>NC_047116.1:11462197-11810697 GCF_902500255.1 Thalassophryne amazonica
AAATGTTTTCACAGAGGGTTAGCATGCTAATATCAGATGATGAAGAAGAAGTACATAAACTATTAAATGAACAAATAAAATGAAACAGTAGTTTACATTAAACATTTATATTATAATAGCCAAGTGGCATCTGTGTGTGTGTGTGTGTGTGTGTGTTTGTGTGTATGTATGGCTTTGATCACGGAGAAACTGGGGAGAGCTGACATTTGCCGTTTGGTATGCTTATGTACTGTGGGTCAAGGATGAATGCTGCAAAAATGGAAAGTTGACAGAACTAATATTTTTGGAGAAGCTATGATATTAACCAACAAAAGTAAACAATGGATGTTGTGCTGCAATGCACCATGCAGTTTGTGGTTTTGGGGTTTTAAATATTTCTATTGCGGTTCTTGTTAGTTTAACTGTGCTGTTAGTGTCATTGATTTATTGTGTTTTGTAGTTCAATTGGTTTAGTCAGTTTAGTTAAGTGTCATGTTGCTGTTACCATGAGTGACGTGTAGTGCGTTTGATGTCTTCTGCCACAGTCTCTGTTTGTGGTTGTGTAAAAATAAAAGCACCTGCTTGGGGCAGAATGCAGAAAAGACAAAAAGCTCTGTGTGCATGCATGCATGTGCATATCTTTGATCATGGACAAACCGGGAAGAGCTGACATTTGCCGTTTGGTATGCTTATATATTTTAGGTCAAGGATGAAGGCCGCAAAAATGGAACATTAATAGGTCTAATATTTTTGGAGAAGCTACAGATATTATCTAACAACCTTGAACAATGGACATTGATAATTATATTCTGGACTCACAAGCCATTTCAGCAGGGGGCGGTGGTAAGTCATCTATATATTCAAACCATGCGTGTGTGCATGATTTTGTGTAGTAAGTTCAAGTATATAGTATAAATACATTAAAAATACATGGATGACAGAAGAAAGTGAAAAAGTTTATTTCCATTGTGGTCCATTTAAAAATCAAATGACAAAATAGAAGTAATAATAAACTACTACTACTAATAATAATTATTATTAGTAGTAGTAGTGAACGTGTGATTTTTGGGATATAAGTTGCACCAGAGTATAAGCAGCAGGACGTACAAACTGATAAAATAAACCCATGACTTATATACTCTGGAAAATAAAGCAAGTGTGAAAATGGAACAATTTTACTGATTTAGTAGAGAGTACTGACAAATCGAAGAAATAAAATTGATTTCTAATCCCAGTCACGTTTCCTGTAATAAAGAGTTTGAACCCAAATCAAATTCCTGTGTGAATTATAGATCTGAAATCCAAATCAAACTGAAAACCAAATCACTCTTTTGAAAACTGCTTTATTACACAGTTAAGCAACAGGTTCAGTTCAACTACAGAGTGAATTATTTTCATGCCTTTTCTATTAGTTTGAATGAAAAATGTTTTTTTTTTGTTTTTTGATGGTTGGGTTTTTCCAAATCAGGGGCAATTCAAGAGCTTTCCAAATCAAAAATGTTTCATCTCGAGTCAGAGACTGAACTGGCGCACCAAGCTATGCCATAGTTCCACTTGCAGAGCCGTACAAACCATGGATGTAGCCAGCTCAGGCACCCCCCCCCCCCCCACTGCGCCTCAGTGTAGCTGTGCGATTCATGAACATATAAACTGTTAAATATATGCTAAATCTTTTGGAGTTTATGCCTTATTTCTGGCCAAATTTTAGTTATGATTAGATCTGAGATAAAATAAAGATATAAAACTAAAGATTCGTATTTGTGGGTGTTAATTTGGAAGTCATGAGCTTTTTAAAAACTGGTTGCTGGAGCAACTCCTTTAAAAAAATGAAATAAAAAAGTGTGTAGGGGAGCCACCTTGAATTATTTTGCAAAGGAATGGGAGCAGCTCTAAAAGTAGTGGAGCATGTAAAGTTCTGGTTCTACTAATGTGATTGCTAGAATGCACCAGAGTGTGTTAGAGTACACAGAATTTACAAATTCACCGCACAGCTGCTTCTCCAACGATCCTCCACACAAAAAAAGTTGATTTTTAAATTTGATTTAAATCTTTATTTTTGCTTACCTCAGTTTCATCAGAAAACAAAAAGAATGACAAAACATACTTTACTGTCTGTAATTGAAAGCATTTTTTTTTAAATTTGATTTTATTTTTGATGATAACGGACAGAAGGATGCCGCAGGGCCAAACTTTAATAATCCAGCTTCTAGTGTCACACAGCTCTCAGGTTTCAGCCGGCGTGTCTAACTGCTGCTGTGTCTTCACTCCGACTAAAGCCATGTCTTCCACTGCCACCCATTTTACACTTTGAAACGGTGTGAAGGTCAGAGGTCAAAGGTTAAAGACAAGTTGGTTTCACACTCCCACGCCTGCTCGAGCAGCACTACAGGTGCAGAAGAAGAAGAAAAAAAACTAAAAAGCTCTTAATTGTTGCCTGCTTGGTGCCCATCGGCGTCCCGGACGCTGAGTGTTCTTGTGTTTTTCTGCTCATGTGGGCTGACAGGGGGGTTGGTGTGAGTTCACAGCCCCTCCTCTGTGACAGTAACTCCTCCTGTCACCTGCTTTCATACGGCGGGGCTGTTTGCGTATGGCGAGAGAGTGCAGCTGACACGGCTGACACGGCTGGACGGAATGAGGGCTGATGGGAGCCTGTCAGACGACTGACACATTAAGCGGCTTTGTCGTAGATCAACTGCCGAGTTTTATGCAAAACCGCGGCTCTGCATTTAGTTGGCGATGACCTTCTGAAGTTCACTAGAAGCCTTGCAGAAGCGCGGCCGGGTCAGGTTTAATTTTTCAACTTGTGATGCGGTGACGGCCAGGTTTCACACGCGTGTGTGTGCACTAAAGTTACCAACACACTGGCACTTTCTCTGAATTCCACCTCAGAAAGTTCAGCGGGAGGATGAAGCATGTGATTCCAAAGCAGAGCTTTTATTAAAGTTTTTACGGGTCCCTCTGTGCATTCAAACACACACACGCGCAGTGGATGAGACGTGTTTGTTAGAGTAAACAAAAATGGGTTTGGTTTTTTCTTTTGGTTGTGTGTCTGTGGTCTCGTTCAGGCCGAGGGAGTTGGATGGTTGAAAAGAATAAAGTTTACAGAAGTTATTACAGGAAAAAAGCAACAAGAGATGTTCCGTTTGTGGATTTTTGAATATTTGTTACTCTATTTATTTTTTTGTGTGTGTGGGGGGGGGGGGGGGCAGATTTCAGTACACTCTTAGAATGTACTGTTACATATTCAGCTTCTGTATCATTAAAGTTACATCAGGCTTTATAAATTTTATTTATTTTTGTTATTTATTTAACCCTTTTTTTTTTAACCAGGAGGTCCCATTGAGCTTAAAAACCTCTTTTTCAAAGGAGATGTGGCCAAGACAGGCAGCAGCATAAAATTAGCACGATTACAAACATAACAAAAAGAATAACATCACAAGAACACATACAATAAAAAGTGTATCAGTAACCATGTTAAAACTGGTTTGTTGCCCCCCGAATTAAAAGCATTGACAGCTTAAACAAGCTGCCTCTAAATCTCAGTTTAGATTTAAACTCATTCAGAGAAACTAGGCAGTCAAGTTGTAACGTATCTTGCAGATTGTTCCATGCAGTGAGGGCAGAATAAGCAAATGCCTTTTCCCAAGCTTAGTACGAACATTTGGAACCAAAAGTAAGTAAAGGTCGTGAGTGCACAAGTATTGTGCAGTACTCCTTGGTATAGTATGGACACATAGGTAAGATGGAAGCAGACCTAAAATCGCCTTGTATATGACAGTATACCAATGATAAAGCCTGCAGGTGACCAAGGAAGGCCGTCCCACCCGAGAATAACATTCAAGTAACATTACAAATAAGTAAGTCACTCATAAGGGCATGGACACAACTGTAATTTTTGGCCATCAACCCATCTTATTTTCACCAAAATTTTATCTTTTCAAATCAATAAACAGCTGAGACCTTGCGGCACATTTGAGCAGCTTTTGTCACCATCTAGTGGGCAATGTGAGAATTTCAGGACTTCTGTACATTTCCTATTTGAAACACAGATGTCAATAAAAAGGCATTTATAAATGTCAGAAATGCCTGATTTTTTTTGGCATGCAGAGCTTTGACCTCCCACTATTAACGTATAAAAATTAAAATTTTGAGAGTTTTACAGTTCTTGAGTTTTAAGACACAGAAGGTTTTGTTGGACAGCATCTCTTGACAAGCACATCGTACAGTTGTGACTATATCGAAAGGTTAGAGCCACAGTATGCAGGATATTGGGGTGTTTATTAGCAGAAATGGAATATAACATTTATAGCCATCTGGCAGTTAGTGTGTAATTACCTGCAGCAATGAACTGATGTGTTTTCTTAAGTTAAGAAAGAGCTCAACATATTTACATGGGAGTACCCCCCACAGAGGTTAACATGTTGCACCACCATGTTGATCTAGTAGCCCAAAGAGGACATACTTACTCCACCTTTTGTATTGTGCATTGCAGCTGGACGACTGAATACAAATGAATAAATAATAAAAATCTTAATAATCTGTGTTCATTCCTCTATAAAGTGTCTACTGGTTACTTTAGCAGGCTAGCAAGTTTGAGAAACATAATTTTTGTGTAGTGGAATCATGCATATTGTTTATCCCTATAGAAGGCAAGAGACGACGAAGCCCTGTTACCAAAGAACCAAAATCATGAAGAAAATCAAACTGAAGCCTTTGTTGACCACCACAGCTAAGAAATAAATCACAGCAATGAATAATGATTATGCTTTTATTTGTAAAATGTTATAGGCTGAGTAAAGAAAAGAAATAATTATGATGATGAAAGTTTAAGCTAAAGATTGTGAAAAGAATGTGACTATTCTTTTTTCAGAAAAAGACATTGCTTCTGAAACTGCTCCTTAAGAGTACCATGATTATAAATTATGTGTATTGTAATTTCACAATCTAGCAAGCATAAAACGACTATAAAATGCAGACATCTGACATGTGAAACGCAATGCATCTATGATACACATTTACTTTTATCGCTTATCAAATTAAATTGCATGCCATGATTAACAAATACACGTTAAATTTTTTCACCGCTTCATCTGTGCCTGTGTCTTCTTGTGCTACTCCCACCAGATGGTGTGCTTGCTATTTTATGTTCTCATTGCCACGCCCAGTGGGAGTTTTTTGTCCCCCCTACTCGGTTCAAATCCCACCCTGGCCGGAAAATCACTAAGGGCCCTTGGGCAAGGTCCTTAATCCCCTAGTTGTTCCCGGTGTGTAATGAGTACCTTGTATGGCAGCACCCTGACATCAGGGTGAATGTGAGGCATTAGTGTGTAAAGTGCTTTGAGCATCTGTTGCAGATAGAAAAGCGCTATATAAATTCAGTCCATTTACCATTTACTGGTGTACAGTAGTCAGCAAAACATTTCACCTTTGACAGCTCTAGAAATGCAGTTCTACCAGAGAACTCAGATTTTTAAATAGTCAATCAGTTAATATCAGCTTTAATATCTAAACAAAGCAGGTGTTTCCATTAGTCATCAGCCCTCAACCAATTGGAGCTGTGCACATTACTTAAAATGTCAATGTTCTAACTCACCTCTCACTGATTACAGATCACTGCCAAGATGTCTCCTCCTCCACCCCACTGCCACCAGTTATTCCCTGTCCTCTGACTGGGGGCAGGCTCCGCCCCTACCATTTCCATCAGCAGGATCCGTGCTCATCTCAAATCTACTCTCTGCCATGATGGGGACCAGCACCAAAAATCTAATTCACCATAGACTATAACATACTGTGCACTAACTTGTTGCGTTAACTGCGTTTAACTTTAAATAAAATAGAGTGCATTTATATAGCAGTTTTCCATCTACATCAGAGGCTCAAAGCGCTTTACACATCAATGCCTCACATTCACCCTGATGTGAGGCTGCTGCCATGCAAGGCACCCACTACACACCGGGAGCAACTAGGGGATTAAGGACCTTGCCCAAGGTCCCTTAGTAATTTTCCGGTCAGGCTGGGATTTGAACCGAGGATCCTCTGGTCTCAAGCCCAATGCTTAACCACTAGACCATCACCTCCCCCAACTTTCCTTCTTAGTCCTTCTGGTAGAAATGGGCCTTCTAATTGTTTGGACACCACCCTGAATTGGTATCCATGACAATAATGGGATGGCAACAGGGTCGGCATGGATTTACTAGATTTTCTAGTTATTTCAGCTACAAGCTATCCATAAGGAATGCAAATGCTTTGCTCAAACAAGGCTAAATTGTTATATATTATGTGCATAGTGCCAGGGGCAATATAAGCAGAAATCACAGTTAATAAATCTACACACAAGTTTGGCATTTAAAAGTTGATTTACCAAATAATAAAGTAACTATTTACTCATATCTACAGCATATTTATTGTAACTGTTCATCAAGAGCAGATGTTAACTTTTTAAACACAAATCTCGGTTTCTTTGCAGAGCCCTTAACATCATAATTCTTAAGAATCACTCCATTTAAACTGAAAATGAACAAGGCTCCACGCTGGAACTCTCAAACGCAGCCATATATCGCCGTCGAGGCTAACACAGACTTGTTTGCTCATTTGTCTGAATTGTCGGAATAATTTGTGTGAATGTGCTTTTATACCTCCCCAGTGGTCCATAAATCAAAAGCAGCTCTTTGTGGTCCACTAACATAATTTGTTTCCTTTTGTTTATCCCACTTCAGTCACTCAAAGCTTGATTCATGGTGAGACAAATCTCATTTGCACAATTTGTCACATAGTCAGTTTGAATATACTTTGTGCAGTAAATTTCCCGTCAAACTCATTACCAAAAGTTTCTAAAGGTTTGGTCTACAATGTGATGATGTAGGCGACACCTTTGAGTCCCTCTTTTGTAATTGACTGACCCCAGTTGTCGGTGCACAGTCTGCATCCAGTCACTCCACAGTTACGTACGTGACAATTACGAGTATCAAAATAAAATGTGATATTCAAGAATGATCCGTTCATCGCCGTGCATTAAAGGGGTCATGAGGTAGAAAATTATTTTCCAAATTCTCCTCGTCAGATGGCCCAAAATTTAAAGAGAACATTATGCACCGTCCTGATAAAAGATTTAGTGTTTTGAGTAATTCTTGTGAGAAAGTAGCAAACTGACGATCTAAACAAATAAGCAACACAAATTATTATAACTTACTTTCAATACAAGCAGCAGCAGCTGAGGCTTTGGTAAATTAAAGATTCATACAATTCTGCTTCAGTTACATTCATACAAAATTCTTTCTGCTGATGTGAGCATTTTATTTGTGTTTTACAGCTCAACTGTAAATTCCTCACTCACTCTGTTCACTGCAACCCCCTTTGACCACAACCTTTGTTTTGTCCTTTGAGGATGAATTTTTATATATATATATATATAAGTGTTGTGTTTATATTTTTGTTGAGTGTATATATATATATATATATATATATATATATATATATATATATATATATATATATATATATATATATATACACTCAACAAATATATATATATATATATATATATATATATATATATATATATATATATATATATATATATATATATATATACACTCAACAAAAATATAAACGCAACACTTTTGGTTTTGCTCCCATTTTGTATGAGATGAACTCAAAGATCTAAAACTTTTTCCACATACACAATATCACCATTTCCCTCAAATATTGTTCACAAACCAGTCTAAATCTGTGACAGTGAGCACTTCTCCTTTGCTGAGATAATCCATCCCACCTCACAGGTGTGCCATATCAAGATGCTGATTAGACACCATGATTAGTGCACAGGTGTGCCTTAGACTGCCCACAATAAAAGGCCACTCTGAAAGGTGCAGTTTTATCACACAGCACAATGCCACAGATGTCGCAAGATTTGAGGGAGCGTGCAATTGGCATGCTGACAGCAGGAATGTCAACTAGAGCTGTTGCTCGTGTATTGAATGTTCATTTCTCTACCATAAGCCGTCTCCAAAGGCGTTTCAGAGAATTTGGCAGTACATCCAACCAGCTTCACAACCGCAGACCACGTGTAACCACACCAGCCCAGGACCTCTACATCCAGCATGTTCACATCCATGATCGTCTGAGACCAGCCACTCGGACAGCTGCTGAAACAATCGGTTTGCATAACCAAAGAATTTTTGCACAAACTGTCAGAAACCGTCTCAGGGAAGCTCATCTGCATGCTTGTCGTCCTCATCGGGGTCTCGACCTGACTCCAGTTCGTCGTCGTAACTGACTTGAGTGGGCAAATGCTCACATTTGCTGGCGTTTGGCACGTTGGAGAGGTGTTCTCTTCACGGATGAATCCCGGTTCACACTGTTCAGGGCAGATGGCAGACAGCGTGTGTGGTGTCGTGTGGGTGAGCGGTTTTCTGATGTCAATGTTGTGGATCGAGTGGCCCATGGTGGCGGTGGGGTTATGGTATGGGCAGGCGTCTGTTATGGACGAAGAACACAGGTGCATTTTATTGATGGCATTTTGAATGCACAGAGATACCGTGACGAGATCCTGAGGCCCATTGCTGTGCCATACATCCAAGAACATCACCTCATGTTGCAGCAGGATAATGCACAGCCCCATGTTGCAAGGATCTGTACACAATGCTTGGAAGCTGAAAATGTCCCAGTTCTTGCATGGCCGGCATACTCACCGGACATGTCACCCATTGAGCATGTTTGGGATGCTCTGGACCGGCGTATACGACAGCGTGTACCAGTTCCTGCCAATATCCAGCAACTTTGCACAGCCATTGGACCAACATTCCACAGGCCACAATTGACAACCTGATCAACTCTATGCGAAGGAGATGTGTTGCACTGCATGAGGCAAATGGTGGTCACACCAGATACTGACTGGTATCCCCCCCCAATAAAACAAAACTGCACCTTTCAGAGTGGCCTTTTATTGTGGGCAGTCTAAGGCACACCTGTGGACTAATCATGGTGTCTAATCAGCATCTTGATATGGCACACCTGTGAGGTGGGATGGATTATCTCAGCAAAGGAGAAGTGCTCACTATCACAGATTTAGACTGGTTTGTGAACAATATTTGACGGAAATGGTGATATTGTGTATGTGGAAAAAGTTTTAGATCTTTGAGTTCATCTCATACAAAATGGGAGCAAAACCAAAAGTGTTGCGTTTATATTTTTGTTGAGTATATATATATTCTTTCAGCGGGGCTGTCTGGAGGTATGGCAGTGCTTAATTTTAGAACATAACCACTGTGAAATATTCAGAAAAAAAGTTATTTTTATTTTACCAAATTTCTCTTCAGATACAGTCGTCTGTCTGCACCACATTTCTCCTTTTCTTTCTTGGATGAATCCACATAAAATCCTTTCAGCAGGATTGTGCTACAATGCTGAGTTTTAGAACATAAGTGCTGTGAAGCATTCACAAAATAACACTTCTCTAATTTAGAAGATTTCTGGATGGGGTTGGTAAGGTTAGACCTTACTTGTGTGAAGCGCCTTGAGGCAACTTTGCTGTGATTTGGCGCTATATAAATGAAATAAAATGAACTGATGGAAAGAGCCACACCTGCTCCTAATTTCTGATCATCCACCAAGCATCCAACCATCCATCCAGTAGGTGGCAGACACGTCTATTCACTCACTGAATTTTACAGGGTGCATGCCTCGGCTTTTCATCAGAAAACTGAAGGGATGTTAATAACACTGTTTGAGTCATCTTCTGTCCACATTATATTTGCAGTTATGCATTTGCTATTTGTAAAATATGGTAAAAGCTCCCTTCCTGCCTACATATTCATGTTCCAGAATCGTCCTTTCACTGTCTGTAAACGTTTGATGACTCATTCCTGTGCTCGGGGGTAATTAGGTTAATCGCTCAGGCTGTTTTGCTTAAATTTAGAAATCTGCATCCAATCTAAAATTAAACACCAGTTATTTGGCAGCACATTCTGTGGAGCCTCACTTTCACTTAGAGGTTGAGAGTTATTTTCTTCCTCAAATCAGACAAGTTGAAATCTGTCAACTTGCAGGCTGCATGTATGCATGTGCATGTCCAGGAGAGGAAGAGAGATTCCAGTTTAGCAACAGGAGTGGGAAAACAATTGTTCCCGACTGATTTTCCCTTAACCCCATAATGAAGCCCATGTGTATGACTGGCCTTTCAACAAGCTGCAAATCTGTGCGTGGCCCACTCTCCACTTGATTAAAGCAACAGCCACTCACCTGCTCCTCATTAGCCCAGACCAGAAACAGACACAGCCAAATAAGTTAGCACCTGTATGTTCCAATTCTGCATGCCTTCTACACGTATGTAATATTTGTGTGTATTAAGGTGACAGCGGTATAAATGATGGGATGGATTTAGCCGTGCCGATCTTGCTGCTGTGTTGAGAGATTAAAACAGATGGAAGTACGGAAGTGCGGGGAAAAAAGGTCACGGGTGGAGAAACTGCAGTGACATGTTCTGGGTTTTAGGTTTGCAGAGATAGATGGAGGACTGGACTTGAACACACTCATTAGCTGTAATCAGAGTCCCTTAAGGGGAGCACATGGTGGCAGAAAGCAAAACAAAAAGGAATTGGTTTGCTGCTGATGTGAGCAAAACATGAACAGAAACACCTATATAAAACACATAATCATCCGCAAAAGTGTTGAGTTCAATGCAAGTGGGTGAAAAACAACATCGAAATATGTGGCGGCAAATGTGTAGATGTGCTGGTCATTACAGAAGAACCCTGGAGGGCTTTGTGTGGGATGGGATTATCACAGCCTTGTTGTTTCTCTCCGGTTCCTGCTCACCGGTGACTCTTCTGACCTCTGCCTGCTCTGAATGGAAGCATATTAACACTTCAGGCTCTCAGCAACATTTAACCAATTTGGTAAATTATCTGCAAGGCCACTTTTATAGGGCTTTCTTATTATTCAGAAGGACCTGCGGTGGCAAGAGAAGGAGAGAGAGTGCTGATGAAGGGTTATGAGCATGAAGAGCCGGCTCACATTTACATACATTACCAGATCTTTGGCTTTCCCAGCGTCACTTAGAGGAAGCACCTGTTAGCCTCACACAAATCTTCCCCCTCTAGCCTCTCTCACTGTTCTTTCATCCCTCATGACCATAGCTTTGCAGCGACGACCCCCCCTAGAATCGCCCCCACAAGCAGATGTTGTCCATCAAACAGTTGATTCTTCCTCGAACACCGAGAGAGAAACACAAACTGACCAAGAGGTTGGACTGCCCCCATGCTAGGCAGAGGAGGACTGAGAGGCCTGGTGCTTGGGGCCCCTCAGCAGGGAAATGCTGAACCCTGCCCGGCCCAGGTGTTTGATACCTTCACTTCTTATTTACCACATGTGGACATACAGTTGTTCCTCAGGCCTCGACTCAAAACAAATTGCCAGAGTGGAGGGTTTGTAAAAGAGATGTCTGTTCTGTCGGCGGAGGGGTTAAAGTTAATTTGATCGGGCATGTGTACTCTGGGCGAGGAGCAGAGAACATCTGCATTCAGTGGCATGGCCCCATTTGTTGCAATTTTGGGTCTCATTTCCATTTGCAAGAGAGATAACTGCTCACATATGGAAGCAATAGATCGAAGAGGTCAATGCAATTTCTTTCGCTGTGGGGACGAGGCATGGAGAAAAACCCTTAAGCAGTAATCTCAGTTGGCATAGGAAGAAACAAAACTGTGGGGTTTGGAGAAAGGAATTCCTTTCACTGAAGTGATTCCTTGATTCCTTCTCTAGCCATAACAATCCCACACCCATTGTAAACCCACTCCAATCACTCCTATTATCGCTGATTGGATCTGGTGACATGATGCGGTAGAACCCATCCGTGTTCGTGCTCTCCCTGGGAGCAGCAAACGGGTCTTAATAAATTAGACAAAGGGGTACTGTGTCAAATAACACAGGCCAACAATAGAAAATTAGACTTTTTAATCTATAGTCATGCTGTTCTGTGCTTCTACCAATTCCATGTTGCATTAAATTTAGTCGAAACAAGCTGATCCAAGCAATCTAAATGGGACTGATCAAAGCCTTTGATGATGGATTAATATCAACTTTGTGATGTTCAAGCTGTTAGGTCCTGTGCTGTCAGCGTATTTTAATGCACATCATTGCCAGTAACTGCAGTTCTAGATACGCAACATGGTCATGGCAGTGCAAGCGGAGCATCTGTTGGCAACTACTCCAACAGCTTTTCTCTGGTGCAGCAGTACCTGTCAAGTGTTGCTGCTGCATCTCCAAGTCCACTGCACTATGGAAAGTCCCTGGGTTCACAACCAGTCTCACCGCCTGAAAGTGTCGATCAATCTGCTCCAACCAGGTGGGCATTCCCTTTACCTTTTCCACTTAATGGGATCTTGAACACTAAGCCACCTACATGCTGTATCATGTCTAGAGACACATGCCGAGCTCACCTTCCCTCTCAATGCAAGTAGTGCGCTTCATCCAAGTCTCCCTATGTAACTGTTCATTTGACACAAAGTCATTCCAATGTACCTAAGGATCCTCGGAAGAGAACTAGTACTAAAGGCTTCTAGTCATTGCTTCAGGTCACTGGTTAGCATCCAAGTCTCACAACAATATAGTAAGAAAGCAAGATTATGATAGTCAGAGGTGGAAAACTGTGCCCTTGTATTCCTTCTAACTGTGCATCTAAAACAGGTGATTTAACTAATTGCTCATCTACCTGCTTGAAGAGTTGAAGGAATTAGAATCAGCTGGTTTAGTGTGACCTGCGACCCAATCCTGGATAGGCGGTTGAAGATGAGTGAGTCATTTTGTGTGAGGATGGAACAAATATATGGTAGGGCTTATTTTGTAGTCTGGGGTTTCCACCTCTGTTCATATAAAACACAAGTGGGATGGTGATAGTATATTGTTTTCAGGTGTTTTTAATTTTTTGTAATGGCACTGCTTTAGGCAATCACAATGCAGCAGGAGGCTGCTGGTCAAAACACACCATAATGGCATGGACGGACCACAGACACCAGTCAGAGAAATTACTGTCATTCTAATGTGCTCCCCCACTCTCACCCCACAAGGACAACACAGAAGCTATTTGGTGCAGATATTTGGGGAGATTATGTTCCACAATATGAGATTTTAGCAGGCACTTCTTGCTGTTTTAAGCCCCATTTCCAATAGTGTTTTTTCCTAATGGAAAAGTGCTGAGAATGCGCCCAGAAATGATTCATCCCAGTGGTTTCAGCATTTTCAGTGAGTGAGACAGAGAGAGAAGGCCTGTGTATGATTTGCTTCTAAAACAGCAATAAACAGCTAATGACAAGCTATAAAGTACGGTGATTTAAAAAGTACTCACCCTCGGCAGGAATGCAACATCTATCGTTTTGGTCTCTAATATGACAGATTTTGAATCACAAATCAACTGAATGTAGCTAGAAATGGCAAAAATAAACCTGTTGCTTTGAAAAGGCCCTACAGTGAAGTCATAACATCTTTCTGAAAAGTTCAGGGATTTTCAACTTGAAAGCACTTGAACCTGCCGCACACATACAAACAAAAAGGCACTGAGCGCAATGTTTTATTTCCAGAGGCAGCTCCATGTGGCCAAATGTGCGCCATTCTCATTTAGAGCAATTGAGAAATAACATGCCGGTGCCCAGGGGGGAAATACACAATATGGACTCGGGACCTTAGTCACACCTGATTAACCATAGTAAGTGTTTGCAGCCAGTTGATCGTTGGGAGATGCAACCTTTTGGTCAACACCTGCTTGCTGCTCACTAATCAGGTATGAGTAGAGCAGGGAGAGATGGGAAAATATGCAGGGCAGAGGTCTCCAGGACCAGGGCTCAGAGCCATTATTATAAAGGCTTCTTCGACATTGACAGAAATGCCAGAGAATGAACCCAACATATGTCGCATTCTGGAAGGAAGGAAGTTTTTGCACTTTTTGAAAGTACCAAACACATAATGCGCATGATTAGAAATGTTTATTATTTAAAGAATATGACAGTCATTAGGCTATAATTAAGAGGCAAAATCTGGGAGACTGTTCAGAGGTTTAATAGTGTTATTACCATTTGCAGAAAAAATACAATTTTCATGGAAATTCAGACAAAACTGAAGTTTGAACCCTTTCCATGTCTGCCTTTTAAACTTTCCAGTGACTTGTGCCATTGCTAATGTCGAGAAATTTGGACAAGAAGTCTAATTTGTCGCAGATGTTTTTAAACATGTTTTTTTTAAGTGGTGAGTTCAGGTGATGGGATAATAGAGACGTAGCAATTCTCTCAAGAATTAGCTTGAACGTATATTAATTACGCAGCCATTTGAGCTTTCATTTTGCTCAAAGTTTGATTTTATGTGGTTATATTTGATGGTTACAGAAAAGAAAATCACTATAATCAAAAATCAAGAGTTTATCCTCAAACCTTAAAGAGGAAACTATAAAAATACCAAAACCATTTATTTTTATTGCCCACCTGTACATCAGACATTGGAGGGTATGGGGGGGGGGACCTACCACCATTGACTTGGCATAAGATAAAAGGATCAAGAACATAGACATTCTTCTACATTGTGCTGAGAAGAACCAACAGGCCGTCACTGCACCACATGTCACTGCATCCAACACATTATGCAAGCACCTGATTCCTCATGGCGTTCTCCAGCCGCTGTGGTCCTCGAATCAGAGCTGCCTGTGTGCTGAATCAACCACAAAGAAATGTGTCGCATTTCCGCTGCATTATTGCTGATATTCCCTCACAAAGCATTTATGCTTCCCAGCCAGTTTTCCCAAAGTAACTGTCGTACATCATAAGAACCTTTCATTTTATGATACAAGCACCAAAATTGGCCGAATGGCACTTTTGACCTACTTTTTGCAAAAAAAAGTCTTTAGCTACTTCAATTTTCAAAATGGCGGCCATTTTTCTTTCTTTCAAGATGGCACCCAGAAAGGTGCATTTTCACCATGTTTGCACAGTCTTTGTTTATTTCAATGTTGTACCATTACAACAATATTGTACTGTGGACTGGGTGGTGGTGGGGTGGGGGAGAAGGATTTGCAATCAACTTCAGGTGATATTTTCATGCTTTTAGATGGATTGTATATGCTTTTAATAAGTGTACATGCATGATGTATAACATGTGCTGCAGAACATGCAGCAATTTTTGGGGTCAAAGGGTTGAGCAGGAGAAGTATTAGTTTTTGTGTTTGAAGTCAGACATGTTCCTTTGGATAAACACAAGTCCTCACTGCTAACAGTTGGCCAAATGTGGTTGCAAGAAGCCTTGCAGAGGCAAATGCAAAAGCTACAACTTTGGGCTGCAGCTGCAAATGTAAAATATAGACTTTATGCAGCACATTGTAATGTCATTAGTGCTTATATTGGATAAATGGTAATTACATTTCTAACAATCTTCAGTTTTGATACACGTGTAGGCCTTATTTAATGTCACATAGTGTCAAGGAAATAAAATTAGTTTTAAAAATGAAGCTGACTCAAATTATATGATAAGATGTTACGTTTGTGTTTAGTAGCTTCCCATTTCGTCATTTAGTACCAGAATCACCTATATTTGCTTGCCAGTGTGCTTAATTTGTGCTAATGGGCTATTTTTAAATTTCACATGGCTAACAGCTTTTTTTGAAGATAGGGACTTCTCTAAAGTATTTATTACAAATTTGGTGCTTGTATTCCCATCTGAATGATTCTTAAAAGGCACCTTGACACTTGCACGAATTTGATCCCAGCACTGACATGTAATTCGCCGTGCCAATGCATGCCCACTTTCTCCCACTTGATGCTACGCTGTATAAAATAATGATTTTGTAGCCGATGATGAATTTCCTCTCAGAAATTGGCTGATGAAACCATTCTCTCATCACTCCCAGAATCACAGAGAAATTATCTACAGCTGCAGGTTGTCTCATGCGCGTCGTGCAGTGGAGAATGCATTTGGAATCTTGTCTCAAAGGTAATTATTTTATATATATATATATATATATATATATATATATATATATATATATATATATATATATATATATATATATATATATATATATATATAAAATGAATTGGTAAAACGGCAGTTGCATTTTAATTCCTTTGTATGAGTTAGATAATGTATCTGTAAAATTCTGTTTGTTATAGATGGAGCATCTCCTCACAATCGTGCCAGAAGTTTTGAACATTTCAAAATTTTCTTTGCACACTGACACACAGCCGCGCACAGTTCACGCACAGTTTACGACGTGTTTACTCATTGGCACGCCAGATTGTGCACCACTGCAGGGACCAAATTCATGCAAGTGTCAAGGTGCCTTTACACTTATCTGCTGCACTATAAAGACACCTGATCCCTAAGACCAAAGTGTTTCTCTGAGGCTCCTGGTGAGCGTCCACATCTCACAACCACACAGTAAGACAGAAGAACCAGCAGTACCTCTGTCCAGTGACCTCATGATTCCACATGGTCTCCCTTGAGGTGTCTCAAATTCAAAGGCCGAGGACGCTGAGACATACGTATCACTGCTGGGATGAATTAATCTCCCTACAAGTTTGACACGGGTACTGACTGATGACAGTCAAAAACACAACACGTCAAATGCAGCCACAATATTATGTGATCTTTCAGTCGGCGACTGAAGTCTTGCTCTGATTTGGTGGCTCCACCCCCCATTCTTTGCCTCCTCAAAAATCTAACAAATGGAAAACTTCGGGCATGAACTCCAGACATCATTATGTTACAGACGAGACGACAAGTTCAAAACACGTCGCAAAATAATCAAAACAGGGAGCAATCTAATCTCCATACAGTATCTATAGATGACTCCAGTCTGTTTTTTGTTTTTTTAAATAGTCCGTCTCAACTCAGTACACTCAGAGAAACCCCTAATAAGGCAACTTAAACCCCGAGCTTGCAACTGGTATAAAGTCACCAGAGAGCAATTATGCTTTATAACTAACGACCAGAAGAATATCTTTGTGTCCCTCCGTAATGCCACCACTTTGAAGACTAATCTAATTGAGTGTCTTTTTACTGTGTGTGATTATTTATGATTAGACAGTGTTAGTGGAAAATCTGGAGGAGATATCTGGAAATGGCGAGTGTTTGATGCGGATCAGTGGCGTGCTCCTCTCGCTGATTAATTATGTCCGGAGTGTCTAATGGTCGCCTGCGCTTGGGAGGAGTTGCCTCTCACAAAGACAAAAGCGCCCAAAACTTTTTAAGTGTTCTTTGAGCTAAAATGTGTCAGAGGATGGAATCATTCCTGGGTGCTGTGTTTTTCAGACAGATTCATGTCAGAGTGAAAGCAAAGCAAGACAAAGCAAATGCTTGCTAATTGTACCGTTTTCTATAAGTGAGCCACTGAATATTAGAGTTAGATTCCTTCTTTCTGTGTCTGTACCCTCCATGTGACTGCCTTTCCAGTCCCTCCCAATGCCGTCACATCTTGCATGACAGACCATGGTCAACCAGGTTTTTGTGAGCATTTATAGGGACTAAACGACACTTCCAATGCAGCCTCAGTGTACCATGACCTACACAAAAATGTATGGTGGCCATCCCAGGGTGACAGCTACAGCCAGGCAACGGTCATTGAAGGATAACACAGGTGTCAATGCTTAAATCATATTGGCGTAGCACAGGTAGCTGAATAAATAAGCTTGACTGCCAAAATGTAGACCGCTGTTCAAATTCCAATCATGCTACCTGTCTTTGCCTTTGGACAAGACACTTAATGTACATGGTCTCAGTCTTCCCAGTTGTAATAGAGTACCGGCCTCAGCAGGGGAGGTAGCTTGCATCAGACTGGCCTCCTGTCCTAGGGGAATCATAGAGTCTTACCAGCTTGACGCTATTTAATCCAGATATAAGCGCTGGCACCAGTGGTGCTCAGGGCCTATATAGGACTTACTTTCTCTAATCATATTAACAAGTACCACACATTATTTGTCTGATCATAAAAATTCTAAACAGGTATAGCTTGGCCATCTGTGACTGCATTTTCTGGAGTTATGGGGTAAAACATAAAAAAGCCGACAAAAGGTCGATTTGAGAAATTATAAAATTTGCTCCATATAATCATGGTTTATCAAAAAAAAAAAAAAATGACGGCCATCTTGGAAAATGGCAGCCATCTAGGATTTTTGCTTGTCCAACATTCTTTTATGAATAAACACCCCATGATAGAAATGCATGCCAATTTTGTTACTTGTATGACCATTTGGATGATTCTTCTGATATCTACAGTTATCTGCACAACAGCCAGGAGGTGCTGTGCTTACAGTTCTCATGAACAGTCAGCTAGATGGATGGCTAGTGTGATTCCTATGAACACCCCAAAGTTTTATTTGTGAAGTAAATAGAAATGGCAACAACACGGCTCAGTTTTCTAGTTAATCAGACCAATCTCCATCACTGCCCACCATCTGGGAAAAGTTGAGGGCACCAGAACAAGTTCAATTACCCACTCAGTCCAAACAGAAGAGAGGAATAAAGAATTCAATTACCAATGCAGATGCTGAAACTGCGGGATTTGAGCCTTTTCAAAATTTTCACCACAAA
Source organism: Thalassophryne amazonica (assembly GCF_902500255.1). Lineage (NCBI taxonomy): Eukaryota > Metazoa > Chordata > Actinopteri > Batrachoidiformes > Batrachoididae > Thalassophryne > Thalassophryne amazonica. The sequence goes on from NC_047116.1 coordinate 11,480,738, forward strand.
CACTGGAACAATGGCAGTGGTCCACCGCAATGCTCGTTTCAGGAGCAAGACCTTTTCTGAACCCCGGAGCAGCGCTGCGGCCAGAAACTGACAGAGCTGACTGTGTGTTGAGAGAGAGCTCATTAAGAAGAGTCGTGTATGTTTAACAGATACTGAAGGCCCTCTGTCTTCCAATATCAACTCATTAATGAAGGTTTGTGTGTTTAAGGGAATTAGAGCCGCTGTAGCCATGAATCATGACACACATCAGTCTTGTGATTCTGATCAGATTCCAAACGCCAGACGGACAGAAAAAGACTACAGCCATCTGACAAACAGAAGAACTACTTTTTGTACTGTACAGACATTTTAGGCACATTTAATGCTGTTAAAATTAGTGAGAAAGTACTGCAGAACATTTATGTATATGACATAAACGTTTGTTTCCATGTCTTCTGGGTGAGCTGCAATTTCAAATGAAATTGAGTTGTTATATAATATACACACACGTTTCAGGGTGTTTGATTTTCAATGTGCAATATGCAAATGTGCAATAAACTGAAACTAGAGCTCTTGACGAAATTCTATTGAATGTGTAGTAATGATAAATGTCCACCAGGTGGAGACATTGCTCCATTTCAAGAGCCTTGAGTACAAGCTGCTGTGGAACATGACCATGACCAACTTGTTGCTTATATTAGTAGATGAGGGCTATTAATCTCTTAAATGGAAATGGTAAATGGAATGTATTTCTATAGCGTTTTCCATCTGCATCAGAGGCTCAAAGTGCTTTACACATCAACACCTCACATTCACTCCGATATCAGGCTGCCGCCATGGAAAGCGCTCACTACACACCAGGAGCAACTAGGGGATTAAAGGCCTTGCCCAAGGGCCCTTAGTGATTTTCTGGTCAGGCTGGGATTTGATCCGAGGATCCTCTGGTGTCAAGCCCAACGCTTAACCACTAGACCATGACCTCCCCTAAAGTACTGCAGAAAGTAATTAATCTTAATCTTAATTTTATTCATGAGTGAACAGCTGCACCTTTGTGTTGTTGGATTCTACTAGTTGTGACAACATGACAGTACCCAGGAAGCACTGGTATGTCTCTTGAACTATATTAAAAATGTGAAATACCACACTTCTCAAAATTTGAACATGCCTAAAACATTTGCACACCACTACATGCAAGTCCTATACAGGCCAGGTGGGCTGTTGGTGCCTGCGCCCAGTCCCAGTTTCCATACTGTGAAGTGAAGGGGGCAGGACCAACGTAGGTTGCTTCTCCAGTCAAGACCGGTACCCATTTACCCAAGGACACAGACAGGTACTGTGAGCGGGAATCAAACTCATGTCTACATATTGCTTGTGTCCAACAGCTTATCCCACTGAGCACTGATGGACATGATGGACATGTTCTATTATACAAAGGTTTTGCAGCTGTTCAAATTTCAACTGACATGAAATCTGTTTTAGGAACATCAATCCAAACACAACCTTGCATTTTAATTATTTGTCTAAAAACTGGACAGGAGACCAAGTTCTGAAGACATCCAGTTATCACTGTAGGTCTCATTTTCATAACGGTGGCAAGAAAGGTCGTCTCTTGAGAGATTCCCAAATGGAATATTTACATTCAGGGTTGATCTGGAGATGCCTGTGCGTGGGTTTGTTTAAACTGGGAATGTCATTGCACGCTGACAAACACCCGGTCCTTAATGGATCCGTATCCTGGTCCGATGGCTGGGACCCAGGTCACATTTTAAGGTCAATGTCAAAAGGTTTAATATGTTTTTTGTTCCATGGACTCAAACTACTACACACTTGTTTGAAAACTTGATTCATATATTTATTACAGTTATCGGAACATTCTGGAGGTTGGACAAAGACAAGACCTGATTCCAGTTCAGTGACTATCACCCAGAATGGAGAAAAAAGAAAATCAAAGAGAAGTCATGTGATCATAAGAGACATCATCAGAAATGCAGCACAATATGCATTTGAAGTGATCCAGTCACAGACCTTTTTAAATGACATAAATACAATCTGATGTGGTCCTGCAGCAATGAGCAAAACCAACTAACGGATGGAGAGAATAAAACTAGAAACATACTATAGGATAAAAGAGAAGTGGAGCCGAGACGTTAATCGGTTTGAGACGTTAATCGGTTTGAGACGTTAATCGGTTATCACTGCGGTGATTTATGGCCCATTTTCACATTAAGCATGTTATGTGTTCAGTGACAACACCAGAATTTATTGCAAAGAACCGGCCTGCTTACAATAAAACAAGTGTTCCATTTTTCCCTCTTCAAAAATCTGCTCTGCTGCAGGGAAGAAAATGCAGTAATAACATTTATAGAAGAGGGGAAATGTGGATCATGGGGGGGCGGGCTGGTGGTGGGGGGGTCCTGTTATGTTCTGCCGAGTATTCCAGTCTTGGACACGTAGGTTTGGTGTCCATTCAGGAGCTCACCAGTTTTTTTGTTTGTTTGTTTTTTAGTGCCACCAAAAGGTCGCTGGCATTTCACGGAGTTCTTCACAGAGTGTCGGTCAAAAGGCGGGAAAACAAGTTTAACGGTTTGCCAAGTCAAAGCGCGGTCCCACAAGATTCCAATTCTTCTCTGAGAAGGTTTGCAAATGAGAAACATGTGTGCCTTCATGGAATCTGTGCTTTTTATTATTAGTTTGTTTTGAATTAGGCTTTTGATTGCTGGATTGTGGGAGGCTTTCACAATCCATGACCATGTTGATTTTTGACACTAAAGGGCGGCTTTTGTTGCTGACGACGATGCTGCAGTTATGTGATACGGAAATCTTTTGGAACCTTCTATAATGTTTTCCTTCATCGTTTTACTGGCAGCTTAAGAACAAGGATGCAGTGGCGGATCTAAATGGGGGTTGAGGGGGTTGCAGCCCCCCCACCCCTGCCGCCTTAAACCACTGACCCAGGATGTAATAAAATATAGGAAAGGTCTAGCATAAACAAAGACTGATTGATTAAAGTTGCTGCAGAATTAGAAGATTTACAGCATTTAAAAGAAAAAGTGTGTATTAAAAATGACTATTAAGTCAGTATTTAGCTTCACAGACTGATTTAGAATGCAGGAAAAAAGTGACAGAATTTTAAAAATTTTCAGTGGTATTGTGGTGGTGGGGTAGGGGCACACCCCAGATCCCCCTTCCCAAATTAGTGCACGTTTCAGCACACCCAGCCAATTCACAAGCCCCTTCACCTGAAAGAGATCTGACTCCACAATGGACAATGAATGGTAGCAACCAAAGGCTGTACATAAAGACTGATTACATTCACTCATTCATTGACGTCCTGTTCTCAATTCACTTTCTGCACCCTGGATGTTCATGGATTGAAACCATGTCTATACTAGAGGGTATATTAGAGAGTCCTGGGGGTGTCAAAAATGAACTGTAGAATTTGATTATTGTACTATGATCTTATTTTAAGATGACTGAAAGGTCTTTAGTCATGAAAACTAACATAACTAGTCAAGTTCCTTTTTGGACGATTTGGTAAACTACACATTTTTCGAAAGCTTATGAAATAAGGAATCCAAAAAAACAACATTTATGTTTGTGTGTTATGGTGCCATCTTGTATTTTCCAAACTCGTAGACCTTTGGAAACTAACTTAGTTAGGGTTTGGGGTAGGAGTAGGGTTAGTAATAGTGAGTTAAAAAAAAAAAGCCCCGTCACAAAAATTCGACTCATTTTGTGACGGGAGCACGGAAAAAAAAAAAGTGAGACTGGACTGATCTGAAAAATACAGTATTATAAAAAGAAGCCAACATTACAGGTAACAGGTTACTTTATTTATACCCGTAGGTAGATTTGCTTAGGTACACATCCAACCCACATACAGGAAACACACTGTTACACCACATATTTGACATAACATTATGTTACAAATAAAATACCATTAAAAATAATTAAAAAATAACTGAATAAAAATAAAGATAAAAAATAAATAAAAGTGCCCAAGGTTCCAACAAGTCCAGGGCATTTAAAAAGAACAGATCGGTAAAAGACAATCTGTGTGCAATAGCTGCTACTGCTTATTCAGTTCAATGCTAAAAAATATTGCATGTCCAAAACAGTAGCGTAGTGCATGTGTGACAAAACAGGACATCAAACGCCGGACCGTCGCCTGCTAGCTTACAAAGTAGCATGAATACACACAATAAGTGTAATTATCCAGGATGGTGTAAGTTCTATGGAATCCAGTAATTCATTCATTTGAGTGAACCCTGCAAAAAATAGAAATAAAATAAAGAAAAATAAATAATCAAAACAGAACTTGACTAAATGAGCTGAATGTGAAACCCGATTGGCTGCTCTTCGATGCAGCGCCAGGAATCATCGGCACCACGGAACAACCCAAAAAAATAAAACGACTTTGCAAAGAAAAACAATCCAGCAAATAGTTCACTATGATGGATTATCATTCTGGACCATTTTAAAAGATCAACAAGTTGATTTTATTAATGTACTGAATGAACAGGAAAGGATACAGTTTTAACGTTTTTGAATATTATGTGCTAGAAAATGGCTGCATGTTTCTTTAAGTGCTCCAGTGGGAAAAGGTTTTTAAAAAAAAGCAAGAAAACATTGACAGAAATAGTCAACTCTGCTGAGTCGAGTCCTCGGTCGGGTGAAAACTGTCAGATTGGCATCACGTTTCTTGAGCAACAGCAAGAAGCCATTTACAGCGGCAGCGTGGTCACAAGCAATAAACCATCAGCGCCTGCACGCTGGATTTATTTGAATGCACTAATCCTTTAATGGCGGAGCCGCGTCTTCCTGGCTGCGGGGGGCCGACGGGGTCGACCCCTGACTGGACCCGCTGAGCCGTTTGACTCCCGAAGTACACGGAGCACGAGGTTCGGGCCTGACGGAGGTGGCGCGGGGGGTAAAGTGCCGGCCTGCTCCTCGTGGTGGCTTTCAGGCCCGAGGAAGGAGGAGCAGTGCAGCTGGGACCAAACAGTCCAAACATTCACCCCCTCTCAAAAAAAACAAAAAAAGTGCATCAGCCGGACTAATGGGGAAATTATTTATAAACTATTTGCAGTGCACCTGAAAATACCTCCAGTGAAATTATGTTTGGCAACCTGAACTGCTTTGAAGTCAGCGGAGTGGCAATAAAAATTAGGCCTTCATTAGAGAGCCGGCCCGTTCAAACTGATTGGGCCCGGCTCGGCGGGTCAGGGGCGGTTAAGCAGCGCTCCGCTTCCTTTGGCTCTGGCACTCGCGCACATATGGAAACAATTTTCCTGATTCGCTGCTGTTTTTATGATTTTCCCCTTTAATTTTTTTTCCTCGCTGCGCTGCTTTTATGTTGCATTGAGGAAATTAACACTAACCGATAAATTACTTTGTAAACAAGGGAGATCCAGCTTCAGCCCAAGGGCCGGCGTTCTCCCCGAAAACAAAGAAATCCTTGATACCTGTTTAGATACGTTGTCCAACAGGCTGGCTTTCTTTTTTTTTTTTTTTAATCAAGGGCAAACAGTTATTTTTAAATGAGATAAATGTACGGTGTTTATCTTCTTTTGTGCAGCATTTGCGCTGCTCAGAAAAGTGGTGCACTTAACTGTGGCTTTTTTTGCGGGGGGGGGGGGGGTACTCAAAGGGATTTGGGGTCATTTGCAAACGTTTCATGCTTCAGTCAAGCACAAACCTCATTCACAAAGAAATTTAAAAAATAAGAATGCAGGCAGGCGACTGAAGTGAAACTGTGTAATAGTCAGAAAAACCAGACGCACCCAGAGTCCAAGGGATCGTAATCTGCAGAGATGTAAGCTAATTACTTAATCACCCAAATCTTATGATTGTAAAAGAAATGGCTGCAGTGATTAAATTACCGATATTTATCTCCTAATGACGCTGGTTAGGAGGTGATGCTAATCTGTCATTCTGAAAGGCCAATATTAACGGCATCAATCTCACAAAACAATAAACACTTAATATGAAAGAGATGTTTTGTGCGCTCCGAGACCAGATGGCCCGCTTTACTCAGGAATGTGTAATATTACGGCCTGCTTGGCCACGCCGCTAATGATGGGAACCGCAAACTGTTGACTTGTTTAATTGAGTTGTTTTGCCCCATTAACCTGTTTTTGGACACAGAAGACACGTGAGCTGGGAATGTTTCAGCCTTTAACGAAAATGGAAACAGCCTCAGATTTGTTGCATTTTGGATAATTTAGAACTTGGAGTTTTCAGCAACATGATGCATTTAGAGTTATAATGCGTAGCAGTGATTAAGGTCCTCGACACGACAGAAACAGTTATTCTCCGTTTACATGCGTAAAGCTATCAGTGTGTTACAAACAATGTAACTATCGCTACGGGTCCATTAACACGATGATGCTGAGTCGCTGATGCTGTCCGATGCAGCAGATTCTCAAAAAATCTCTTTGAAATGCCAGAGAAAGCTCGCTCCTGGGGCCCAAATTTCCTGTCATTGATGTAGATCAGCAGAGGATGACGTTTGGTGACAGTCCACTGACTTACTATGGGACATAGTTCAACTATCGCCACCAGAGGGCAGGTGCATTAGTAGCGCACTCCGTGGAGCAGAGCATAACCTGGTGTAACTGATAGGTGACTCAGTGTTTTGTGACATCAGGTGACATAGCCTCTATCCACTCAGTATAACTCTGTGATTGCACCACTTACTTCCGGTGCATCGTCAAGGCAGATTCTATGTATTTGTAAATATTTCTTCATATTTCTACGTACTTCTTCATGCCCAAGAGATCCAGGGGAGGTGGTGCATCCAGTCAAGCCTCTGTTGTTGGCCAGCAGAGGTGAACGGTGCAGTAATGCTGTCCTAGCGGAGGTGATGTAGCAGAATTGGAGCTTAACTCTTTATGGAATTTTAGCATGAACATCAAAGATTTTAAGCATGTTGAAATATTTCCGGAACCACGACAAATGTCAGCATCGACCGACTGATGTCAACTTAGCTCCTGCAGAGTCTGGCGGGAAATTGGAGCTGGTCAACATTAATCAACTTTTCACTCTCCGTCAGCAAACACCGGGTTAATTGTTAGAGTGTGGATGGGCCATTCGGGGGGATCGATTTTTTCGATGCAACGGTGTGTTTAAGGTTGGCCGACACCCTGTAATTAACAGATATTTTTGTAATTTGTGAATCAATGCATATGATGCATGCATTTATGAACAGATTCACAAATGTAAAAAAAAAGAAGATCTATTTTATATCTGTTAATTGTAGATGTAGGCTGGACCGTGGCTGCTGACCACCAGTAACGAGAAATTTCACATTGCTCATGTAAACACATTTTTCTGATTTTATTTCTGTCATTTTTTGAGTGAGTAATGCACTTTTTACTTAAGTACATGTGCCATACGATTTTGTTACAACCACTCTAAATCTGATGGACCCCACGTGTGGCGCAGCTGCAAGTCCTGAAATGCATCTGCAAGTCCTGAAATGCATCGCGTAAGGAAACAGAAAAACCACCCTAGCAACAAATTCTGGCTACATCTGAGTACAGTTTTTAATAATAATAATAAAAGTTGCAGGCTGGAGTGCTTGCTGCAGCTCTCAAGAAAGTATCCACTTCTAAGGTAAAAGTCCAAAGTGGAGTCAGTCACCATTAGACTCACCTACATAGGCGGTGGAAGCAGGGGGGCTGGAGGGTAACAGCCCCCCTGGATTTTAGAGTTTAGAATCAGTAAATGAGAGCCACATGGGCACAAATATGGCAAAATTCATTATGGTGAAAAAAATTAATTCTGCATCGGGAAAAAAAAGGATACATCGAGATGCATCAGTAATTGTTTTACAATCCCAATTGCACCCCTCTGAATTGTAATGGACCTTACCATCACTGCCCGCATACCTCCACATCTCCTCTACGTTGGTACAGATACAAAACAATACATCCGCTAGAGGGCACTCAAGTCACATCTTGGAGCATTTGCAGGCACCACGCGTCATGGCATCCACAACACCACAGAACCATGTTGGTCCTTGATGGGAACCACCCAGTCAGACAACCAGCCCATCCTGTTATCTCTAGAATAACCATCTATCTGATGGAACCAAGTGAAGCTTGAGTGTCTCCTTGGTCTTCTCTAGCCACTGCGGTCCTCAACACTCAGGCACCTACATGTATGTGCTGGATCATGCATGGAAAAACACACCCCATGGTCCAAATGTTGAAGCTGACGGTCCCTCACAATGCAAATGATCTTCCTCATCATCCCCCCAAGTAACCATGAGTTTGATACAAAATCATTCCAGTAGTGCCCAGGACCCTCCAAAGAAATATCCAGTGGTCTCCTTAAGTCAATGGTTAGCATCAAAATCTCACAGCCCCACAGTCAGACAGGTAGCACCTCGACCCGGCGTACGTATGAAGGATATTCAGAAACACAAACTTCATTTTGTCCTCACCTTTGTTTGCCATATTTTGTGCAGTTATTACAAATTCCTTTGAAGAATTCCAGACTGTCAGTGTCTGAACCTGTTCTCCAGTGTTTTCACTGACGCTACAGAAGTAGCCATAAATTATGCATCAGGAATATATATGTATATTGACATTAATAAAGTGCCTATTTCCTGCATGCTTTTACACTTGCTGCAAAATCACTCGGGTCCTTCCAAAAGCCAAAGTGATTTTTTTGCTCGCACTCGTGCTCGCTCAGTGCTGAATTCCAACTGAGCGAAACTGGGGAGAGGGGGGATACAATCAAAATATAATCAAAATAATAATAACAGAGTCTGATTTTGTTACCGCATGTGTTTCTTCACCACTGGATCTGGTGAAGCTGAAGGTTTCTGCTGCAAAGTCTGCAGAGGAGAATTGATGTAAATAAATAAAACTGTGATATCTGACAGTTCTGGTGCCTTTTTAAGTGTTTTTTTTCCCCTCTTATCCATGATTTTAAAGCTAATCATGAATCAGTGAAGAATACATGATGATGAGACAATGGGGAACATCATCTCTGACAAGTGATTAAGTGTTTGAGTGCATGATTTCCAGTGCACTTTCATTTATAACACAAAAATTCCTCTGGTAAAAATAGTCAGTTATTATAACTATTATTATGAATAATAATAGTAACAACAATAATTAGCAGCAGTAGTAACAATATATTTATTTGTAGACAAAAATTTGTACTCCCATGACTATTATTGAGAAGTTAAAAAATTTAAGTTAAAAATGGATTGTTTTGTCTTTCCATTTCAAAACTGACAGTTCGTTGAGACTATATACAAGGTCTGTTAGAAAAGTATCCGACCTTTTTATTTTTTTTCAAAAACTATATGGATTTGAATCGTGCGCTTGCATCAGACAAGCTTGAACCTTCGTGCACATGCGTGAGTTTTTTCACGCCTGTCGGTTGCGTCATTCGCCTGTGGGCAGGCTTTGAGTGAGCACTGGTCCACCCCCCTCGTCGGATTTTTATTGTTTAGGAATAGCGGAGCGACTGCCGCTTTGTTCCATGAAAATTTTTTCAGAAACTCTGCCAGACAGCCAGATGGAAACTATTTGGAAGATTCAGATGGCTTTCGGTGAAAATTCTATCGGTATCACAAGATTAAGGACCATTAAAACTGGATTAAAAACGGCCCACAGCGGCGGAGGGCGCACCGCGCCCCGAGCGGCCATCGACAGGCTGGATCACTTCCAAATTTAAGGCTCTGTTGATGCAGGATGTCGTGTGACTAGCAGAGAAGTTTCAGAAGAGGTCAGGATCAGCACTTTATCGGCACATTCCACTGTTAAAGGAGATTTTGTAATGAAAGACGTGTGGACGGATTTGCATGTCGGGACGCAGCCGCTCATGGTGCTGGACAAACAACAGCTCCATGTTGGAAGTCTCACAGGACAAGTTGGAACATGCCCAGCTGTTAAACAATTTCTCGGATACTCACTCGACTGAAAAGCCACCGAAAGCCGCCTGAATCTTACGAATGGTTTCCAACACGGAGGTGTTTTTTTGTTGAGCGTTTTTTCTTTGTTGAGCCGACTCGCGAAATCCTCCGCACGTCTTTCATTACAAAATCTCCTGTAACAGTGGAATGTGCCACAAAAGTGCTATGTCCAGCTCTCTTGCCATTTCTGTGGTAGTCACACGATGTCCCGGATCAACACAGCGTTCAGTTTAGAAATGATCTGGTCGTTCCAGCCTGTTGATGGCCGCTCGGTGTGCCGCGCACCCTCCGCCGCTGTGGGCCGTCTTTAAAAAGGTTTTAACACTCCTTAATCCATGTGACGCCGACAGAATCTTCACCGAAATCCATCTGAATCTTTCGAATGGTTTCCAACTGGCTGTCTCTAGCAGTTTCTGAAAAAAAATTCATGGAGCAAAGCGGCAGCCTCTCAGCCATTTCACTGACAATAAAAATCCGACGAGGGGGGTGGACCAGTGCTCACTCAAAGCCTGCCCACAGGCGAATGACGCAACCGACAGGCGTGAAAAAACTCACGCATGTGCATGAAGGTTCAAGCTTGTCTGATGCAAGCGCACATGATTCAAATCCATATAGTTTTTGAAAAAAATAAAAAGGTCAGATAGTTTTCTCACAGACCTCGTGTGTGTGTGTGTGTGTGTGTAGCTCTAGCAGAGGCATTCACTGCACTGTCATGAGTTCCCTTCTAGTTTGACAGTTAAGATCTTCTCGGTCACACCAACTAATCATAAAACAGTGCGCTTATATGCTTTCTACTCATCTGTATTCCTAAATCTTGCACCCGTGTCTGGCCTGATCCCTGGTTTAATGTGCTGTGCCTGTCATTTGTCCACTTTTCTTTCCCGTTCTCAGCTCGTTGGCCTCTAGTGTTTTGTGTCTGTGAATGCCAACACGTCCTACCTTGCCCAGGGCGAGAAACAGAGTGAGTATAGCTGATGTTTGGCCATTCTGCTTTGGTCGTCTCTCTGGAAACCTCAAACCGTAACACACACGCTGACAGTCGGGCTGAGGTCTCGCTGGTACCCCCCCGCCTGTCAAAAACCAACATCTCCGGCTGCTCCTCATGTTTTCTCGCCACGCAGCGTCTTTCTCAGCGAGGAGGCCAACATGGCTGCTGCAAACTTGCGTCTCCAACATGGACTCCTTCCACTATATGCAGCAGTCATTCCACACGTTACCAAGGGGAGAAGGGGGTCGGGGTGGTGCGGGTCAGTTAGAGGCCTGAGCTGTGAAAACCACAAAGAAGATGTAACCAACCAAAAATGCTTAGGTGCACACGCTGAAAGATGGATGCTAAACAGAGGGTGGCCGGCCTCTATTAAGATGACATCAGGGACGACTTCTCAACAGCTGCGTGGGAGCGCCGTCTCTTACGGAGGACGGAAAATGGAGGGCAGTACAAGGGAGCAGTGATAGACTAACAGCAACATGGGGGAGTGGAGTCATCACCAGGCTAAGCATGTGCTGATTGAGCCCGGCTCTTTTTAACCAGCAGGTCTTTGGAGACCTGCTAGTTGGCAGTGGGGTCACAGTAGTACAGATGAAGACACGGCGCTTCAAAAGGCTCTCCGTGTTTTATCGAACAACTGCGTGTAGCGCGGAATGGCTTGCGCTGAGAGCCGCTTCGCCGTGGTGGGACCTGCTGTGATTGAGGTAACAGCTGGGATATGACATCAGCCGCAGTGTTGGCCGTGTTTTCACTCACTGGAGCAATTCTGCTCTTAAAAGGTTCCATCAGTACCACTCCGCTGAGTTGAAGAGAGTTGCTTTTCATCTCTTTGGCTGTGCGATCAGCCAGCTGGAGGCACCGGCCCTCGGTAAGAGGGGCAGAGACGCCAGACTAGTGTGTCCATAAGAGGCTCAAAGTCTGTACAGTACCAGTGATTTTCAGGAGATTTGTTCAAATGTTGCTAAAAGCATGAAACATGGCAAAACATTCATTTTGGGATATACATTAACTATTAAATTAAATCAACAACTCTTAACATGGAAGTTGCCCATAAGGACAATGGACAACTGTAAGTTGTCCATTGTAAGTTGTCCATTGTAAGAGGACTAAAGTCTATACTTCTTACCATTCCTTTCTGAATATGTACTTTCTTTATGTAGTAATGATATTGTTTTGTCTTGTGTACTATACACATATTCAAATAAACAAATTTGAACTTGAACTTGATTTATTGCTGTCATCCCATCTTATTTTCACCAAAACCTAACTTCTCAAATGATTAAACGGTCAAGACCTTGCCAAATATTTGAGCAGCTTTTGTCACCATCTAGCGGCCGATGTCAGTATTTCAGGGTTTCTGGTCCATTTTCTACTTGAAACCCAAAATTCAGTCAAAAAGGCATTTATAAATGTCAAATCCATGAAGTCTTGGCACCCAGAACAGAACTTTGAACTCCCAATATTGTGTAAATATTTAGATTTTGAGAAGGTTACAGTTCTTGAGTTTTCAGGTACAAACGTTTACTGGAAGGATGTCTGGAAAGATGGAATTTCTCCTGACCAGCATAATTTACATATGTGAATAACACTGGTCTACAAATTTTAGAAGTTGTCTGTGTCAGACATAAAATGTGCTATTTATTATGGATTTTGGCATGCTGAGTTCAAATATGACAAAAATATGATTTTGTAATTATTACTTTTTACAATTTACATCTTCATACGAAGGACAACCTCTCAACAGCTGCATGGGAGTGCAGTCCCCTAGAGAGGACAGAAAAATTAATTTAAAATAATTATCATTATCCTAGTGTAATTAATTGTGTTGATAGCGTTTTCATGAAAATCATAAACAGGTCTTTTCATGTTTCTCCGATTGCTTATATAATAATATTTCACCTGTTCTGTATATGTAACACTTTAAAACTCAGCCAAGGCAAAAATCAGCATTATTCACCTTTATTAATATAATAGCAACACATTTTAAAAACAAGAACCACTCAACAATTTCAAATATGGTTTTCATTCTCAGTGGCTCAGTGATTATTTATTTCAGAAGCATTTTAGCTGTGGACCAGTGAAATCAGCTTATGAGCCAAAAAAATTAAAATAAAATCACATCATTTCATTTTTTTATATGAAAAAGTGAATGATAGATAAATTCAACATTTAAGAATGCAACTAATTAGTGTTTGAGTAGTGAAAGTGGCCAAATGGCATAAGGTGAAATTTATATCAAGTGTTTATCCACTACATTTACAGCATTTTACATTGTAACAATAAATGAAGAATAAGTCTTGTGTTAACATGAAAATGGATTCTTTGTATGTTTTGTCCTGTTTTAATGCCAACTATTAACATAGTTTATTACTGAACACAAAATGTTTTGTACCTGTTCTGCTACATCTTCAGAGAAAACAGGAAAAGTAAAATAAATAAATAAATAAATAAAAAGAAAAGAAAAAAGAACAACCCAATATTCACTATAATCCACAATAATCTTCACAGATGAAGAGGAATTTTGGTTCAAAATTTGGTGGCCATATTGAAAAGTGGTGCCCATCTTGGATTTTCCAAAAATTTTTAAAGAGTACATCAGTGTGAATGTTTATACCACATTTCATGCACAGATCACATTTTAATGTTTTTTTCCCCCCATTTTCTCCACTATTACAGTAACAGAAATGCACGAGTCACACGTACATGCCTATGCAACAAGCAGACGGAAACCAAAATAAGTTTCCAGCTCCGTAAACAGCCATGTCACCTTAAAAGTTCTTGTCGGTATACCTGGATTCTACGTGTTGTTTAGTACCCGGTGATGGTACCCAAAATGTAAATCACACTCAAACATTTGACCTTTAGCATCATGCTGGAGAACATTACATTTAGTGTGGCTACAGTTCTACCAAAGGGCTTTGACAATGTGTCAATTCAATGCACAGGCAAGGAGATGGTGCAACATGGTGCAATATGGGGGTAGAGTGGATTTGCATCCCCTCATGAAGGCAGTCAAACCTTTGTGCAAAATGTTTTCAGGTTAGATAGCGGGTGCAGCACTGTGCAGTTCTTGTGCCACATACTAAAGCCTGTGGGTTTTCTTCTCTTTAACAGAGTGTCTAACTTCCATACCCAAGGTTGAGTGTTTGAGTCCAGTGCGGGACAAGTCATTGGCAAACACAATGCTGCTTTAACTTGCAATGAACTTGGTTGCTTTTAGTTTAAAAGTCAGAGCAGGTGGCTCTGTGGGATCAGAGTTAAGCCTGGTTCACACGACAGGATTTTAAAATTATCTTTAAACCTGAGAGACCACACACATGAAGATAAAAAATCATGGATCTAACAGGTTTGGTCGTACAGTGTGTGGTGTTCAGCCACACAGTAAGGACAACAACACCACACACAGCTCAGACAGGAAATCTTGCAAAATCTCTCGAGAGTAAACGTGACTTCAGAGTAAACAAATGGAGGTACTTTGTGGACTATTTAAAACAGAGCGGAAAAAAATAATACAAAAAGAAAAGGCGTTCTTTAAAGGAGTGGAGACAGCGTAACCACCGGACTTTCTGGTAAGTCAGAACAGCTGTTTTATTTTATTTTCCGCTCCGTACGTCCGTCACCTCACTTTCTGATTGGCTGCACGTCACATTCACCAGGCTGCATGCTCGTTTTGGCCGGAGGACACAACACACGCTGCAATATCGGGCCAAAAAAATCCAACATGTTAAATATCCCCGATTTGCGATTGGAGCGCTCCTGGCGCCCTTCCAAGCAGATCAGAGCGCTTTTAACACACCACACACGGCAGGAATATCTGATAAGATTATCTTTAGAGTCATCACAATTGTGGGGGCATCCTTAAGATTGTCGGAAGGGTCCGATATCGGCCTAATTATCCTGCCGTGTGAACCCGGCCTTAGACTACCAACATTTCCATTAGGGGTTTGATTCCATATGTGTGCTTCAAGCTACCAGTCTAGGGCCTTGAACAAGACACTTCATCTGTGTTGTCCCAGTCCACCCAGCTGAAAATGGGTGCCGGCTTTGTCTGGGAAAGTAACTTGTGTCACGCTGGCAGACTGTGGGATAAGCACCAACCAGGTGTACCTCAAGGTCTGTATATCGGACTTCTTCTTTTTAGAGTTGGGTAAACTTTGTATACGACTCATGGCTTTTAAATATTTAAAATTTGCTTTTTGTCTTTTAATTTTGTGCAAATTAATCATAATGTAATAAAAAGACATTTGGCCTGACATATCTAAACCAGATGAGGACAGATTTTGATGACAGTGAGACGGGCCATGACTACAATGCTGTTACACAGCTTTTGTATTCAGTGGGTTCTGTTTTCTCTCAGAACGTCAACAATTTCTTGGAGTAAACCATCAGGAGATTCAGTTACGGATTCTTTTCTAACTCAAAGCAAATGGCGTCCATCTCTGTCACGCTGTGACAAAAATGACTTTCATGTGTGGGAAATGTTTTGGCAACTTTTCCCAAACTTTGGTTTGACCTCTTGCACAGGTAGCTGTGAATGAATTTTCATGAGTGCTGCTGAGCAGCGCTGCACTTTGGATTCTGCCTCAAGTCACAGTTTCCAGTGGGGGGGTTCTTTAAAATTAAAAAAATAAATAAATAAAAAAAACCAGTGTCCTCGGAGTAACATGCTGTGATTTAACACTCAAATATTTCTAACATGAAAATCCCTTTTCACGCCGTTTGCTGTCCAAGTATCTTTCCGCGGTGACACCCAGGGACCAATTGAGACAGAAATCTATTTGCTCTGCTCCGTCTGGTGTGCACGCTGAACAGAAAGCGCACATCGCCCGGAGTGAGTAAATCACCAGGGTGGAAGAAAAGAATGGAAGGAGGGAGAAAAAAAAAGGCAAAACGCTGCTATAAAGCAGCTTATCACATTTAGCATGTGCTTATTAGGCCTTGTGCCTCTGTGCCGGCTGCTGAGAGATTGAACGGAGCTATTTGAACTAGTTTAGAGTGATGGTGAGTCTGGGGTATTCTGATGAAATGCAGTGACATCGTCAAACTCACAGGGAGGCCGGCTCAGTGAAAGCAGGAAAAACCTACACCACAGAAAGACGTGTTTACAAAAACAGAGCAAGAGTCGCAAAAACTAAATTGCTGAAAGGTTTTTTGTGTTGTAAAGGAAGATTAACAAATTTATAGTATCTATTTTCTTATTGGCCTCAGTATAGCGCCACCTACTTTTCTACTATTGCCTGATATAGTCTTTAATCTTAGGGCGGGCTCCCATTCTTGATTTCTGGTCCCAGTGCCCACTATTTTCTGTTTGCACCCAAGTATATCGGATTGTTGCAGATTGCACCCAAGTACATACGATTCCCATTACGCAATTGTTTCTGTACTTGTGCCATCGAGGTCTAATGGGCCCCCAAGGATGGACCCCCCCTCAGCCAAGATCTGTCAACATATGGCCCAGTCACACTCTGACAATTAGTCCTTCATTTGTCAACAGAGAGTGAAAAGCTGATTACCACTGACCAGTGCCAAGGTCAGCCAGACTACGCAGGTGCTAAGTCAACATCAGTTGGGCAAAGCTGATGTTCGTCGTGGTCATGGAAAATTTTCAACATGTTTAAAATCTTCGACGTTCATGCTAAAACCCTGGCATGAGCTCCACTTCTGCTACGCCAGCCTCTGCTGGCCAACGTTGGAGGCTTGAATAGATGCACTACCTCCTCTGGATCCATTGGGCATGAAGAAATATGTAGAAATATGAATATGTAGACCCCGTCTCCATGATGCATCAGTTGTCAGGTTTCAGCCCTGTTCTGGGTTATGATATCATTTTTTCCCCCCTATCTTTTACCCACCATGTGCCCCGGTCTTGATTTGGTAGTTTTTTGTCACGTGTTTATTCTCTGTTCCATTTTGCTTTGCCACTTTTGTATCTTATTACTTTTTATTCTTTAACCAGTCTGTGTTTTCATTATCATTAGTTTAATTCCTTGTTTATTTTGTTCTTTTTCTTATGTGGTATTATCTGTATACTGTAGCATCAGGTTTTGTTTTCTGTTAATCATTTAGTCTCTGTGTACTTGTAGTTTGTTTAGCCATGATCAGTTCCATACTATTTTCATTTTAGTATTTATTTTCTGATGACTCACTTTTCATTTCGTATGTTTATGCTTAGTTCATTCCTTTTCATATTAGTATTTTGTTCTGCCTTCATGTTGTGGTTTATCTTTGTTCTCATTATTCTTCATTCCATTTGTTTGTTTTCACTCCTCACTCTTGCACTTGCTCATGTGTCTTTGTATCTTTCATCACTCCACTTTGTGTATTCCCTTCCTCACTATCTTGCACCGTCTTTGTCCTCCGGCCATGCCCCCATCCTAGAATGTTCTCCTACACGTGTTTCTTGTTTCACTGGGCATTGATCAGGACCCACAAGAACAGACGACGTTGAGCTCACCGACAAATTTTACTGACAAACTCTTCTCAGGAGAGATCTGGTACCAACGAATACCGAACGCCTTATGTCATTGGTTTGCATTCAGGTCTCAGTAAAACTTGAACCACCAAAACTCAAGAGATCTTCATCACCACACTGTTCTGTGTCACAATCTATTGAACCCACAAGTTCTTTTCAGATCTGGATAAAGATCCTGATCCAATAGAGTGAAATATATTCTTTCTATTTTCTGCTGCTCATCAGGCTCAGGGTCATGGTGGCAGTAGACCAAGCAGCTCTTCCCACACTTCCCTTCAGCCAAGTCCTCCAACTCTTTCTGGAAGATCCTGAGGACTTCCCAAGCCAGCTGGGAAATATAATTCCTTCGGAGTGTCCTGGGTCTTCCTCTGGGCCTCTTCCCAGTTGGATGTGCCTGGAAGACCTCCGCAGAAAGAGGACCAAGGGGCATCCTTACCAGATGCCCGAACCACCTCAGCTGGCTCCTTTTTGAAATGTAGAAGCGACAGCTCTACTCAGAGTCCTTCTCAGATAGTTGAGCTCATCCTGTCCTGGAGTGTAAGCCCAAATACCTGACAGACAAATCTCATATAGGCAACCTTGTTCTTTTGGTCATTACCCAAAGTTCATGACAATAGGTGAGGATTAGAGCCCAAATCGAATGGTAAATCCAGATTCTTGCCTTCTGGCTCAGATGTTTCTTCATCACGTCGGCCCAGTACAGTGTCCGTAAAACATCAGGCACCGCCCCAATCCGTCTATTGAACTCACTAATGCAAGAGTGAAGTATCCATGCAATAAATTTGCTGAACTGCAAAGAACAATCAATCAATCAACTTTTTTTTTATATAGCGCCAAATCACAACAAACAGTTGCCCCAAGGCGCTTTATATTGTAAGGCAAGGCCATACAATAATTATGAAAAACCCCAACGGTCAAAACGACCCCCTGTGAGCAAGCACTTGGCAACAGTGGGAAGGAAAAACTCCCTCTTAACAGGAAGAAACCTCCAGCAGAACCAGGCTCAGGGAGGGGCAGTCTTCTGCTGAGACTGGTTGGGGCTGAGGGAAAGAACCAGGAAAAAGACATGCTGTGGACGGGGGCAGAGATCGACCACCAATGATTAAATGCGGAGTGATGCATACAGAGCAAAAAGAGAAAGAAACAGTGCATCATGGGAACCCCCCACAGTCTACGTCTAAAGCAGCATAACCAAGGGATACTCCAGGGTCACCCGATCCAGCCCTAACTATAAGCCTTAGCGAAAAGGAAAGTTTTAAGCCTAATCTTAAAAGTAGAGAGGGTATCTGTCTCCCTGATCTGAATTGGGAGCTGGTTCCACAGGAGAGAGCCTGAAAGCTGAAGGGCTCTGCCTCCCATTCTACTCTTACAAACCCTAGGAACTACAAGTAAGCCTGCAGTCTGAGAGCGAAGCGCTCTATTAGGGTGATATGGTACTACGAGGTCCCTAAGATAAGATGGGACCTGATTATTCAAAACCTTATAAGTAAGAAGAAGAATTTTAAATTCTATTCTAGAATTAACAGGAAGCCAATGAAGAGAGGCCAACACGGGTGAGATATGCTCTCTCCTGCTAGTCCCCGTCAGTACTCTAGCTGCAGCATTTTGAATTAACTGAAGGCTTTTTAGGGAACTTTTAGGACAACCTGATAATAAAGAATTACAATAGTCCAGCCTAGAGGAAATAAATGCATGAATTAGTTTTTCAGCATCACTCTGAGACAAGACCTTTCTGATTTTAGAGATATTGCGTAAATGCAAAAAGGCAGTCCTACATATTTGTTTAATATGCGCTTTGAATGACATATCCTGATCAAAAATGACTCCAAGATTTCTCACAGTATTACTAGAGGTCAGGGAAATGCCATCCAGAGTAAAGATCTGGTTAGACACCATGCTTCTAAGATTTGTGGGGCCAAGTACATAACTTCAGTTTTATCTGAGTTTAAAAGCAGGAAATTAGAGGTCATCCATGTCTTTATGTCTGTAAGACAATCCTGCAGTTTAGCTAATTGGTGTGTGTCCTCTGGCTTCATGGATAGATAAAGCTGGGTATCATCTGCGTAACAATGAAAATTTAAGCAATACCGTCTAATAATACTGCCTAAGGGAAGCATGTATAAAGTGAATAAAATTGGTCCTAGCACAGAACCTTGTGGAACTCCATAATTAACTTTAGCCTGTGAAGAAGATTCCCCATTTACATGACAAACTGTAATCTATTAGACAAATATGATTCAAACCACCGCAGCGCAGTGCCTTTAATACCTATGACATGCTCTAATCTCTGTAATAAAATTTTATGGTCAACAGTATCAAAAAGCAGCACTGAGGTCCAACAGAACAAGCACAGAGATAAGTCCACTGTCCGAAGCCATAAGAAGATCATTTGTAACCTTCACTAATGCTGTTTCTGTACTATGATGAATTCTAAAACCTGACTGAACCTCTTCAAATAGACCATTCCTCTGCAGGTGATCAGTTAGCTGTTTTACAACTACCCTCTCAAGAATCTTTGAGAGAAAAGGAAGGTTGGAGATTGGCCTATAATTAGCTAAAATAGCTGGGTCAAGTGATGGCTTTTTAAGTAATGGTTTAATTACTGCCACCTTAAAGCCTGTGGTACATAGCCAACTAACAAAGATAAGTTGATCATATTTAAGATTGAAGCATTAAATAATGGTAGGACTTCCTTAAGCAGCCTGGCAGAATGGGGTCTAATAAACATGTTGATGGTTTGGATGAAGTAACTAATGAAAATAACTCAGACAGAACAATCGGAGAGAAAGAGTCTAACCAAATACCGGCATCACTGAAAGCAGCCAAAGATAACGATACATCTTTGGGATGGTTATGAGTAATTTTTTCTCTAATAGTCAAAATTTTGTTAGCAAAGAAAGTCATGAAGTCATTACTAGTTAAAGTTAATGGAATACTCAGCTCAATAGAGCTCTGACTCTTTGTCAGCCTGGCTACAGTGCTGAAAAGAAACCTGAGGTTGTTCTTATTTTCTTCAATTAGTGATGAGTAGAAAGATGTCCTAGCTTTACGGAGGGCTTTTTTATAGAGCAACAAACTCTTTTTCCAGGCTAAGTGAAGATCTTCTAAATTAGTGAGATGCCATTTCCTCTCCAACTTACGGGTTATCTGTTTTAAGCTACGAGTTTGTGAGTTATACCACGGAGTCAGACACTTCTGATTTAAAGCTCTCTTTTTCAGAGGAGCTACAGCATCCAAAGTTGTCTTCAATGAGGATGTAAAACTATTGACGAGATACTCTAACTCTCTTACAGAGTTTAGGTAGCTACTCTGCTCTGTGTTGGTATATGACAATAGAGAACATAAAGAAGGAATCATATCCTTAAACCTAGTTACAGCGCTTTCTGAAAGACTTCTAGTGTAATGAAACTTATTCCCCACTGCAGGGTAGTCCATCAGGGTAAATGTAAATGTTATTAAAAATGATCAGACAGAAGGGAGTTTTCAGGGAATACTGTTAAGTCTTCTATTTCCATACCATAAGTCAAAACAAGATCTAAGATATGATTAAAGTGGTGGGTGGACTCATTTACTTTTTGAGCAAAGCCAATAGAGTCTAATAATAGATTAAATGCAGTGTTGAGGCTGTCATTCTCAGCATCTGTGTGGATGTTAAAATCGCCCACTATAAGTATCTTATCTGAGCTAAGCACTAAGTCAGACAGAAGGTCTGAAAATTCACAGAGAAACTCACAGTAACGACCAGGTGGACGATAGATAATAACAAATAAAACTGGTTTTTGGGACTTCCAATTTGGATGGAAAAGACTAAGAGTCAAGCTTTCAAATGAATTAAAGCTCTGTCTAGGTTTTTGATTAATTAATAAGCTGGAATGGAAGATTGCTGCTAATCCACCGCCCCGGCCCGTGCTACGAGCATTCTGACAGTTAGTGTGACTCGGGGGTGTTGACTCATTTAAACTAACATATTCATCCTGCTGTAACCAGGTTTCTGTTAGGCAGAATAAATCAATACGCTGATCAATTATTATATCATTTACCAACAGGGACTTAGAAGAGAGAGACCTAATGTTTAATAGACCACATTTAACTGTTTTAGTCTGTGGTGCAGTTGAAGGTGCTATATTATTTTTTCTTTTTGAATTTTTTTGCTTAAATAGATTTTTGCTGGTTATTGGTGGTCTGGAAGCAGGCACCGTCTCTACGGGGATGGCAGGGGGAGAGAAGCTGCAGAAAGGTGTATAAGACCACAGCTCTGCCTCCTGAACAGAGCTAGGAACATGAAATAAATGTGTCCCAATGCAAAATTCCATAATTCTTTGCCTTGGTCTCGGTCTGAGCTTTCTGAGAGCCTGTCTTGTTTGGCGAACAATTTATTAACGTCATTTCGGGGCACAGCACGTATGCTTTTGCTAAAGTGGCGATGGAGCAAGAGAAAACTTTTCTGCACTCAATGTGGCCAAAATTAGGACGAGAACTTTGGACATGAAAGGTTACTGCATTCGCAGAGTCCAGTAATCAGGACATCCACATTAGATAAATGTCACAGGGTGAACAAACCAACGGCTCCAGTGATGAATTGGACCAAATTACACTGGAAAAACAATCAAATATTAAAAGAGGGCACACCACGTTTCCTATCTGACATCAAGGGAACACAGCAAGTAATCACACAACTGAAACGCTCATCATTGCCTCCATTTAGTGTAAGATGTGTCAGAGCTGGACCCAGAATCCCAGCCGGGCCCCTCATTACCCGGGGAGGACAGAGAGACTTGTGGGCCTAATAATGACACACTTTAGGCAAATCAGGTCATTATCGTAATCATGCAGCTCGTAATAAGGTCCTTTTACTCTTGTTTGTTTTCTTGTTTTGTTGTATATTTACCCTACATCACCATGGGGCAGCGGGGGGGGGGTCAGTCTGGTGCTTGCCCTTGATCTCAAATCTGTGAACACCACTGATGATTGCTTTGAATTCACAGGGGAGGAATGAAAGCAAGTCTGAGTTTTTAAGCAAAGTTCTCGTTGTCGATGAAGGTTCTCAGTCATCCACAAAGTAAATCATTCCAATTATTTGTTATTGTTTTTTTAAAATTTGCATTTATTTATAGCATTGAAATAATTTCTGTTCCCCCTGGGGGGTGCTGCTTCCAGATCAGCTCGTACAGATGAGAGCTTTATTTTATCCAATCAGATTTCCCCCTGCTGTCTCTGGGTGAAAAATCTCTTGTAAGGCCTTCAGCGTTTCAAATGATTCTCTTTGCTGCTAAAACAAATGGGGATGATATTGTGGATGGTTGTGTTCTTTAACCAATCAGATTTGGAGTTTGTCGTTTCAGGTGTGTCACTCCTAGTTAGATTACAACCATTTTTTTTTTTTTTTTGTTCGATAAAGTTTATTTAAAAAATCTTATCCAGCTGGAACAACTAACAAATGTAGCCTTTAAAGTTCATCTTTGAATTAATTTAAACTTTTTTTTTTTGCATTTAGATTTTAGGTGAAAAGGTGTTTTTTTTTTAATGAAGAATGTCTGATGGAAAAGAAAAAATTGGTTGGTGGACCTGCTGGGCAGCTGTGGGCTGAATAACAGAGATATTGAGCTGTTTTATGAAGAAAGAGGCAGATGGACTTTGTCTTCAAAGTAAGCTAAATTAATTTTTATGTATTTTAACTTGCTCTGGATTATTGCTGCTGGTGTGATTGATGTATGTAGTCTGTCTGTGTTCAATACATATATATGTCCAGGAGCTTGGCTGAAATCCATTTACGATTGTGTTTTTTTTTTTTGTTTTTTTGTTTTTTTTTTGCATTTATGGCATTTTTTTTGTCTGTATGGTGGTTGTATGAGTAAACATGGCTGAATGTTGTGAGTTTCTTTGTGTTAATGGTTCTGCTTCAGCTTTCTGCTTCTCCTGCACTCTCTCCCATCCATCACTCTCTCCTAAATTAGCCACACTACTACCCAGGGTGTGGTTACCATCTGGGCTACCAGATTTTCCCTTTCCAATGCATCTTCATACTGAGCCTTGGAAATACCATCATACGGTTTGTTCCCAAGACTTTCATGTTTGATGCAATGATTATTACAGCCTCGATGTGGCACTGTCTAGACTTTGATGATGTGACACTGAAGCATGTTGCTAAAAAGAAAGTCAAAAGGCAGAATTAATTTGATGCTGAAGAAGTGACAGCCATTCACATGCTTCACTTCCTTCATCCCTCCACCTCATCTTCAGATCTGCTTGTTGCTAATTGCGTGGTGGACATCTTTGAGTACGTTGGGGAATTTCTACCTCGATCTGGCACAGATTAACAGTCCCACTATGCTTTGTTGCCGCATATTTGCATGATAATTAGTCTGTGGCAGTGTGTCTTCTATTTCACCACTAAAGGTACACAGGGAAATAGTGAACTCCAGAAAGGGGGCGAGAGAGAAATAGAACAGCATGCATTAATTAAAGTGATTAAAGGATTGACTGAACTTTGCCTTGATGCTTTTATTCAATTAATAAACAAAGTGGCACATGACTGACTTTTATAATGATTAATTGTACTGTTTCACTTCATTTAGACTTATTCATTTTACATTTGTCCTCTTAGAACGCAACATCAATCTCATGCCCTTCAAAAATCAAAAGATTCATATTATTAATATGTCAAATCATAGCCTGAGCATACAAATATAGGTATAAATTACAACCCCATTTCCAATGAAGTTGGGACATCGTGCAAAAACAAAATACAATGATTTGCAAATCCTCTTCAACCTATATTCAATTGAATACACCATGAAGATGCTGGCTTTTGAACTTTGCACTGGTAACAATCTAGATCAGGGGTAGGCAACCTGTTCCAGAAAGAGCCATGAGGGTGCAGGTTTTCTTTGCAGCCACTGACTCCACCAGGTGATTTTACTGATTAATATCACTTTGAGCAGATGGAATCAGTTAATCAGTGAAATCACCTGGTGGAGTCAGTGGCTGCAAAGAAAACCTGCACCCTCATGGCTCTTTCTGGAACAGGTTGCCTACCCCTGATCTAGATGGTCTCTTTTCTCTTTTGTTCGGAGGACACGATGTCAATGATTTCCAAAAACAATTTGAAGCGTGGACTCATCAGACCACAGCACACTTTTCCACTTTGCGTCTGTCCATTTCAAATGAACTCGGGCCCAGAGAAGGCGGCAGTGTTTCTGGATGTTGTTGATGTATGACTTTCGCTTTGCATGGTAGAGTTTTAACTTGCACTTGTAGATGTAGTGATGAACTGTGTTAACTGACAATAGTTTTCTGAAGTGTTCCTGAGCCCACGCAGTAAGATCCTTTACACGATGTCGGTTGGAATCCCTAAATTCCTTGCAAATGAATGTTGAGAAACATTGTTCTTAAACTGTTGGACTATTTTTTCATACAGGTGTTCACAACGTGGTGATCCTCACCCCATCTTTGCTTGTGAATGGCTGAGACGTTTGGGGATGCTTCTTTTATACCCAATCATGACACTCACAATTAGTGTCCTCAGTTCCCAAACACTTTGAGTGTTGTTAGAAGGAAAGGTGATGTAACACAGTGGTAAACATACCACTGTCCCAGCTTTTTTGAAACGTGTTGCAGGCATCCATTTCAAAATGAGCAAATATTTGCACAAAACAATAAAGTTTATCAGTTTGAACATTAAATATTTGTCTTTGTGGTGTATTCAATTGAATATAGGTTGAAGAGGATTTGCAAATCATTGTATTTTGTTTTATTTACATTTCACACAACATCCCATCTTCACTGGAACTGGGGTTGTAGGCATAATTAAATATTTTTGAACTGTCAGTGATTTTTACCCAACCACATTATCTCCAAATCTCAGAAAAACTTTTCACAGTCCAGTCGGGTGTCCATGGAGATAATCCATTATTCAAAAATTGCGACCTATATTCCCTTGTACTTCCATAGAACTCTTAATTTATCTCTGGGAAGTTTTCCCAGAGGGAGGTGGTGGCGTAACAGGTTGCACATTGGACTGGGAAGCCAGCGACTCGGGTTCACTTCCCGATTGCAACCACGCTCCTGACTGGCACTCTTAACATCAGTGCTGGGGGGAGGAGTGACACGTGTCGTGGGCCCTTCTGGAAACAAGTCGTAGACTTTCGTTGGTTACCCATGTTAAATAAGAAACGCTTCTTCTTCTTCTTCTTCCCAAAGTTATGCAAAAATTATACCCTGGGCATGCTAAGGTTTTTGCACTTCACATGGTATGAGTCTAGCGTGTCATCAAACCATACACTAGATATGTGGTTCCCTATCTGGTCCTCAGGAACACCCCAACCAGCAGACTTTCCATCTCTCTATGCATATCACAAACCCATTCAGGTGCCTCAGCAGGGAGAGTAGAAAAATGAGCAGGTTAGGGGCTTCCTGAGGACCAGGGTTGAGAACTACTGCACTTCTATCATTACCATATTATCCAGAGTATAAGTCACATATTTTTTTCTGTATTTGGAACATTTCCTTGAAGACAAACTTAACAATGAACAGGATTTGATAATAGCACATGTGCACACCACAGCATATGCTGTTACTTTACATAAGGACTTTTTAAATTCCAAAAATAAGCAAGATGTACAATTACACATGGGACAGAAAACATACTGGAAGTGAACACTGGATTTTTGCAGGAAGCCCTGAGCTTGTAGCTAACCTACAGGCTTTTATATTCCAAAAATCCGTCTCATCTCCCTGCTACAACACCATCTCACTTCAAACTCAGTATCTCCAACGACTCCACACTTTTTCAGATTTCATGGACACCAATCTGACAGAGGTAGACAGGATCATAAAATGCATGAAAACATCTACTTGTTCATTGGATCCTCTCCCTACACCACTACTAAAGTCAAACATTACAGCTATTAGTCCTCTAATCAAAGAAATTATTAACCAGTCACTCAAATCCGGTCAGGTTCCTCCAGCTCTCAAATCTGCCATTATTCGCCCTCATCTCAAAAAACCCTCACTCGACCCGAAAATCCTGGCTCATTACCGCCCTGTCTCAAACCTGCCGTTCCTTTCCAAAGTCCTGGAAAAAGTCGTATCAGTTCAACTCCATGATCACCTCCACACCCATAACCTATATGAAATATTTCAGTCTGGTTTCCGCTCAACACATAGTACAGAAACAGCCCTGGTCCATGCGGACCAGGGCTCACCATCTCTCCTCCTCCTACTGGATCTATCAGCCGCTTTTGACACCATTGACCACACCATCCTGCTCCACCGCCTCAACACTGAAATAGGACTCACTGGCACAACTCTCAACTGGTTTTGCTCATATCTCACGAACAGGACAGAATGTGTTACACTCGGACAATCCAAATCCAAAACCCATACTGTCAGCTGTGGAGTGCCACAAGGGTCCATCCTTGGTCCAACGCTTTTTACCATCTACATGCTCCCCCTTGGTCAAATCATCCATAAACACAAGATTTCATTTCATTGCTACGCAGATGACACACAGTTATACATCAAAATGGACTCCACACTCCCCTCAGCTCTGCCGTCTGCCTTTCAGGCTTGCCTGGAGGAGATAGAGGCATGGATGACTGATAACTTTCTTAAACTAAACACTGACAAAACTCAAGCCATCCTCATCGGTACCCCACATCAAATCCAGTCCTCCTCCCTCACCAGTATTCCCATTCTCTGCCACAACATTCCCCTGTCCACCTCCGTCACCAACCTTGGAGTCAGATTTGACCCACATCTCACCTTTGACTCCCACATCCGCCACCTATGCAAAGTCTCCTTCCATCACCTCAAAAACATAGCCAAGCTCTGCCCCTCCCTTTCTCAACCAGATGCTGAGAGGTTGGTCCATGCTTTTGTCTCCTCCAGGTTGGACTATTGCAATGCCCTCCTCGTCGGGACCCCTGGTAAAAACCTGCAAAAGCTGCAGCACATCCAGAACTGTGCTGCCAGGGTCCTGACGAGGAGGCGCAAGTTTGACCACATCACCCCTGTCCTCAGATCCCTCCACTGGCTGCCCATCAAATACAGAACAGAGTACAAACTCTGCCTCCTGACTTATCAGTGCATGCACGGAACCGCCCCTGCCTACCTCAGTGAACTCCTCACCCCACACACCACCTCAAGATCTCTCCGCTCCACCACCTCCTCACACTGCCTTCACCAACCCAGGACCAGACTCTCCACCATGGGAGACAGGGCCTTCCAGGCAGTGGCCCCTCGGCTCTGGAACTCCCTCCCAGAGACCCTGAGGGTCCCACAAAGTGTGGAGGCCTTTAAAAAAGGCCTAAAGACATTGTTATTTCAAAAGGCCTTTTAGATATCTTATCGTTTGAAATGGTTTCTACAAAATCTGTTTTTGAAATCTGTTTTAATTCTGTTTTTAAATCCTTGCTGTAGCACTTTGAGATTTCTTTGAAATGTAAGGTGCAATACAAATAAAATGTATTATTATTATTATTATTATTATTATTATTATTATTATTAAAATGAACAAGATGGACAAAGTGATGCAAAAACTTATGATTTTTAATCAGCTCTTTAATTTGTGATTTTTATGTATTGCTGTGGTGTACTTTTATTATTGGAGTTTCTTTGTTTAGTGTGTTGATTCCTGGGAAAGCCCTATCCAAATTGTTGCTGTTATTATCATTTGTAATATAAGTCACAGGACCTCCCAATGCAGTAAGAAAAATAATGTAATTCATATTCCAGAAAATACGGTTGTAGACTGACATTTTGGGTGCATATCTGTGAAAGTGACAACTGCTTCAGTGAGTGAAAAGTTTGACATGTTTTCCCACTTAAGTAAGAATCTCAATTTCACCTGGGTCGATGGAGATTTGTTAAAAATATTTTTCGTAATGCTCCTCAGACAAACAGCAGATGAAAGTGAAAATGAAACCTCCTCTGTTGAGGTAATAATGAAAGTGTTATCTTACAACAATTCACAGCAGAAGCTGAACTACATCACACAGTGTGAGACTTCATGTCAGAAGGTCTAAACTGGCCATCAGATTTGGAGAAACTCCATGTCCATGTCTTCATCAACCCATGGCGTCTTCTCTCTCATTGTTCTGGGAAATCACTCTATGTGATAACTCCTCTAGCAATCCCATAAAGCTGTTTTCAGAATGTCGATGGATCAGTTCTTTATTGTCCGCCTCCGTATCCACCTGATTCCCAGTGCATTGTCCGGGGGAACAAAGGGAACCATCCATTTCTCTGATAGAAGCCAACAGTCAGTAAGAGGTTTGATTTTTAGACTTGAAGATGCCATTTGCCTAGAGAAAGCCCGAGGACGAGGGCTGATCGTGCTGGCAACAGCGCCGGGCTGTCAGCTGGCATCCAGCGATAATTGCTTCCCATGGCAGGACCCCGTCGGCCGGGAAACGAGGAGCACCGAGTGGAGAGCCAACGCGGGAATCCATTCTCACTGCAGCCCAGTCATAATTGTTTCTGTGAGCACGAGGAGCCTCGTTGCCAATCTGCGTGAGGGCCAAGATCTGATTGACACGCACTGACCAGAGAATCCGGGGGCTGGACGGATGGGTGAAGACAGGCTTGGAAGGCCTTGAGTATCACCGCGATTGTCACTCAAACGGTGAGAAGTGGAGGAAAGAGGTGAGCAAGGAATCAGAGTGTGAGAAAAAGAGCGAAATTTTTGCAGATTGTTTCCCTATTTCATTATTTATACTTTCTCAAAGTCCATCTGTTTCAACAGCAAATGATCATTTACACACGTCAGTAAAGCAGTAATCCTGACAATAGGTGGCACAGCCAGGCCATCGATTCTTCCTGCCTGTGTACAAAACATGCAATGTGTCGACTTTAAACTATGGATTATCTCATAATAAGATCATCCAGAACCTGTCTGCTGCATTAAAGTGATCCTCAGTACTAATTGTGAGCTTCATATGCTGATGGCTCAATATCGAAAGCGCTTCGTTTCAGGTGTGACGGGCTCAGATCTCAGTAGAGAACTTATCACTCACCTGTCCGAAGCTAATTCTGACCAGTGTCAAGCACAGAATTGGATTTAAGGATGGAGGAGTCGTGCAGGTCCGTCTGCTGTCAGCCGGTGTCGGTGCCCCTCTCACATGTCACTTCAGCGATAGGCGAACATGCTAACGGGGTAAAAGCGCGCTATCACAGGTTATCTGATCCTCCGGGCAAATCTCTGATGACATTCTCTGTTCCCCGCCGCTGTGAACTCTGCGGATTTCTGAGCACATTGCGTAAGGAAGTCAGCGGAGACGCAGGCGGTGACAGTGACGTCCTATTAGAAAACGGGCACTGTTGACCAGCCCTAACACCAGTACTCCTGCTAATTTTCACACTTAAAACAAGCACTAACAAACAGATGGTTACATGTTCTCGCGTGGTGTCGCTTTCAGAAAGTAACGGTTCCTCTGCAGACTAATTGCTGTGGCTTGTTTAAAAACCGGGCCGGGTCAAGGGTGAGGGATTAGCCTGGAAAATTTTTCCCGAGGAGAAATGGCTCCCTCGGTCGTCTATCCGGGTGCCGCTTGCTGCCTCGCCTTGAGGCATTCAAATTGACAGGTCTCATTATCTGTGAACTCCCAATATTCCCCTTCGTATTGCACAGCCTGTCAGTCTCCACCTGCCTGTCCATCTCGCTGCAGCATCACCTCGGCACCCACTCGTTGACAAGCAGCATCTCTTCGTCTGCTTTTAGGACGGTGAAGGATCTGGGGAGAGGGAGGTGTGTGTGTGTGTTTGTAGGCAGTGGCAGGATTTACAGAAAGGGCCCCGACTTCCTCCTGACAATATGACAGGGGTCCTCTTGTAAACAAACCGCAACAACCAGCGTGATCTTACCCATAGCATTGTACTGCAAATTAGACAGGGATGCACACACACGCACGCACACACACACACACACAGGACGGCACCTTTGCAGAATCTTAAGTACCTTATGCAAACTGTATGTTTGTTGGGGAGGCACAGGCAGAGCACTGATGAGCGGCTCATTATGGCAACACCAGCGCTACACACTGGGTATCACATAGTCAAAGCCTGGGGGTACGTATTAATTATCCTTTTGAATAGTGATGAAATTTTAAAAAGCTTCTCCTTAAGGCTCACATGACGGATAGATGAAACAAAGCGCAGCACAGCTTGCGCGCCCAGGCTCACACGTGTTTTTACATCTGTTCAGGATATTTCAATTTGATGCTCAACAAGCTGAGACTGAGATTAAAGGATAATAATGTGTCATCCTCCACCCAAACATCTCTTCCACGGTGAGTAATCGCACATCAGCGGGCTGCTCGGCTTCTGCACAACGCTCGCTCTAACAGCCATCACAGGCAGAGTCGATCCAGTCATGCGTGCGTCTTCCCGCGCGTTTGCAAGTCAAGGTTGCCGAGGTGCTGTCTCCATCCCCGCGTGTGCCGGCTGACGTGAGACAGAGAGAGCGAGCGAGCGATTGAGAGATAGGGCAGAAAGGGGAGGGGTTGTATTGAGATTTGCTTGAAAGAAATATTTATGAGCTGATTTTTTTTTTAAAGAAAGCATCTTTAATGAACATGTTTAAAGATTGTTTCACCATCTATAATTTATACGCCACAGCTTCGTCAAAGAAAAAGATGGCTATTTTTGTACATGTGATTCACTGATTATAAAGGGCATCTGATTTGCCGCTAAGGTGCAACTGGCACATAATATGGAATATGGAGGCATCAAATACTGATTGACTAAAGAGCCTGAGGATGCTGGTATGGCCTTCAATATGACAGCATCTCCTATGAACTCCTCCACACCTATAAGTTTCTCTTTGCCCTCGTTCCTCAGTCACTCCAAGATCTTTTTCAACTTTAAAACCAGACCCTGACCTGTAGGTTAGATAGGTTGACGATGGCATCATCCATTACCAATGGCTGACCGAGATTATGATGTGCAGCCACCACTCTGCTAGTTTCATGACTAATGCTTTAATGCTACATACGAAAAAATAAATTCATTTAAGATTCTGCGATATCAAGAAGAGCTCTCCTACACGGAGATATATTGACCCGTCACGACCCGTGCATCTGCTGAAACAAGGTGGGGAGTTGGTGCACTTCAGCAGAATGTCCTGGGCTGAGACACTGTGCTGTTGCTGGGCTCAGAGCTGATCGGTGGCCACAATGGTGCAAAACCAATCATAATTTTCTTGCTATGTGTAAAAGAAAAAAGCTCATCTGCTTGTCACCATGCAGATATATGCTGGGACTTTGGGGGTGGGGGAGCCCAACCCAACATTTTCCTGACTTTTGCCAAACTGTGAGAACTGCGATGTTACTTTGTAGAAAGGAAAAAAAAAAAAAATCAGCTGAAGCGCACTGTGCATCATTAAGAGGAAAAAAAAAAACAAACATACCAAGAACAAGAACCAAAATTAATGTAATCAATGCATTATTTATAATTTGCCAAGAGGTTAGTAAGCAGAAGGTAACGGGCTAATTAATGGTATTGTACGAGGCACACAGGACTCAAGAGTAATCTGCTTTTTCTCACCACTAAACAGATAAAAGTGTGAACATTTACTTTACTAAATGTAAATTAACATTTTAAAGGGGATAGAGAATCAAAATCATCTTTTTCATGTTTTTGGTGTTAGTTCAGAGTCTCCCCGCTGTGAGGAATACACACAAAGTGCCAGCAAGTTTCAGAACCTCTATTTCAAGTATTTCTCCTTTTTTGAATTGCCCCTAGAAAACAGGCCAATCCGTTTTTGAGAGAAAAGTTACGTCACTTTTTCACCAATAACCCCCCCCCCCACACACACACACCCACACCCGCCCCCTTTCACACATGCCCCTTCGAAATTAATTATTCATAAGGTTGTGCCCACCCATTCCTACCACTGGAAGAGGAGCAATGGCGAGCTACAGGTGTGCCTTCCCAGTGTTGAGAAAGTGTAGTGACACGGACCCACAACAGGGGGCGTAAATGAACGGTCAATAGATGAGCCAAAAGGTAACAATTTAATGTTGTGAATGTGCACAACAAAATACAGACAACCACAGAATTTGATATCAGTCAATATACAGAGGTGACGTATGGGCAGGCTCGAGGATAGAAGACGTCTGTCCAGAGAAGAGCCGGATCCCACACGATTTCCACTGCCAGCGGATCTGAAGCACACTGGAGCCGCCAAGTCCTGACTCCTCAGGTGGCCACCGTCTTCACCTGTCAGACTTGGTACTGCTGGCAGGAAGAACAGACAGATGATGGTGGGTGCGTGAACACCCAGCAAACAGTCAGCACAGCACAGTTCTCTTCTGGTGGAATACCTCCACCTCCTAATCACAATTATCCCAAGAGTTCGTGCAGAATCCAAATGTCACACTAGCGGAGTCTGGGATGAGGAGTGGAGAACGCCAACTCCCCAAACACACCTACAAACTCTCGTGTACAAAGGTACGTCTGCAAACTCAGAATTTAATGTAGTTAAACACAGAAGTAAAGACGTTACGACTGTCTTACGTTTAGCTGAACAATTCGTGTTCAAAGGCTGAGTCTTTACCTGACGGGTAGACGATATCTCGGCAGGGAGGTGGAGTTGCTGCCTGGTTTTTATTGTGGGTGGTGAAGTGGTGGTAATGAGTGACAGCTGGTGATGGGGTGGTGATGAGTGACAGCTGTCACTCCTGGCTGTTCCTGTGAGGCGGCTGTGCCCTCTCGTGGTGGGCCAGCAGTACCTCCTCTTCAGCGGCCCACACAACACCCAGGCTGTCATAGCGGACTATGATCTTTACATATTCTTCCCACAGAAAGCAATGTACGTGATCAATGGCTTTTATTCATTTTTAACCGCATCCCCAGTACATACAACCGCCGACTATTTCGTTGCTCTGCGCATTTCACGGAGGACTGTTTTACAAATCCTGCACAATTTCGAGCTGGCTTCAGTCGCCATTTAATACTCAGTAGAGGGTCAGTTCCGACTTTGCGACAAAATCAACCCCAGCAATCAGTACAGCCTGTAAGTATCACATTTTCTTTTGTTTTAAATTTGTTTTAAATTTATTTCGGATCTTTTTTTATTATCATTATTATTTTGTGACTCTGCCTCTGGCTGACTTCATGTTGGTGGGCGAGGAACAAGATTTATCACTCAACAGCAATGTTGAAACGTGATCTGTTAAATAAGTTAATGAAGATTACTGCCGTCTCTTTTTCGCTACAACGCGCTCAACTTTTGTTCAGAATCAGCTTCTTATCACTGGTAGCAACGCGGATTTCCTCTCACTCAAACCCGCAGCTTCACAGTGCTTTAAACCGTCATCCACAGACTTCAATAGCGACACAAGTGCAGCAAAACTAGACGAGTCATTGGATAAATGCTGGGCTTTGTCCCGCCCATCGGAGGCTCTGCATGTCTGGGGGTCTATCAACAGCTACGTGCATTTCATAATGAGGTTGCCAAATAAGCTCTGAAACGACGCCATTAAAAGCAAACGAGGCATTCTAGACCCAGCATAGTAACACAGCTGTTTCAGAGAGCCTTTTAGGAAGGTTCTGAGCCATTACAGACCCAACCAATTTTTTTTGGGCTACATATCACATCACAGAACAAGGATTAATGCCCCATTCAACCTCTCTCTATCACCTTTAAAATTACTATGTATTTTTAAAACAGTCTTACCTTGCCTGATTGTATTTCTTGTAGCTGTTCCACAAAGCACAAACAAGAAGAGTACAGAGTATTATTATGGTTATTCTTTCTTTTTATTCAGGAGAGTAATCTTTCAGTATGAGAGCATGGTTTATTAATTTCATTCATTCTGAGACCGAGCACATTTTTCAAATTCAGATCTTCTCATTTTATGGCAGATGGCATCCAAGTTAATGTTACACTAACACCACCTTCTGCTCCAGAGTGTGGATCAGGAAGAACCTCATTCAGATCAGTGTAAAGGAACAGCTTGTCCATTTTGCTTTCTTGTGACCATGGATAATAATGCAATTTGTCATATACAAGTTGTTTTAAGGACTCCATATTCTACTTCCTTTCAAGCATCCTTTGTTACATTGAAAGGCACAACATAAATTTTTCTTATTATTATTAAATTATTATTACTGGGACTACCTCATGTACAAACTTTCTTTGAACTCCCCTTTTTAATGTAATTGTCATTCCCTCTGACTTTGCACAAAACTGACTTCATTGATATTATTGCAAAAATGCAGGTAACTGTATTGCTGGTAAAGAATTTCTTTTCTGAGGATCCATATAGCGAGTTACCTCTGTGAGATCTTGGGAGTGACCTCAAGGTGGAAACATCCACAAACATTTGAAGTTTATGCTGCATTCAAGGGGACTGGCAATTTGTAATTTGTTAAATCCAGTTAGGAGAGATTCATATGTAGACCAACAAATGTATAATAAAATGAGAACAGTTTCCAGTGAGTGTGAAGAAATGAATGTAGTAACAGGCAATAAGAGTTAATTAAGTGTGCTCAGGTGAACTAAAAGTACTAAAGTAAAAAACAGCAAGTTCCTTCAGCTGCCTCGTTTTCACTCGGGGTCGCCACAGCAGATCCAATGAGCATCTACATGTTGATTTGGCACAAGTTTTACGTTGGATGCCCTTCCTGATGCAATTTCACATCACATGGAGAAATGTGGCAGGGGTGGGGTTTGAACCAGGAACCTTTCACACTAAAACCAAGTGCACTGACCACTTGGCCACCACCACTGAAACTAAAAGTGAACATACTGAACACCACTTACAGTAATTACTAAACACAAGTCACTCTTAATCTCTTGTTTTTGTTTTTTTTTTGTTTGTTTTGTTTTTTGTTTTTTTTTTGTTTTGTTTTTTTTGCACTTTCAGATCCAGTTGGTCTACCGCTTTTCTTCAGCTCTGTGATGCTAAAGTTCAAGGGTAAGAATTTTTAACCCATCCAGAACAAAAACAAGATGAATAGTGCCATAGGACTTGAGTAATGACACACAACATTATAGGGGTGCCAAATAAAACCCTTCTTATGACTTAAATCATAAAATATAATGCAATGCTAAAATGCCCTTGGCCATATGACCATAAAAATAGGAAATGAAATGTGGACCTTTTGACCTCTTAAAATACATCAATGTTAGCTTTCTTTGAACTTGTCCAAGGTCTGTGTCCCAAGAATGCTCCCTGTGAATTTGAAGACAACTGGCAGTAATAGGACTGGAGTTATGCTGAGCACAAACAGTTGGACAGACGAACGCAAAGTCTTCAAACTGATGGCCGTATTTTGGCCTTGGGTAAAGATATCAAAAGAAAGTACACCTTTAAATATTTTTACTTCTGCGCAGCTACATATCGCACCGTGCAGAGATAAGAGCCACGTGGAGCCACACATCTGGCTCTCTCCATCTCCTCCTCCTTTCTGCGCCACTCCATGGCACAAAGCCCAACTAAGCATGCAGTCACAAAGTTCTTTTTTGAGGAGCAAACTGGAGCAATCTGAACTGTTCAGCAACTGACGGTTAGATGAATATGGGTGTGTGTGTGTGTGTGGAGACAATTCGCCTCATTCACAACATGACATAACTTAACAATGCGCTGTTACGCGCGATAGCACGCAACAATGCGGAACATTATTCTTGACCATGCATAATGGTTCCTGATAATTCTCCAGCAACACGTGCCATTAATTGTAACGCGTGGTAACAGGTTGCAGCAGTTCCTGAGGACACCTGAGGCCTCTGCCCCGAATCATCACATTCGTGATCAGCGGCCAAGAATGTGTACTTTGTGGCATTCGTGACTTGCCGTTGTTATGTGTAAATGCAGTTTAATTCAACTCAATACCCATCAGATAAATTTACTGCATAAAACCTGCTATACTACAAAAATCTGAACCAACAGAAATCTGCTAAACTATACCTTTTTGGAATCCCTGTGATCAGATAGATAATGTGGGATACCTTTCAATATGATTGGAACATTTTTCAATTTTGACCACAGTATAATCCTTCATTGGCTACCTGCCTGTAGCTGCCACTCAACTATGGATGTCATATGTTTTTGTGAAGGCCGTGGTACACAGAGGCTGGATTAAGTTTTTTTAGTCCCCTTTAGTGGTGCAGATTAGGTTCAAATTAGCTTCTGGCTCATGGACTATTGTGAAGACGACCCATGTGCGCACAAAGCGACCTGCTGGATAAC
The DNA here is from genome assembly GCF_902500255.1 of Thalassophryne amazonica. NCBI lineage: Eukaryota > Metazoa > Chordata > Actinopteri > Batrachoidiformes > Batrachoididae > Thalassophryne > Thalassophryne amazonica. The sequence goes on from NC_047116.1 coordinate 11,517,304, forward strand.
TGCACATCAAGCTAACAGGCTGTTTGCTCTGGAAGCTTTTCACTGCACTAAGCAGAATTTTTACCCTAAAACAGAAAATCTCAACATATCTTTGCAGTTAAATATTAAAAGTCAAGGAGCAGGCATCATGACAAAATGCATCATAGCTCCCGCGGCTGAGCGTTTGTCTGGATGCCTCCTCTCATGACCAAGCTGGAAGATGTAATCGGCCTGTGCAGCTGCTGCAGGAACAGGTGAGGTCACAGCCAATTGTCACCACAAGGAGCAAGATCAGCTGAGGCACCAGGAACCGTGTTGAATCCCGAGCCTTATTATTTACAAAGCCTCACCTCGAACCTCATCAGCCTCAAAAAAAAAAAAAAAGTTTGAGCTGAGTGCACGTTATCACAGCCGAGAAGAGAAGAGCGGGAAAAACACGCTATACTGTAGCTGTCAAAAACTTCATCCTATCTGAATTTCGCTCTTACAGGCTCCTCACTATATGTAAACACCAGCACACACCCACACAAAGACACAAACAGACACACAGCCGCACAGAAAGTGCACGCCTACGTGCACACACACGCACGCCGCAGATGAAGGATGCTGGAAATACCTGTCAGCCTCCCACAAAGCAAAAGCAAATTTATTTATTTATTTGGGTTCAGAGTAATTACAGGCATTACCTCGGTGCTCGGCTGTGACACGTCTGCATGTGAGAAAAAAAAATAAAAAATCAGGTGTCAGCGTGCGCTCGGCGAAGACGTGCCAGGATGAACTCTTCATGCTTCCAATCTCTAATCAAATTAAAGAGGAGAGCACTTTCTCCTCCTCTTGCACTCTTTGCCTCAAACTGCCACACATACAACTGCAAATCAGAAAACGTTGGAACGGTAAGGAAAATACAAAACTCATTCTTTCATTTACTTTGACAGGATAAACAGAAGATATTTCATGTTTTGTCTGGTCACCTTCATTTCATTTGTTAATATTCAACCATTTCTGTATTTCAGGCCTAAAACACATTACATAAAAAGTTGGGACGGAGCAATTTAGGGCTAATAATTATGGAATAAATAACCCTGTTGTGTCTGATGACTTGCGAACGTTAATGCTGGATTTTATGGTCGCAAATTGAGTTTTACCAGCGACGTGTAAAACGGCTAATTACAACCATAATCCAGAATTAATGTCCGCAAATCAGACACGAGGGCGTTATTCCCATTCTAATCCAATTCCAACATTTGCACGGATCCGTGCCCACCACTGAAGGCTACATCTTAATCCACATAATAATATAGTTCGGTAAAAATGTTATGCAGACAAAGAGTGTGGTCGGCTCATCAAAGCTTACTGCAGCAACAGCGTCTTCATGCAAACCTGGAAATTCTTTAAACAGAATCCACATCACTACTTTCGTATGGTAGCTTCAATTAATCCATTTTGGTGTCGTTGCTCCGCCAGTTGGACTTTTTTTTTCTTTCTTCGTCAAGTTTAATGGCGGTTGGAAACCTCTCACTCTCAGCTGACATCTGCGTAGCAACGCGCACGGACAGGATGGAGTAACACATTAAATGTGAAACGGTTTTAATATTTTGCCACCGTTTGTGTGATATTTTATGGTCCGAAATCTCACACGATTAACCAATCAGATTTGCGGAGAAAATGTAACTGGATTAGAATTAAGGATAATAATAATGGTAGTAATAATAATAATAAAGCAAAGATGGGCATAGGCTCTCCAATTTGAGAAAATTACTGAAATGCTTAAAATTACAGTTTCTCAAAGAAAGACTGGAAGGAATTTGTATATTTCTCCCTCTACTACCGTACTCAGGCACCAAATTCTGCCTCAAAAAAAAAGGGGGGGGGAGGGGGCAGATGCACGAGTGTGGCCAATAATGAGTTTGTTAGAATGCCCACGCCTCCATATATTTCATCACAAAAAAAAAAAAATACATCACTAATAACTCACACGTTTAGTGTCAGATCTGTTCCAAACTCTCAAACTCAAGTCATTGTCATACGACTACTCGCAGTTCAGGCTGATGACATCATCACAGGTAAGACGTGAAAGTGAGGAGAAAAATGTTGTGAAAACTCATTTTTTTGCTTTCTATGATGTGTCGGGTCCCAAAATTAGTTCATCCTTGGGTGGGTGTTTCACCAGCTCTTGTTAAAAAAAAGAGGGTGAGCAGCTGCTCGGGGGGGGGGGCATTCCACCACTCTGATACAGTAACCATTAAATGCACCTTGCAGTGCAGTAGGACTAGGAGTAGTACTATTTCACCTCACCCACCAGCTCCAGCAGTCCTGCACCCCCCCCGGGGACCCCGATGTGTGCGTCCCATTAGGTCAACAACAGACATGGATACTGCAAAACAAGCCTAGGTAAGCCTGAGATATGCCACCCCAGACCCTACTCAAGCTCATAACTGGCCTGTTGGTTTTACTCTACAGTGTAGAATATCTGGTCGACATTACAGAGGTCTGTACGTCAAAACAACCAGACACAGGAACAGTTTCTTTCCACAGGCCATCACACTGATGAACAATTTAACCTGCCGAAAAAACTCACTAACTCACATATACAACTTCAATCTGCTTGTCTGTTTCTCCTTTGCACACATTTTTTACTTCAGCATTTTATTTTATTTGCACATTTTTACTGTGAATTATCTAGTGTATATTCATACATGCTCGTACAGAGAGAGTACAGTTCAAACCGGAGTCAAATTCCTTTTATTCTTGTCGCTACTTGGCAAATAAAGGCTATTCTGATTCTGATCAAGTGATTCAAGGAATCTGGACGAATTTCAGTGTGTAAAGAGCAAATCTGAACACTCGTGATCTCCGATCAGTCAATTTTCAGTTTCAATTTATTTTTATTAATATAACGCAAAATCACAACAGAGTTGCCTCAGGGTGCTTCACACGAGTAAGGTCTAACCTTATTAACCCCCAGAGCAGCAGTGGTAAGGAAACACTCCCTCTGAGGAAGAAACCTCAAGCAGACCAGAATCAAGGGGGTGACCCTCTGCTTGGCAGTGCATTAAGAACTGCCATTCATAAATAGCTGACATAACCACATGGGCAGGGATTACTTTGGGATACCTTTATCAAGCACTACAATACAGAGTTACATTCACAAATGCCACAAAATGTTGCTTTCTAACACGTTCCCCTACCTCCTGTTACCTGGGAACCTTGAACAGCAAACAAGTAGTTTAGTCATTATTTTTCAGTACTTATTTATGCTTTCCTTACTAAAAGCATATTTTATCGATTTATTTATTTTACCAACTGGTTCGTCTTAAAAAAAAAATAAAAAATCACACTATAACTTGGGATTGTTTGGGCCGTGGACAGCATGGTGGACTAGTGGTTAGCACGGTTGCCAATCAGCAACAAGGTCATGGGAACGATTCCCACCTGTGGCCTTTCTGTGTGGAGTTTGTGCATGTTTGTGTGGGTTCCCTCCGGGTGCTTCAGCTTCCTCACACATCTAAAGGCATGCAGGTTGGTGGATTGGAAACTTTAAATGGTCTGTCAGTGTGTGTACAGGTGTAAATTATGTTTGTCTATATGTTGCCCTGTGACAGACTGGTTTCCTCTCCAGGGTGTACACCGCCTCACGCCCTATGACCGCTGGAATAGGCTCCAGCCCCCTGTGACCCTTAATTGAAGTAAGCGGTTGGAGATGAGTGAGTGTTTGGTCCATGAAGGATCCACCTGATGTGTCCTTGGTTTTCGGGGGACAGACGTCTGTGTAGATTAGCTGCTTCACAAGCAGACTATGAAATGGGACTTTTTTCTCTAAACTAATTACGAATTGGTCACTGTGTCATGTCTTGCAAGCACACAAACCCTTTGAGAGGAGAGGATGCTTTGGACACAGAGAACTGGTTCTTGTACAGCGTACGACATCTCAAGTCCTACAAAGTTTCATCATTTTGCAGCGCATTAATTGCAGATCACCTCACTCTGTCCACCAGCAGACTCGGTGCCTCACGCCACACATGAGCACCTGGTGCACTCCGGTGAAGTGGTAATTGTTGTTCTATAGCACCTCATCATTTTAAGTTGCTTTCAGAAACCCACTGGATGCACAGGAAGAAACATTCATTCAGTGCAAGAAACCATGTGGAATAAATTCAATCAGAGCTGCACCATTCACATGAGCTCGGAGGTGAAAGGGTGGGCTACAAATGTGCAATGCACGATGGGAAAACAACAATGCCAGAGTGTTAAGGATTCAAACCCAGAAGAAAAGGTTGTGGTGTAAGTCATCTTGCTTATTGTTAGATAATATCTGTGCTAATTCCTTAGTTTATGTTAGTGATTAAGTATTTCCCTTTGTTATCTGTTTGGAAGTCTCTGAGATCTGGTTTAACATTTCAACATAAGAGTTAAGTTTCACTTCCATCGCCCAAGTTTCAGATACAGGGAGGGCTCCCCCTATCTGTGAGAGCCAGTAACATATAGACTAAACCACACCCACTGTAACACCCACATTGTATAAAAGTGCTGTGGGAGGCATCTTCTTGGTCCTTCACAAAGTGATTGCCATCTGTGAGGACCCAGGCCTGCTGACCTTCAATAAATTCAAAATGAGGAATATATCGATGTGGTTCTTTGTAAGGGGCAGTAAATTACATAAAGAGCCGGGAGAAATTACATTATCGTTTGGTAAGTGTGGCACCACTGTGGGACATAATGTGTTGCGTTACTGCAGAGAGCCATCATGTACTTGGTTGTGACTAGAGATGCACATGGCATGTTGGGAAAAGGACGATGGCAGAACGATCAATGTGAAATGAAACAAGTGCAAGAATATGCCTGAAGCAACACACTGCAAAGAAAAATGAATAGATGTTCTTTATCCCTAATGAAGGACCAGCGGTGGAAGGTTTAATGGAGGGCATACCAGTCTCACCTAATGACAAATGACATAGGTTCCAGCCCCCCCATCACCTTTAATTAACATAAGTGTGTATAGAAAACAAATTAATGTATGGTCTAATTGTCCTTAATCAATGAAATAATATATTACGCACATTACATAGATTATGTAGTCTACATGGGGCATTTTCATTTGAAAATTTACAGGATACACAATGCCCTTTGTGTCGACTTCACGTGTAGCTCGATCTGCTCTGAGCAAACTGACATGTGTTTTGTCAAATAAATGACTAAATATTTCAAAATCCTCTGTACGGAGCTGTGTGCGATGGAATTTAGGGTTAAGACCAGGTGCAACAAGCGCAAGTTCTAAAAGATATTTTCAAAACACTCAACTGCAACCTGACATCAGCGTGCGAGTGTGTTTGTGTGAATGAGTGAATATGAGGCATAATTGTAAAGCGCTTTGAGCATCTGATGCTGTATAAATGCAGTCTATTTACCATTTGATGTCACTCCTCTCTGAGGTCATCAGCCATCGTTAGAAACACACAGAAACATTTGTGCAGGTTAAGAGTTCTAAAAACTACAAATAAAAAAAACACATTACCCATAATGCATGACACTTTTCTTGTATTTCAGCCAGTCACGATGCATTTCTCAGCCTTGAAGGATGGAAGACGTGTATGTTGCATCTGATTTTAATGGGTGAAGGACATGTTTAAGTCTGAAGATGGTAAATTTGATTCTGAAATTAATAAGATCCACCTCGTTTTTGTTGAATTAACTGAAAAACAGTTGATTAGAATAAACTTGAAAGTGTGCGTCTCACACACACACACACACACACACACACACACACACACACACACACACACACACACACACACACACACACACACACACACACACACACACACACACACACACACACACACACACACACACACACACACACACATCAGGTGCAAAAATCCAGTTGAGGATATTGGTTTCCATTTCCGGCTATTTGGCAAAGATAAAACAAGATAAATACGTTATTCATTGCTGCCAAACACGGCGGCTTGTGAGGAAATCTTTTACTTTGCCATTTTTTTCCCTTTAACTCTAAATAATTGAACAAAGAGAAGAAGGCCTCTGCAGGGTTCATATTGAGTTTTTACCGACTGCCTTCCTTCTCGCACGCAAATTCACACAGATCACATGATGACGCGGCTGTCTGAACTTCACCGCTCTGAGCTTTTGACAAAACAGCAGAGATGAAGGCGTGTGCAGGTACAATATGGTCAGACTCCGCTGGGTGTGCAGATGCTCGCTCCTCCTCCTGTAGCGCCCAAGGGCCCCGACAGGAAAGACATGTGACATATTTAAAAAACCAGAAAGGTGGGAAGAGGGGGATGAAAACAACTTCCCCACATAAAGACAAAAAAAAAAAAAAAGCTTTAAATCTCTTTCACTACGACAGCTTCAGGGACAGTTTGCATGTCAGCTTTTGTCACCAAAGCTAGCAAGTGTTAGCGGCGAAGAGACGGTTGACTCTTTTTTGTTGGTCTGGAGGACTTCACGGTAACGAACATGAGAAGTGCATCAATACATAAAACATAGGATCGGGCCTGCTGAGGGCGAGTCACACGTGGAGTCGATGCTGCGCCACTAAGGGAGCGCCGCCGCGATACAAACACGCCATCACAAGCACTTAAGACGTACAATCCACCTGAGACTCACAGTGACGCTTTTACTCTCAGCGACGGAGCCGTAATTAAGAACGTGTGAAGCTGGCGTGTTGATAATCTGGATTAGTGTTATTAAGAGCTTTTTGAAACATGCATGACTCCACCAGCCACGTTTAGAGGAGCTGACTTATTCATCAGGCAGCTGTTCGCCGGAGAAACGCAACAGAAGAACGAGAGGGAAACTTTAAAAGGTCTGTGAGACCTGATGATGATTGAACCACCAGTTTATGAAGATATAAAGGAAAAGAAATGAACAGAGAGCGAGACAGAGCTGACAAGAAGAATTAACAGACTTGGAACCTTTTCTAAGTCACAATATGAGAAGAAATTAAATTAGGAAAATTTAAGCTTTTTTTGTTTTTTTTAACTCAGCCACAGCAGTCAGAGGCCCAGGCCGCCGCCCCCCCCCCTTTGTTTCTTTGTGATGATGCCATAAAGTCTTTGTTTCTTTGTGTTGGGCTCCGACTGCGGAGGTCACGTTTGTGGGTCTTACCTCCAGGTTTGACGTTCGCTCTCAGGTGCCGTCTGCTGTCCAGGCGACCCCCCCCCCCCCCCCCCGGCCCTCCCCGGGCTCCTCCACCACTCTTCAAAGAGAGAGAGAGAAAAAAGAAGGATTAAACATTGATTAGCAAGGAGTGAAAAAAACTGGATAGATGTTCATTTCCAGAGGCATACAAGAAAATCAGATGCTGATGGTTTTAGCAAACAGCAGCAAAATCTGCCATATGAGAATCCTGGGATGTTTGAATTCAGCAACAATACGAAAATATAAAATATACAGATTTTACCCAGAATGGCATCGGTTTGCATCTGCAGGTTTTCGGGTCATAACTTTACTGAACTAATCATAAAATCCAAATAGATCTTGTAGAACTGGGTTCAGTCTTCTGAGGTTAGTCGTTGTCGACCCATGTGTGAAAGTAGAGTTCTGTCGACTATTTTAACTAGTCCTTTTACTTCTAATTAAGAGTTATAGTCAGATTTTGCTGTGCTATAGTAGCTGTACTGATATGTAGAATTTTATTCCCTTGTTTTAATGTGTACTGGAAATTTTTGTGTTTGTTTGGAACAGAATGAATGAGATTTTGTGCTTAAAGGTACTAATCTTTAAAAAGAAAATACTTTGTTTAAAATGAATGTTTATCTTGTTTTTTTTAAATAAATATTTTATATTTATGTGTATTTGTCTTCAGTTGTTAATTTGCTTTAATGGTATCAGTTTTTTTTATTGTGTAAATGTTTAATCTGTTTTTTATGTGTAAATTGTTCATGTAAAGCAATGAAAATTCTACAAAACTCTAAATATTAAATTAAATAAATCCAGTATCTAAAACCTCAGCAGTGAGGAAGTTATATTTTAACATATTTATCATATTTAACATATTAACTTTTTCATGTGTATATAATTACAAAAATATATTTACAAAAGGGTTCAACATGCAAAATTTAAGCTGCTAGCCTAAAATTTAGAAAAAAAATTATACTTACAGTTATGTGAAGCAGAAATCATGAAATTCCTTAAACATAAAATATAAAAATTTAATTGCTGTTGAGAAATTTTCTTATGTTTTGACCAGTTTTTCAGTTCAGTTGTCTAATCATTTCAGCACAAGTGCCACAACAGCTGCAGAGCAGATAAATGACAGACAACACACACAAGAGTGTAGTTTATACCCTCATAAATAAAGTTTTTATTCTGTTTCCTATAATCAGTAAAATTCTGTGTTAATTCAACTTGCACAGTGTTTAACACCATTCCAGACTTGATACAGTTCTCACAAGTTCCTCATTAAAATGACACTTTCTATCATATTAACTCTAACATTAACTTCTGACACGTTACTTTATGATACTAAAGTTTATTTTCAATCCTATAAAGATGACTCAACAGCGCTCAGACTCAATGATGTAATTATTTGGGTGTTGTTTAAAGGAGTAAGCCAGATAAAGACCAAAGACTGGGTTTAAACCCACAACCTTCTGGCTATGAGCCCACAGTACTGTTATACTGAAAATAAATAAAGAAAAATCAATGCATAGGTCTTCAGAACTATTTACCTAATGTCAGAGCTATGGTTAGGTTACAGTCACATTCAGTTTGAGTGATATTTTAGCACTCCTGTTTTTGCTGTGTAGAACACAGCAGATAATAATATTTAATAAAATAAAAAATTCTCAGCAAATCTTAAAGCTATAGGCCTTTCAAATTTCACAAAACTAAGAAAATTTCATTCATACTGAAATCCAAGCATTACAATGTATAGGATTATTATTGTAACATGTTACTAAATTACAGCTCATTTTAATGAAGAGGACATATTTATCTGGGGGTAAATTCCATAGAGAATATTGTCTTTTCTTTCATCGCCATCATGCAGACTAACTACAGGAGGAAGCATGTGTGCACATGCATGAGGTTTTGCGATTACCTGTGACCCAACTTACTTTAACATCCATAAGATTTCATGTAAATCACTTCCAAATCTTCAAAACGTTGGTGATAGCATCTGATCCCTTGAATTTCTCACCCTCAGGGGTTCAAATTCTAAAGTGTTTCCAGACAGCATGTATTTTGATCATGCTGGCAAGATCATATTATGAATCCTTTATCTAAATGCTAAGGAATAAAATTATCTATAAGTCTTAAAGCACCCAGTGGCAATATACCTTTAAACCAATTCTGGTTACACTGTATATTAAATGTAGGAGGTTTGTTGTTATATTTGCTGCCAGCAAACCCCATATTTGTAATATTTAATTTGGAGTGTCACAAGGATGTCGTCTTGGTCCTCTACTCTTCTCACTGTGTGAAGCCATGAGGAGCACATACACATAACACTAACTTTTACAGTTATGCTGATGACACACTTTTCTACATTTCTGTGGAGGCTGATAATCAGAATGGTTTACTTGAACAGCCATCTTACCTGAAATTAATAAATTAACAATGTAGCAATTTTTAACCACCCCGTAGGGCCAGCAAAACAAGTAATAAGTATTAATTTAGTCTGATTTAATTTTTTTCACACATTAAAAAGGAGGACTAACTCAAATTTCCCAGATGCTTCCATCACTCACACAAAATTAAAAAGAAAAAAGAAAGGTGTCCATTTTTATCTGATGTGAATGTGATTTTAAGGCATACAGGATTGAAAAATACTTGTGCCTTATGTGACTTCATAGTCAGGATAAAATAGGTGTGGAAGTTGTCTTTGGTCTCACCAAGTAAAAAACAAAAACAACAACAACAACAAACAAACAAACACTGGGCACGACACAGAACTTAAAATAGAAATATGTACAATTACACACACTTTATGCAGATAAAAAAAAGCCATTTCACTGAATTAAAGAAACATTTGAAAACATTTTCCTCTTAGCTGCACTGCAATTCTGATTTAATTTCAGCTATTTCAAAGTTGTGCTTTTGTAATTGCTTATTTTAAAGTCACAACTGCAAGTTTTATCTCCAGTGTTGATCCCAGATTCTCTCTGCAAAACATTTTTTTTTTTAAACTAAAAATCCCTTTTTGTGCACTTGTATCAAAGGTGACAGAAACAGGATTAATGTTATTGCTATTCTTGTCCAGGTTATTATAAATGATAGAACATCGAAGTCAAACTGTTTATTAAACCGATATGTTTTCCTCGCTGATCCCTTATAGACACACAGGGATCCAAACTCTGTAAAATGTCATTTTTGAATTTAACATCAACATTTCAGGGTGTTGAACTGAAACCATTTGTGCTCCATCCTTCCAGAGCAAGACTGTTATTACAGTCATACTGCCATCCACTGGAGAACAAGCATATTACACCAACAGACAGTTCAGTTCTGACATAAGAGTTCAGAGGTTTTTCATGCAAATGTGAAATTATCAGTGATGTTTAATGATGTCATCGTGCTGATGTTCGTCTAAATCCTCAGCAGGTCTGTAATGTTGAACAGACTTCATGATGTTTGCATGTCACATAAATTCTCACCATAACCTCTCCGAGATGAAAGACTGAAGTGATTCATCACTGAAGCGGTTTATCAGGAAAATTATTCACCAACTCCAATTTATAAAATATGAGTGTGCTTTTCTGCATTTATGTTGTAAAATAAGCTTATTAACTTTTGAGGGAAAAGACATTTACAAAAATCTTGAACAGGACTCAGTCCCAGAACCCGCTGGCTTCACACCCAAAAAATTAGCTGAGGATGTAAACTGCGATGGGCTGGTGTCCCATCTGGGAGACTTGACTGTCATCCAATTCCCACTACGGGATCTGGGGACAAGCACCCCATGGAGGACTCACGACTTTGCAGCCTGGGTTGATTTGTTTACTTGCCACTCAGTGACCACTGCCCACTTCCTAGCTCTGCGAGCACAACTGTGAGCAGTGCTTCTTTACAGCCTATGTTGATTTACGTAGTTTGTTTCAGTTGACCGGGCTGCTCTCTGGGACATCCTGATAGTTCATGGGACCCCAAAATGTTGCCGGACATCATAGTCAGCCTATCCACAGTCAGTGTGAGTGCTGTGCAGAGTGGGATGGGAATCTGACTTCTTTCCAATGAATGTTGGTGTCCATCAGGGATGTGTTCTAGCTCCCACAATGTTCAGTTCTTGCACGGCCAGGGAGTTTGGTAGAGTTGTAGAATTCAGTGGCTTAGGTGCCTTTGTCAGCGAGGAAAACTCAACTTTGTTGACAATGCTGTGATCTTTGCAGAATCAACGACAATCCTGATTGCAGCACTTGAGTAGCTGAGTGAGGAATCAGAGTATCTGGGTTTGTGATTGTCCTTGATCAAGACTGAGATTCCTGGACTCTGTCATCAGAAGTGTGTCTGTATGCAGCTGGAATGTTTTTCATTTTGGAGACAAGAAAACCTGGGCCAATGCAAACTCATCCCAAGGTGTGAACAGGTCTTGAAGCTAACCCTAAGCTCTAACCCAGGCAGACTTCTCTTGTGAGCTGCATTTTCACCTACTTCCAGACAAACTAAACTGTTAATTAATCCAAAAATAATCATCACATTAAACTGGAAATCAAGTAATCAATTGTAGAACTAGAAGCACTCAGAGAGTGCAAACCTCCGCCAAGGCCATGGGGTCACTGACGCCATAACATCTACACGCCGTGGAATCACTGAACCTAAAAAAGTCTAACAATGATGTTTGCTCAGTAGTAAAAAAAGTTTCATCTGCTGTGACTGGATAGCATGTATCCTTAGTGCTTGGCATCACAGTATATTGCAACTTGCACCTTTCCCAGAAGCTACTGTCATCTGAGCACTGATATTGATATTGCATGTGCTTATAGACAAAAACAAATAAGAGACAAAATTCAATTTATTATTCAACTAAACTGCAAATATATGAATTTTTTAACATTTATGAAACACTTCTCTAAACAAGGCCATAGGGTCACTGACCCTAAAGAGATTCCCTCCTTGGCACAGTGATCTATTACTTTTTTGTCTCGTTCTCTAAAATTGTATATAATAATCATTAGATTATTAATATATAAACAAAAATAAATTTAAGAAATATTACAATTTGAAAACAAATGCACCCGAACGTGATGACAGTTGCAACTGCTTAATGCTAACTTTTAACATTGAAAATGCCATAGACATGCTAACGTGTTAGCATCGGGATCCGGATCGTGATCCGGATCACCACTAAAATTTAATCACTTGTTCTTGTCATTTCCAACCACTCCACAAAATTTCATCAAAATCCGTTCAAAATGTTTTGAGTTATCCTGCTGACAGACAGACAAACAAACGCGACCGAAAACATAACCTCCTTGGCGGAGGTAACTCAGCAGTTTTTCTTAGTTTATTCAGTGTTTTGTCATTGCCCATAATGCAGTGTAGCAGTGAAGCATACTGGCCTACAGTTTTGCAGATTCAAGGTATTTCATGTTTAGGATCGTCAAAGCTTGGAGAACTGCCAGCAAGGCAAACTGCAAATTAGAATAACTTCTGTTCATAGGCTCTTCATTGAAGTAAGAGATTTGCACTAAATTAATGACAATTTTGCACGCATGCACTATAGCGAACACCACATTGCTTAATGAGTAACAGCAAAACATCAAATTTCAATCCTACTCAGTCTCACACAGCACATTTAAAACCACTCAAGACATAATCGCCCATTTGTTCAGGCAAGTTTGTATAACAAAATTCACAAAACATGGAGATTCTCAAGAATCAAGATTGGGCCCACTGCTTTTCAGTTTGTACATTGTGCCATTAAACAATTAACTACCACAAATATGACAGAACATGATTACTCATAGCACGGCTGCAACTGAAAGAGGATGAGCAGACATTCTAAAAAGATTAGATAAAAATTTAGTTATGATATACTGGATGTTATTTGATGCAGATAAATACAGATTGTAAACACTACAATAAAAGCATATGTTCATTTGATTTGTTTTTAAATCAGCTCTTTAATTTGGGTTTGTTGTATTTATGTTATTGGAGTTTTTTGTTTTTTATCATATTGGTTTCTGGGAAAGCCCTATATAAATACTTATGATTATTGTTATTATTATTAATAATAACAAATTCATGATTTTGTTGTCATAGATAAGGCCTACTAGTTAAAAGAAACTGTATGGCAAATGCATTTCTGCAGCACCTTTTTCTCACTACTATCTTAAAACAATCAAAACTGCATTTTGTAAAGAAAAAACAAAACCTGGCAACACATCTCCAGCTCTGTCAACAACACAATGAACCCTGAACGACAAAGGTCAGCAACCAAAATCCATAAAACCTGAGATAAGCACAAGGACCCGGCGTGCACGCGTGTCCTCACGGTGGGAATGACGGCTGACAGGAGATCACGAGCATCAGGTCATCAGAAGAATCAAAGAAAGGCAAAGAAGTCTTCGAATCTAACGGAATTCCTGCCCTCCTCAGCGGCTCCTCTGGGAGGCGTCAGGAGCCTGTGGAGAGAGCGAGGTAAGACGGGGCCTGTCAGGAACAAAGCTCCACGTTCACATGATATGTTTAGCTAAAAGGGCGAAAGAGAAATGAATCAAAGCTTGGCGGGATCAAAGAAATGCAACAATAAAGTCAAGGCGGTTGCCATGGGACCAGCAGGAGATGCATATCATTTATAAGTTGTTCTCCAGCTCTGTCAGATGTGCAGGGAATTGATTGTTATTGTTTGGAGGATGAACTGCTGCTGGAGGGGGTGAAGGGCAAAGGTCACATCACACAGCGAGGGGAGCGTTATCATCTGGTGTGTTTTAAACAGCATCCGTCTGTGATCGGTGTCAGAGGCTGCCGTGCGAGCACCTTCAACTCCGTGATAACAGACAAGACGACAGACGCAAAGACAACATCGCCAACCCCGTAAATAACGTCTGGGCACAAACCACTGTTAGGCTAAACACTCGTTTGGTATCACGTGCCGTCGTAGGTCGCATTTGTTGTTATTGTTTGAACGTTAAAGATGAAAATCATCTTCAAGTGAAGAAAGCTGATAGTGTGTTTATTGTGTTTAAAGGGTCAGTTTGCCAAAATCACAAGAGAGAAATCTTCATTTCCTCGTAGTTAAAACAGGTTCCTGCAGATAATCTGTTTTCCTCTTTAGGCTTTTATATTTCGCAGTAGTCTGTCTTGCAGGAAGTCCAGACCTGAAAACGCTAACGCATCAAACCGCATCGTTAATTTTCTATCTCTGTATCAGTGTGAATAAATGGATGTTTTGGTGTATAAAAGTAATTAATTAAATTCACAGGAGTCCAAGTCTAGGAAATAGTCACAGTTTCAACAATCTGATGACCTTCACCCAAATGACTGACCTCTTCCTGACCTTGTTATAGCAATTCAGGAATCCAATTAAGCGTGTGCCACATTTGCTCCAAACTGGGTTGAAATTCAAATTCTTTGATCTGAAGCTTTGCCAAAATTATTTTTGAACAACAATTTTGGGGCCAATCTTCACTGACTGATACAAATCAGAAAAAGAACGTGGGAACAATGGACCAGCAGACAGGCAGACATGACCTTTGACTCCACAGACTGACCACAAATTTGACCTTGTCTGGGCATTTCTAGAACCCATCTCCATATGTGTGCCAGGTTTGGAGCAAATCACAGTGGCAGTTGGCAAATTTGACCTTGCCTGGGGAATTCCAGAGTCCACTTCCATACATGTGCCAAGTTGAGAACAAATTAAACAATAGCAGCAAAAAAACTAAACAATTTTGACCTTTGCCAAACCAAACCCTTTATGGGCAGTTTTTGGGGTTGACTGTCATTTACATATCAACTTTGGTGTAAATTGGCCAAAGGGCCTGAGTGAAGGGGAACAGACAGACAAACCAAATGTGTGACCTTTGACCACAATGACCTTAACCTTTGCCAGAACAACACCCTTCACAGCAATTTCACAACAAATTTGGTGGAAATTGGCCCAGTCTCCTCAGAGGGGTGGTGGAATAAACACGCTAAGACACACAAACAAACAAAAGTTTCTCAAACAATCGTACGATCCACGGACAGCCGTTCTGCTCGCAGGAGTTTGCCCGAGCCACTGGTGGTAGAGAAGCTTGAATCTTCGACTGGACTGGGTTGCTTGACGCGAGGACGTTTCGCTTCAAATCGCAGAAGCTTCCTCAGCTAAAATTCTTGCTCTGGTGGGCTGACTTCTGTCTTGACTCTTGTAGAGAAGAATAAACAAGAAGTCACAAAAGCTGGAGTTTTAAACCTAACAAGACCCCTCCTACCGAGAGGCAGACTGCTATAGGCTAGTGACTAAACAATAGCTCTAATTAGCACCTATTGTGCTCAGGTTAGCACCCTCTTAATGACAGGGCAGCTGTCCCTCTCCTGATGGCTCCCTTGACGACTCTGCTGATGACGTGAATGACTCATTACCATGAACAAAAGACTGAAACTGCTTTGACCTGAGTACCACATTGTAAACAGGGGATAAAGCGTGTCTCAGACCCCCTCCCCGGTAAAGGCTGGGTTTCAAACGTTTCACAAAGAATGCCTCCTTGACCCCTCTCTCAAACCATTTCTTCTCTCTGGCTAATATTTTAACTTCCTTGTCCTCAAACGTGTGGTTAGTGTCTTTAAGGTGGAGATGAACTGCAGACTGAGGTCCACTGGCGCCCTCTCTGTGGTGCTGGTATAACCTTTTGTGTAAAGGTTGCTTAGTCTCACCTATGTAGTGTTCGTTACAGTTTTCCTGACATCTGATAGAATACACTACATTGCTCTGTTTGTAACTAGGGATCCTGTCCTTAGGGTGAACTCATTTCTCCATCTCCTGTCTCGGAGACAGAGACAAGAAGAAGAGGAGTGTCTCTCCCTTATTTAGCAGGAGTAGGGGAAAAACTACAGAGGATCTTCAGACAGCACAAAATCCCAGTTTACTTTAAACCGGTTAACACCTTGAGACAGAAATTAGTTCACCCTAAGGACAGGATCCCTAGTTACAAACAGAGCAATGTAGTGTATTCTATCAGATGTCAGGAAAACTGTAACGAACACTACATAGGTGAGACTAAGCAACCTTTACACAAAAGGCTATACCAGCACCGCAGAGAGGGCACCAGTGGACCTCAGTCTGCAGTTCATCTCCACCTTAAAGACACTAACCACACGTTTGAGGACAAGGAAGTTAAAATATTAGCCAGAGAGAAGAAATGGTTTGAGAGAGGGGTCAAGGAGGCATTCTTTGTGAAATGTTTGAAACCCAGCCTTTACCGGGGAGGGGGTCTGAGACACGCTTTATCCCCTGTTTACAATGGGGTACTCAGGTCAAAGCAGTTTCAGTCTTTTGTTCATGGTAATGAGTCATTCACATCATCAGGAGAGTCGTCAAGGGAGCCATCAGGAGAGGGACAGCTGCCCTGTCATTAGGAGGGTGCTAACTAGAGCACAATAGGTGCAAATTAGAGCTACTGTTTAGTCACTAGCCTATAGCAGTCTGCCTCTCGGTAGGAGGGGTCTTGTTAGGTTTAAAACTCCAGCTTTTGTGACTTCTTGATTATTCTTCTCTACAAGAGTCAAGACAGAAGTCAGACCACCAGAGCAAGAATTTTAGCTGAGGAAGCTTCTGCGATTTGAAGCGAAACATCCTTGCGTCAAGCAACCCAGTCCAGTCGAAGATTCAAGCTTCTCTACTATGGAAACCACCTGGACAACTGAGAGCCTACACAGAAATGAGCCACTGGTGGTAAGAATGGCGTTCCGCCGCTGTGCAGGGTGATCCTTTATGGTTGCAGCATCACACACTGGAGATGTCTTGGTGGCTTCCCTCACGAGTGTCAAGAAAGCACAATTTAATTAAATTTCAATTCAGTTCCATTTATTTGTGTAGCACCAAATCACAGCAATGCTGCCTCAAGAGACTTCACAGGAGGAAGGTCTTTAATCCTTATATAGAATACATGCCCCCTCTCAACTTTTGGAATGTGCAGCAGGCCTGAAATGCAGGAATGGATGTGTATTAACAAATTAAATGGAATCATCCACACATAACAAGAAATATATTGGGTTCATGTTGTCCGCAATGAAATACAACTTAAAGTAAGTGTAAAAATCACTGTTTTGGGGTTTCTATATAGCACAAAATAAATTAAATATCTCCCCAATGACATGTCAGTTATTGATTGCTCGTATTTACAGGTGACAGCGTGTGTGTGTGTGTGTGTGTGTTTTGCTCTCTCAGAATGCACCCATGAGAATTCCAAAAATAACAACAAAGAGCCCTCAGCGGGTCGGATGGAAGCCCCGTCACCAACCATTTCGGCACAGACTGTCCTTTGTGAGCTGCATGGAGACAAGGAGACACTTTTTGACCGCAACAAATATTTCCATATGACAAGCTTGTTGCTGAGCATGAGCACGGACAAACAGGTTCACACCCTGTGGTGAATATGATCATATTACGCAAATGCTTCTCATGCTTCTCGTGCTTGCTGATGATGTGAGAGTTTGTTGGTAACATATAAAATACTCGAGGGGTCTTTGTCAGATTCTGTGAAGTCGTATGTACCTTCCCATGCTGTGCATTCTGAAAATGCAGGTGTACTTTGTAGCCCAAAGGTGAAAAAGAAGTCAGCAGGCTTCCTCCTTTTCTACAGAACTCCCAGAAATGCCCATGTTTAAATGCATAATGCAAAAAATAAAAATAATAAATGCAGTGAACATACAGTAGGTGGCAGTATGCACCTCTAAAGCTGATTTGTGTTCCACCTGTAAAACCAAGCAATAAGTTTATTTATTTAGTTTAATGTTCATTTCAGACTGTGCCGATGACATGCCCAAGTTGAGCACCTAAAAGCTCTGATTCAAGATAATGTAATCATTCACGTGTTGAAAAGTGTACCATCTTGTATAATTTGCAAGCATGACACAGGGCAATGCTAACAGCTAACATTAGCATGAGCGAATGACTTCTCTGAGTATTTTATTATAAGTACTTATACCACAGAAAGTCCAGACACTGGGCAGAGCCACATATGTAAGCCCAAACAATGTTTTGTTTTAAATCAATTCAAATACCTTTTTTTATTTCCGCATAAGGTTATTTCCTGCACTCATAACAGTGTTGGGTTTGGACAACACCGATGTGGAAGAATGGGTGGGTGAATTACTCCATCACAGCCAGCTTATGTAATCAACTACAAGAGTATATCAAGGGACTGGAGTAATTCCGCAGCAGTTAACTTTGATGCATCACATCAATCCAAAAAAGCAGCTTAAGCCTCAGTCACAACCCATTTTAGGAGTTTTTAATCCTGCAATCACCTGGTTCCTGTAGGTCCTACATCTCACATAAGATTTATTTATTATCTTTGTAGTCTTACTACGATGTTAGACATTGTAAGGTCTTTGTGCAAGTGGAAGCTGATTGTGCATTTGTCTTGAGATAAATGGGTGGACTTGATGCTACCTGTTGTACAGACATTGTACTATGATCTTGAGATTGTAGTAGGACTGTTGTAGGAACCGCCCAATTGCCTTTTATGTCTTACATGTATTGTAGCTATCTCAAGTTGCCTATACTTACATAGTACAAAGACCATACATGTCTTACAACCTTTGTACTGCCATCCTGCAATAAGACTGACATATTGTCGACAGTATATATATATATATATATATATATATATGAGAAGAACATAGATAAAAACATCAACACAAGCCTAGTTGTCGACATCTTCATCGGTTGGTGATCTCAACACAAGCCTAGTTGTCGTCATCTTCTTCATCGGCAACTATAGTTGCTGACAATGGCTCAAGCAGCCAACCCTTTATACCTGGATCATTCTCACATGATGCACTTATGCCTCTTACAATCACTGTAGGAGGATCCTACTAGCAGTACAGTTATTGTACAATGATCCTACTAGTAGTACAATTATTGTACAATAATCTTACAAATCCTAAGAATAACACTGGGGATTCATTTTTTGGGTTTAATTGTACATACGTCTTACAATGGTCTTACAACTCTTACAATGGTCCTACAATGATTGTACCATCATCTTGCAATAAATTTCATTTTTACAGCTCTTAGAAAATGTTGAGCATGATCAACAGTGGCCCTAAGATGATAAGACGACTCTAGAACCACTCTAGGAACAAAATTATCCTGGGATGATTGTACAGTCATTGTAGGATTGGCAAAAACATGGTCTTAGACCAGTCTTAGAAGCTCTTAGGATGGGTTGTGACTGAAGCTTTAGTTAATCATGTAATATCCCATAGACATGTCTGCCACCTGCTGGATGTGGTGCCTACCTTCACCTTGTTTGATTTCCATTTTTGTCTGATCCAGAAGTCTCATCCTTTTCATGCTACGGTATCAAGGGAAAACCATCAACGGGCATCAGAGCCTATATAGGGCTTCTTCACCTCGTATTTTGGATTAATGGCCTGTCGCTTGGCCAACAGGCTTTTAGGTCAAGGTGACACAGCGTTTTCTTAAAAGGTGGATATCACATTTCTGTCTGATGCCTCCTATTCCTTCATCAGCCCCTTAGTTGTGATTCTGTTGGACCTTTATAACAAAAGTTAGTTCATTTCTGGATGTTATTTTGAGCCTCTTTACTCAGTGATGCAAATTCTGTATCAGATGATTAATAAATAGATTGAATTTGCTATTTTAAAAAATTTGCAGCAAAATCCATTTGATCCTGGAGAACGATGGGCCTTATTGACACCAGCATTGAGTAACATTAAAAATGAGCTGGCATATTAACACAAACAGTAGTCAAAATAGCAAAGTTAGCTTGACTCCTTATCAGATAAAAAGGGTTAAATGAAAATTCAAAAAGCCAAGCTGTGAATCTGATCTTGTAGGTAATATACGTCCTTGAAATATAGTGGTGGGCATCAACTAACTGGCTGACTGCTAATTAGCTAACTTTTTTCCATTAGTGTATTAGCTTTTCAGCCAACTTTGAAACTCATTAGGGAACCAAATATGTTGGGAAAGTGTAGGTACACGGACCCACAACAGGGGGCGCAAATGAACGGACAATGGAGGAGGTCAAATAACAACACTTTACTGTTGTGAATGGGCACAACAAATACAGCAGATTACAACAATAGACAAAAGCCAATTTACAAAAGGTGTCGTGTGGGCAGGCTCGAAGATAGGAGACGTCCGTCCAAAGCAGAACCGGAACCACACGATTTCCTCCGCCACCAGACCCCGGGAATACTGGAGCCGCCAAGTCCCGAACTCCCAGGTGGCCACTGCCTCCGCGTGTCGGACCTGGTACTGCTGGCGAGGAACAAAAAACAATTAAATGTGGGCGCGTTTGCACCCAGGACTCCGCACGGCAGGAAAACCACCTCCACCTCTCGTTGGAAAAGGAGTCAGCTAAACAACGCACAAAAGTCACAAAAGATCACTGTCAAACAGTCAGCTGAGTACGTTACCTTCCAGGTAGAACGATATCTCGGCAAAGAGGTGGAGACGTCGTCCTGCTGATGTACCCCTGCTGATCAGGTGAGTGGTAACAGCTGTTGCAGGTGATGCGTGACAGCTGTCACCCTGGCTGCTCCTGTGAGGCGGCTGCGCCCTCTGGTGCCTGGAGCCCGCACTCCAGACAGGGCGCGCTCTGGTGGTGGGCCAGCAGTACCTCCTCTTCTGGCGGCCCACACAACAGGACCCCCCCTCAACGGGCGCCTCCTGGCGCCCGACCAGGCTTGTCCGGGTGGCGGCGGTAGAAATCGGCCAGGAGGGCCGGGTCCAGGATGAAGCTCCTCTTCACCCAGGAGCGTTCTTCGGGACCGTACCCCTCCCAGTCCACCAAATACTGGAAGCCCCGGCCCATCCTACGGACATCCAAGAGCCGGCGTACAGTCCAAGCCAGCTCGCCATCGATGATCCGGGCAGGAGGCGGCGCCGGACCCGGAGTACAGAGGGGTGAGGTGTGATGTGGTTTGATTCGGGACACATGAAACACAGGATGGATCCGCAGTGAGGTCGGAAGCTGAAGCCTCACTGCGGCTGGACTGATGACCCTGAGGATCTTGAAAGGGCCGATGTAACGGTCCTGTAGCTTGGGGGAGTCCACTCTGAGGGGAATGTCCTTTGTGGATAACCACACCTCCTGCCCTGGCCGATACGCAATGGCCGGGGTCCGCCGACGGTCTGCATGGGCTTTAGCCCTCGTCCGGGCCTTCAGCAAAGCAGAACGGGCGGCACGCCACACCCGACGGCACTTCCGTAGGTGGGCCTGGACCGAGGGCACACCGACCTCTCCCTCAACCACCGGAAACAACGGGGGCTGATACCCCAGACACACCTCAAAAGGGGAGAGGCCGGTGGCTGAAGACACCTGGCTGTTATGGGCATACTCGATCCAGGCCAAATGGGTACTCCAGGCCGCCGGGTGCGCGGCAGTCACGCAGCGCAAGGCCTGTTCCACCTCCTGGTTTACCCGTTCTGCTTGCCCGTTGGTCTGAGGGTGGTATCCGGACGACAGACTCACCGTGGCCCCCAGTTCCCGGCAGAAGCTCCTCCAGACTTGCGAGGAGAACTGGGGACCGCGATCGGAGATGATGTCTGTTGGAATCCCATGCAGCCGGACGACGTGGTGGACCAGGAGGTCCGCTGTCTCCTGGGCTGTTGGGAGCTTCGGGAGGGCCACGAAGTGGGCTGCCTTGGAGAATCGGTCCACTATCGTGAGGATGGTGGTGTTACCCTGGGACGGTGGGAGGCCTGTGACAAAATCCAGGCCGATGTGGGACCAGGGGCGATGGGGCACAGGCAGCGGCTGGAGTAGTCCTGATGCCCTGCGATGGTCAGCCTTGCCCCTGGCGCAGGTGGTGCAGGCCTGGATATAATCCCGGACGTCGGCCTCTAGGGACGCCCACCAGAAGCGCTGCCGGACAACTGCCACGGTTCTTCGCACCCCTGGATGACAGGAGAACTTGGAGCCGTGACAGAAGTCCAGGACTGCAGCCCTAGCTTCTGGTGGGACGTATAGTTTGTTCTTCGGCCCAGTTCCGGGGTCCGGGCTTCGTGCCAGGGCCTCCCGGACGGTTCTCTCTACGTCCCAGGTGAGGGCGGCCACGATAGTGGACTCCGGGATGATGGACAACTCCGCTTTGACTTCATCTTCATGTACCCGGGACAAGGCATCCGATCTCTGGTTTTTGGTCCCGGGACGGTAGGTGATCCGGAAGTCAAAACGGCCGAAGAACAGTGACCAGCGGGCTTGCCTGGGGTTCAGCCGCTTGGCGGTCCTGATATACTCCAGGTTCTGGTGGTCAGTGAAAACCGTGAATGGCACGGACGTTCCCTCCAACAGATGTCTCCACTCTTCAAGAGCCTCTTTCACCGCAAGGAGTTCTCGATTGCCGACGTCATAGTTCCGTTCGGCCGGGGTCAACCTGCGGGAAAAATAGGCACACGGGTGAAGGACCTTATCGGTCCTCCCGCTCTGGGAAAGCACAGCTCCTATCCCTGATTCTGAGGCGTCCACTTCAACCACTAACTGGCGACTAGGATCGGGCTGCACCAGAACGGGTGCAGACGAGAAGCGTCGTTTCAACTCCTTGAACGCGGCATCGCAACGATCCGACCAGGTGAAGGGGACTTTTGGTGAGGTCAGGGCTGTCAGGGGGCTAACTACCTGACTGTAGCCCTTAATGAACCTCCTGTAGAAATTTGCAAAGCCGAGGAACTGTTGCAGCTTCCTACGGCTAGTGGGTTGGGGCCAGTCTCTCACCGCCGCAACCTTGGCCGGATCAGGAGCGACGGAGTTGGGGGAGATGATAAACCCCAGGAAGGACAAAGAAGTGCGGTGGAACTCGCACTTCTCGCCCTTCACAAACAGCCGGTTCTCCAACAACCGCTGCAGGACCTGACGTACATGTCGGACATGAGTCTCAGGATCCGGAGAAAAGATGAGTATATCGTCTAGATATACGAAGACGAATCGGTGCAGGAAATCCCGCAAGACATCATTAACCAAAGCTTGGAACGTTGCGGGGGCGTTTGTGAGGCCGAACGGCATGACCAGGTACTCAAAGTGACCTAAAGGGGTGTTAAATGCCGTCTTCCACTCGTCTCCCTTCCGGATCCGAACCAGGTGATACGCATTTCTAAGATCTAGCTTCGTGAATATTTGGGCTCCATGCAGGAGCGTGAACACTGAATCCAACAAGGGCAACGGGTATCGATTACGAACCGTGATGTCGTTCAGTCCCCTATAATCAATGCATGGACGAAGTCCGCCGTCTTTTTTACCCACAAAAAAGAAACCTGCACCCATCGGGGAGGTGGAATTCCGGATCAACCCGGCGGCTAAAGAGTCCCGGATGTAGGTCTCCATTGATTCGCGCTCAGGGCGTGAGAGGTTGTACAGCCTGCTGGACGGGAACTCAACGCCCGGAACCAAATCAATGGCACAATCGTACGGACGGTGGGGGGGAAGGGTGAGCGCCAGATCCTTACTGAACACATCCACAAGGTCATGGTACTCCACCGGCACCGTCCCCAGATTGGGCGGGACTCTGACCTCCTCCTTAGCCTGGGAACCGGGAGGAACCGAGGAACCTAAACATACCCGATGGCAGGTCTCGCTGCACTGGACCACTACCCCGGACGGCCAATCGATCCGGGGATTGTGTTTTAACATCCAGGGGAACCCTAGAATCACGCGGGAGGTGGCAGGAGTCACAAAAAACTCGATCTCCTCCCGGTGATTTCCTGACACCACCAGAGTTACTGGTGGTGTCTTATGTGTGATTAGAGGGAGTAGGGAGCCGTCTAGTGCCCGCACCTGCACAGGCGCGGTAAGCGCCACCAGAGGGAGCCCTACCTCCCTGGCCCATCTGCTGTCTAACAGATTCCCTTCAGAGCCCGTGTCCACCAGTGCTGGGGCCTTCAGGGTTAAATCCTCATAAAGGATTGTCACTGGGAGTCGTGTGGCAATATGGGTATATGGGTATGTCCCACGTGAATGTTTTGGCCCACCCCTAACCCAGTGTCTAGGGGCGGGCGTTGGCGTTTAACCGCTCGGGGCAGTCCCTTACTTGATGCTCTATTGAGCCACAAACAAAGCACGCTCCGCGGGCCAGCCTCCTCTGTCTATCTGGTGCCCTAAATGTGGCCCTGCTCGTGTCCATAGCATCGTCAGCAGGGGGAGCCGTCACCACACGGAGCGTAGAGGTCGTGGAGCGTGGGGAGGGCGGAACTCGGTCGGAACCGGAAGGGAGAGGGACGGCGCATGCCCGGCCACGCCCTTCGTCTCTTTCCCGACGGCGTTCTTCTAACCGATTGTCTAATCGTATAACGAGATCGATAAGCCCGTCTAAATCCCGCGGTTCGTCCTTGGCCACCAGGTGCTCCTTCAGGACCAACGACAGTCCGTTTACGAAGGCAGCGCGGAGGGCAGTGTTATTCCAGCCGGACCTTGCAGCCGCGATGCGGAAGTCGACTGCATAAGCAGCTGCGCTCCGGTGCCCCTGTCTCATTGACAGCAGCACGGCTGAAGCGGTCTCTCCTCTATTTGGGTGATCGAACACAGTTCTGAACTCCCTCACAAACCCATCATATGTCAGAAGGAGCCGTGAATTTTGCTCCCAGAGCGCTGTAGCCCAAGCGCGTGCCTCGCCGCGAAGCAGATTAATCACATAAGCTATCTTACTAGCATCAGTCGCGTACATGACGGGACGTTGTGCGAAGACGAGCGAACACTGCATAAGAAAGTCCGCGCATGTCTCCACACAACCCCCGTACGGCTCTGGTGGGCTTATGTATGCTTCAGGGGAAGGTGGGAGGGGTCGTTGAACGACCTGTGGAACGTCACTGTTGCGCACAGGATCAACAGGAGGGGGAGCCGCAGCAGCGCCCTGAGGGCGCGCCTCCACCTGCGCGGCGAGAGCCTCCACCCTGTGGTTAAGGAGGATGTTCTGCTCGGTCATCAGATCCATCCGAGCAGTAAAAGCGGTGAGGATTCGCTGCAACTCACCGACCATTCCTCCTGCAGACGCCTGTGCGCCCTGCTCTTCCATTGGCCGTTCAACAGCCGGTTGACGCCCCTCGGGGTCCATGACGTTGGCCGAGATATCCTGTTGGGAAAGTGTAGGTACACGGACCCACAACAGGGGGCGCAAATGAACGGACAATGGAGGAAGTCAAATAACAACACTTTACTGTTGTGAATGGGCACAACAAATACAGCAGATTACAACAACAGACAAAAGCCAATTTACAAAAGGTGTCGTGTGGGCAGGCTCGAAGATAGGAGACGTCCGTCCAAAGCAGAACCGGAACCACACGATTTCCTCCACCTCCAGACCCCGGAAATACTGGAGCCACCAAGTCCCGAACTCCCAGGTGGCCACTGCCTCCGCGTGTCTGTTAGCAGTCATCAATAGCTTCAGCTAAATTTATTTTAGCTTCAGCTAAACTAATTTAGGTTTACTGTGCCAACCACTGCTGTAGGAGTCCATGAAACAGCACAGCATTTTTTTTTTTTTTTAAGGCAATACTGTTAAATTTCATTCTATGGCCTGGCCACCTCAAAAATTATGTATTTTTGGTCATTTTCATCAGCTTTTAGAGTTGCGGTGGCAACACGCTAAACACAGTAGGCCACATCCCTTTCAATTAATCGAACAAAAGTTAGCAGATATCAGAAGCCTGAGCAAAGTTATCACAATTAGCAGATTAGGAGTTATTGAAGCTAATTTTTAGGTTTAATTTCACTATGTGGCCTGGCCGCCCCAACAATGTTATATATTTCCCTTCATCTTTAACACAAAGTACAGTTGCCCCCACATCTCTTTCAATTCATAGTAATGTGAGCTGTTACCAGTAGCTTCAGCTAAATGTTTTAGCGGTTTATAAGCTTGGCGTTGTCCATGTAACTATCAAAGCTAACTTTTAAAGTTAGCTTTGTTGAAATAGGACATTGCATAAAATAATAAAAAAATACTCATGCCCACATAGAAGTGTCTAAAAATGGGATAGCGCTGTACTTTTGTATTACTTTCTGACACCGCACACTCAACTGTGTTCATAAAAACAAGTTTGACATTCTAATCGATCAGAAAGACAAAAGAAAGCAAACTTTTTTTTTTTCAGTTTAAAAAAAAATAAAGTCAACAAATGGAGAAAAGTTGAAACCAACTTTTAGCAAAGAGAAAAGCGGGTGATAATCTATTCCAAAATCTCTGCAGATTCAGTGTTCTATCGGCTACACGAGAATAAAGGCCCCTCTTGGATGACAAACTGTGCTCAGTCCCCAGCAGCTGTAAAACTCGACCACGTTCTGAAGTCAGGCCAACAAAACTACAGAGAAGAAGAATTCCATTGTTATTTCTAACTGGTAGAAGCCCCGAGGTTATTTTTTCGTCTGCCTTGAAACAAATCAATGAAGCTCAACCGACTTTGAACAATCGCACATTTTGCTGAAATCAGATGTGTGTTGAGGCATAGGCCGTCATCTTGCGCGTTCTGTTTGTTGACAGTGAAAGACTTTGATAAACCAGCGTGTTCTTTGAAACAGGTGCCCGACCACGAGAGCAGTGCAATCCAGAAACGGACTGATTAGAGGATGTTTGTTATTCTGCACGCAACCGTTTATCCAAAGACACAGTATAAACAATTCATTGTTTCAACTGAGACGGCATAAATTTTTGACATGGTATTTGCAAAAAAAAAATTCAAATATCATCTCAGTAGTCAAACTGTCTGTTGTCTCTCGTCAGGTTGATGACTGTCAACAATTTCAAAACAAAACAAATTGTTGAAATCAGCCTGTGTGTGTGTGTGTGAAGCTTTCCTTTACCAACGTTGACCCCTAGTGGTTGACCTGCAAACTGCATACCTAAAACATTTTGGAATTCATTACTTTTTAAATGTTTTCATTGCACAACAAAAACACATATTGGCCCTTACAAAATGTATACTTAACCCCTTAACGCCTGAATTTATATAGCTGTATATAAAAAAAATGTTTTGTGTGTTTTTGCCTGTAAGTAGATGGTAAATAATGTCGAGATTAATTTCACTTTTGCACAAAAAATAAATAGTAATTTTGGTAATAATTTATGTTATAATGTTATAATAATAGTACTGGTATGTTGCAAATTTGCGACAACAGGCATACTGGTCAATTTGGTATGTTGCATATTTGAGTCAAATATTGTAGCATATATGCGACATTAGGCGTTAAGGGGTTAAAGCTTACTTATTAAATACACTTAAGAAACCTCAATATACTTGTAAGTGTACTAATTCAATACATCTTCGGACTAAATTGACCCGTTTTAGTTTATAAAACTATACTACTATTTATACTTTAAGTATAAGAGTAATGAACATTGAGTGTAACACTTGTTGCATTTTATACTGCGCTATAAGTGAACTTAGTAGTTATATACTTGCAGGCCACTTTTTAGTTTTGAAAGCACACTTGCCCAAGGAACCATAGTAATTTGTTGGTTGAATGGATTCAAACCTGGTCATAAGTCTACCTCGCTAACCTCTAGCCCAGACCATTAACTTCAAAACATCAGTATACACCAAGAATACTTAAGCTTTTACTGTGTGCTTGACAAGGAGTACAAGTATTGACCAAATATAATGAAACTTGCAGTTCAATTTATTTCATTTATATAGCACCAAATCGCAACAAAGCTGCCTCAAGGCACTTCACACAAGTAAGGTCTAACCTTACCAACCCCTAGAGCAAGCACACAGGTGACAGTGGTAAGGAAAAACTCCCTCTGATGATTTGAGGAAGAAACCTCAAGCAGACCGGACTCAAAGGAGTGACCCTCTGCTTGGGCCATGCTACAGACACAATTGACAATACAAATATACAGGAAATTTTGCTGGTGCACAGGACACAAGGCCTTTCCTGTATGCTGCCCCCAACAGTAAAAGTTTTTACTAGTCTGGCAGGTCCTACGACTGGAAGAAAAACAATCACGCACTCATTGTTAGTAACTATCTACAAAGGGTTTGCCCAAGAATCAAAGCACAAAACAAAATTAACTACAATAATAAAAGTCAACAATGTACATAAGTCCAAAAGTAAAAAGCTGATATTTTCCCTTTTCAAGAGGCAATTAATGATAGGTGGAACATATTACAAAAAATTTGGTACTCCTCAATATAAGCAAAGTGTACTTCTGTATACATCTGTTTTTGACAAGGGAGTTATAGTTAAGCATTTTTTGATGGTTTGGATATTTTAGCCAAACATTCACTAAAAGTAAACCAACCTCATTAAAATGTAATTACAGACGCTATTATGTACAAATAAGCATAACTATTACTGAACCTACTGCCTTCTACTCAGATATGAACATCCATTAAATTCCTGCATACAGCTCAGATAAATTTGATGGTAATCGACTTTTATATATATACACACATACCTCACAAATCCTGGCTCCGCCCCTGTTATCCATGCTATCAACATATGGAAGTGTTTTTTTAAAGTGTCTCCAGGAGCTCCTTTGAGAGTGAAGCTGGTTGTGTGGACTGGACCAACGTGGTCGTGAAATGTGGGCAAGTCCCTGGATGTCCCTTGCCGCTCGGGTCCTCAGCAGAGGCGGGATCGTACACGGAGAAGTGTGCAACATGGACAATGTTTTTCCGTAGTCTCCCTAAGTAAGGCCTTGCAAGGCTGCCAATCACCATTCGTTTGACAGTTATTCCAGTGGTACTCAATGAACCTCCAAAAAGACCCAAACAGTACCAAAGACATGCAACCTTAGGTCAATGCTTAACATCCAAATCTCACAACATTACGTAAAACAGGAAGTACCAGAAGCCTGAGGTGGCATGTGGATGTCTTTGGCACTGGTCAGGAGGTACAGCTAGATACACAGAGGGAGACAACTGCACTTAACACTGACAGGACCAGGACCCAGGAAGGACCCTCCCTCTTCTGCATGTCCAGCAACCTCATGACTCCTTAAGATCTTCACAGATGGCTCTCGATCTCAAAATCCAGGTAACTGTATCGACATGTTCCATACTTTCACCGCACAGAGATACATGTCTGACTCATTAAACACCTGTTGTAGTCTTGATCCAGGATAATCCTAAACACTCCAACTCCTCCACCAAGGCCACATATTGTCTAAAAATTCCTCTGGGTTCTGGATCAAAAATAGATTTTGGATGAAATTCAAATTAAAATCCCTGCATTTTTCAGGACATTATCTATCTGCTCACTGAATTTCATCAACATCGTCTCACAACTTTTGGAGTTGAATGTTGCTCGGTGCCAAACATTCTTCTGAATCTCAGATTACATTCCAGGTCGCCTCCAAAATTAAATCACTTACCTTCCTCACTGTTACCACTGTACTCACCGAGTGGACGTAACAATGGTTTAATGATGATGGATGAAAAACATGGAGGAGCCTTTTCAGTAAGCCAGGTAACAAATACCTCACATAAGTCAGATTCAAAGCCCCCCCCCACCTCACAAATCCTGGCTCCGCCCCTGTTATCCATGCTATCAACATATGGAAGTGTTTTTTTAAGACTCTAAGCAGCAGTCTTAAATCAGTCATTTGAATATCAAAGCACTTAACACTAGAATGATGATTACTTGCAGGTGTGGCATTCGCGCTGCTTGTCAGGACTGCGTCTGAACAGAAAGACTGAACTATGATCCGACACGTACAGTAACAACCCAGTACTCAATAAAGCAAGATCGCATTACACATGATTACTTTGGAGTTTTCAGCAATTTTCCCAAATTACACTGTCCTTTGGTCTCTGCTAAACATGATTGACTTGAATGGTTTTCATTAGGAAGCCTCGGAGAGCCTACGCTGTTGACGCTTGTACACAAAAGTTGAAGCGTTTTAAGGGTGAGTGAGTGCAGCTGGAGCACTGTCACTCCAAGTGCATGCAAAGTCTTCACTCTGTGCTTAAAAGACACTTTTGTGGCGCTCGTGTGAACTTCTGCAAACATCCTGTGTCAGGTCTTCAAAGTTACACCAACAGGCTGGCTGCATCACGCAAATGTTTGACCTTTCGGTGCATTCACGGTGTTCACGTTAAAACCAGTCATCCCTGCAGAATGTCACATTTGAACTTGGATCCACCCTCCTACTGTCATTCCTCATAGAAAGATTCCCAACGTCGGCTACACTCCACAGAGAGGCTGAGTCCAGGCTGACAGGAAAATCACCGTGAATAACGTGACCACCCTCATTAGCCTTCTAGGAAAATACTTAGTGTAATCCAGATACACTTTCACTGTCAGAAAATATAAAAAGCGATTTTTTTCTGGCAATAGATATTCCCAGATTCCCATCGCCTGCATTGCAGGAGGTTTTATCTGCAAGGAATTACAGGCTGGTGTCCTGAGTATGAGGAGGTTTGACGGAAACAGAGCCACATTAGAGTGCTGGAGGAGCTGGACTTCAAACCGAGCCGGCCTGCCAGGCTCAGACACTAAGAGACAAGTCTTCACAGTTCCAACACGCTGGACCCAATCCAAAAGAAACACACAGCCTGACCGAAAAATGGACGTGCATTTAAATAAAACCCTGACTCAAAGGAGGCTCGTGTGGGGGGGCAACCAGAACAACCTACAACAGATCTGAGGGTAATTCAACCCCATGTAAAATGCAGTTCACCTGAAGTCAAAGACTTGGAGAACCCTGTCACCAAGACAGACCGGACCTGCTAAAAAGTAGCACTGTTTTCTGAAGATGTGCATTTCTCTGGTACTGCTTCATCAGCCATTCACAAACGTGATACACTCTAAAATGAAACAAAATGTAATGTTGACTTAAGTGATGTCAACTGATCCCAAAAACTTGAAAAACACTAATGTAACTGGAACAAGTAAATATACATATTTTTTGTCTTAAGTATGTCCATATATGTCATGTTAAAGTACAACAGATAAATAAAGAATAATTTAATTCCAGTGGGTTAGTAGTGTTGTTACTTTTTAAAAAGAATTATTATTTTAAAAAAAGGGATTTTAAATTTTATTACAAAATTAAAATCCAAAACGTTCTTAAAATTTATTTATAAATGATCTGTCATGGCCCACCTGCAATTTTTATATCCAATCAGAGGGTTGTAGTCCACCCGCAGAAATTCCACATCCCATGAGAGGGTTGTGGACCACCCGCAGAACATCCACATCCCATGAGAGGGTTGTGGACCACCCGCAGAACATCCACATCCCATGAGAGGGTTGTGGACCACCCGCAGAACCTCCCTGTCCGATCACAGGGTCATGGTCCACCCGCACAACGTCGTGGTCTACCCGCAGTGCCTTCACGCCCCATCAGAGGTTCTGGTCCGCCCGCAGTGCCTTCACGCCCCATCAGAGGTTCTGGTCCGCCCGCAGTGCCTTCACGCCCCATCAGAGGTTCTGGTCCACCCGCAGTGCCTTCACGTCCCATCAGAGGTTCTGGTCCACCCGCAGTGCCTTCACGTCCCATAAGAGGTTCTGGTCCACCCGCAGAGCCTTTGTGGGCCACACTTTTGGAATCAATGGTTTAAATGATCATAACTGACAGAAATTCCTGCTGGCCATTAAAACCACACTAGCGCGTTATCCGTGGGGATCCACGGGCTCTAGATTGGGTAGTGTTTATAAAATAGGTAGCTGACATTTTTCAAGGGTGGCAATAAATTGTGCAAAGTTTCATTCATCTGGGAGCACCAGGAAGAGCTGAATTTCCTGTTGACTGGTTAGATGTGACTGTGCTAGAAGGTTTTTATTTTTCACTTTTGTAAAATGGATTCATTTATCTTTTTTCTCGATTGGTAGTAGTTTTTGGCTCTCTGTTGGGACTGTTTACACAGAGACTGCTACCTGCTGCTTTGGACTTTGAACTAACAGTCTTTTTCAAGACTTTGTTACTTTTTTTTACTTTTTCACTGTGCTCCAACGCCTAAGGAAGACCTCTAACGGTCGAAACATCGCGACGGAGCACTTTTATCAGCTAACTTTCATCAGCGTTGGCAAGCTAACTAGCTTGCTAACGCTTTCGTTTTTATTTTTTTTTATTTTTTTTTTAGCACTGTTGTCGTGCGTTACCTGTGCTGCTTCATGGCCTGTCTGGTGCCTTAATTAAGGCACTCCTGCTGAATCACCTCTAAATTATTTACACATTATTCACTTTGTGTGTTTTTAGGAATCCGCTAGGTTGCGTAGCTACTAGCTCTTAGCCGATTTAGCATGGCGGCTTCTCCTGTCTCTCCCGCACTTTTCTGCTCTGGGTGTGAAATGTTTAGTTATTCCTCGGCCTCCTTTAGCAGTAACGGTACTTGTAATAAGTGCAGCTTATTCGTAGCTTTGGAGGCCAGGCTGGGCGAATTGGAGACTCGGCTCCGCACCATGGAAAATTCTACAGCTAGCCAGGCCCCTGTAGTCGGTGCGGACCAAGGTAGCTTAGCCGCCGTTAGTTCCCCCCTGGCAGATCCCGGGCAGTCGGGAAAGCAGGCCGACTGGGTGACTGTGAGGAGGAAGCGTAGCCCTAAACAGAAGCCCCGTGTACACCGTCAACCCGTTCACATCTCTAACCGTTTTTCCCCACTCGACGATACACTCGCCGAGGATCAAACTCTGGTTATTGGCGACTCTGTTTTGAGAAATGTGAAGTTAGCGACACCAGCAACCATTGTCAATTGTCTTCCGGGGGCCAGAGCAGGCGACATCGAAGGACATTTGAAATTGCTGGCTAAGGCTAAGCGTAAATTTGGTAAGATTGTAATTCACGTCGGCAGTAATGACACTCGGTTACGCCAATCGGAGGTCACTAAAATTAACATTAAATCGGTGTGTAACTTTGCAAAAACAATGTCGGACTCTGTTGTTTTCTCTGGGCCCCTCCCCAATCAGACCGGGAGTGACATGTTTAGCCGCATGTTCTCCTTGAATTGCTGGCTGTCTGAGTGCTGTCCAAAAAATGAGGTGGGCTTCATAGATAATTGGCAAAGCTTCTGGGGAAAACCTGGTCTTGTTAGGAGAGACGGCATCCATCCCACTTTGGATGGAGCAGCTCTCATTTCTAGAAATCTGGCCAATTTTCTTGGATCCTCCAAACTGTGACTGTCCAGCGTTGGGACCAGGAAGCAGACTTGTAGTCTTATACACCTCTCTGCAGCTTCTCTCCCCCTGCCATCCCCTCATTACCCCATCCCCGTAGAGACGGTGCCTGCTCCCAGACCACCAATAACCAGCAAAAATCTATTTAAGCATAAAAATTCAAGAAGAAAAAATAATATAGCACCTTCAACTGCACCACAGACTAAAACAGTTAAATGTGGTCTATTAAACATTAGGTCTCTCTCTTCTAAGTCCCTGTTGGTAAATTATATAATAATTGATCAACGTATTGATTTATTCTGCCTAACAGAAACCTGGTTACAGCAGGATGAATATGTTAGTTTAAATGAGTCAACACCCCCGAGTCACACTAACTGTCAGAATGCTCGTAGCACGGGCCGGGGTGGAGGATTAGCAGCAATCTTCCATTCCAGCTTATTAATTAATCAAAAACCTAGACAGAGCTTTAATTCATTTGAAAGCTTGTCTCTTAGTCTTGTCCATCCAAATTGGAAGTCCCAAAAACCAGTTTTATTTGTTATTATCTATCGTCCACCTGGTCGTTACTGTGAGTTTCTCTGTGAATTTTCAGACCTTTTGTCTTAGTGCTTAGCTCAGATAAGATAATTATAGTGGGTGATTTTAACATCCACACAGATGCTGAGAATGACAGCCTCAACACTGCATTTAATCTATTATTAGACTCTATTGGCTTTGCTCAAAAGTAAATGAGTCCACCCACCACTTTAATCATATCTTAGATCTTGTTCTGACTTATGGTATGGAAATAGAAGACTTAACAGTATTCCCTGAAAACTCCCTTCTGTCTGATCATTTTTTAATAACATTTACATTTACCCTGATGGACTACCCTGCAGTGGGGAATAAGTTTCATTACACTAGAAGTCTTTCAGAAAGCGCTGTAACTAGGTTTAAGGATATGATTCCTTCTTTATGTTCTTTAATGTCATATACCAACACAGAGCAGAGTAGCTACCTAAACTCTGTAAGGGAGTTAGAGTATCTCGTCAATAGTTTTACATCCTCATTGAAGACAACTTTGGATGCTGTAGCTCCTCTGAAAAAGAGAGCTTTAAATCAGAAGTGTCTGACTCCGTGGTATAACTCACAAACTCGTAGCTTAAAGCAGATAACCCGTAAGTTGGAGAGGAAATGGCGTCTCACTAATTTAGAAGATCTTCACTTAGCCTGGAAAAAGTTTGTTGCTCTATAAAAAAGCCCTCCGTAAAGCTAGGACATCTTTCTACTCATCACTAATTGAAGAAAATAAGAACAACCCCAGGTTTCTTTTCAGCACTGTAGCCAGGCTGACAAAGAGTCAGAGCTCTATTGAGCTGAGTATTCCATTAACTTTAACTAGTAATGACTTCATGACTTTCTTTGCTAACAAAATTTTGACTATTAGAGAAAAAATTACTCATAACCATCCCAAAGATGTATCGTTATCTTTGGCTGCTTTCAGTGATGCCGGTATTTGGTTAGACTCTTTCTCTCCGATTGTTCTGTCTGAGTTATTTTCATTAGTTACTTCATCCAAACCATCAACATGTTTATTAGACCCCATTCCTGCCAGGCTGCTCAAGGAAGTCCTACCATTATTTAATGCTTCAATCTTAAATATGATCAATCTATCTTTGTTAGTCGGCTATGTACCACAGGCTTTTAAGGTGGCAGTAATTAAACCATTACTTAAAAAGCCATCACTTGACCCAGCTATCTTAGCTAATTATAGGCCAATCTCCAACCTTCCTTTTCTCTCAAAGATTCTTGAGAGGGTAGTTGTAAAACAGCTAACTGATCACCTGCAGAGGAATGGTCTATTTGAAGAGTTTCAGTCAGGTTTTAGAATTCATCATAGTACAGAAACAGCATTAGTGAAGGTTACAAATGATCTTCTTATGGCTTCGGACAGTGGACTTATCTCTGTGCTTGTTCTGTTGGACCTCAGTGCTACTTTTGATACTGTTGACCATAAAATTTTATTACAGAGATTAGAGCATGTCATAGGTATTAAAGGCACTGCGCTGCGGTGGTTTGAATCATATTTGTCTAATAGATTACAGTTTGTTCATGTAAATGGGGAATCTTCTTCACAGACTAAAGTTAATTATGGAGTTCCACAAGGTTCTGTGCTAGGACCAATTTTATTCACTTTATACATGCTTCCCTTAGGCAGTATTATTAGACGGTATTGCTTAAATTTTCATTGTTACGCAGATGATACCCAGCTTTATCTATCCATGAAGCCAGAGGATACATACCAATTAGCTAAACTGCAGGATTGTCTTACAGACATAAAGACATAGATGACCTCTAATTTCCTGCTTTTAAACTCAGATAAAACTGAAGTTATTGTACTTGGCCCCACAAATCTTAGAAGCATGGTGTCTAACCAGATCTTTACTCTGGATGGCATTTCCCTGACCTCTAGTAATACTGTGAGAAATCTTGGAGTCATTTTTGATCAGGATATGTCATTCAAAGCGCATATTAAACAAATATGTAGGACTGCTTTTTTGCATTTACGCAATATCTCTAAAATCAGAAAGGTCTTGTCTCAGAGTGATGCTGAAAAACTAATTCATGCATTTATTTCCTCTAGGCTGGACTATTGTAATTCAGTATTATCAGGTGTCCTAAAAGTTCCCTAAAAAGCCTTCAGTTGGTTCAGAATGCTGCAGCTAGAGTACTGACGGGGACTAGCAGGAGAGAGCATATCTCACCCGTGTTGGCCTCTCTTCATTGGCTTCCTGTTAATTCTAGAATAGAATTTAAAATTCTTCTTCTTACTTATAAGGTTTTGAATAATCAGGTCCCATCTTATCTTAGGGACCTCGTAGTACCATATTACCCCATTAGAGCGCTTCGCTCTCAGACTGCAGGCTTACTTGTAGTTCCTAGGGTTTGTAAGAGTAGAATGGGAGGCAGAGCCTTCAGCTTTCAGGCTCCTCTCCTGTGGAACCAGCTCCCAATTCAGATCAGGGAGACAGATACCCTCTCTACTTTTAAGATTAGGCTTAAAACTTTCCTTTTCGCTAAGGCTTATAGTTAGGGCTGGATCAGGTGACCCTGGACCATCCCTTGGTTATGCTGCTTTAGACGTAGACTGTGGGGGGGTTCCCATGATGCACTGTTTCTTTCTCTTTTTGCTCCGTATGCATCACTCTGCATTTAATCATTAGTGATCGATCTCTGCCCCCCTCCACAGCATGTCTTTTTCCTGGTTCTTTCCCTCAGCCCCAACCAGTCTCAGCAGAAGACTGCCCCTCCCTGAGCCTGGTTCTGCTGGAGGTTTCTTCCTGTTAAAAGGGAGTTTTTCCTTCCCACTGTAGCCAAGTGCTTGCTCATAGGGGGTCGTTTTGACCGTTGGGGTTTTTCATAATTATTGTATGGCCTTGCCTTACAATATAGAGCGCCTTGGGGCAACTGTTTGTTGTGATTTGGCGCTATATAAAAAAAAAGTTGATTGATTGATTGATTGATTTTTAAATGGACCACAATGGAAATAAGTGTTTTCACTTTCTTGTGTCATCCATGTATTTTTAATGTATTCATTGAACTTACTAAATAAAATCACACACGCATGCTTCCAATATATAGATGATTTACTCCGCCCTGCTGGAATGGCGTGTAAGTCCAGAATGTAATTATCAACGTCCATTGTTCAGTGTTATTAGCTAATATCTGTAGTCTCTCCAAAAATATTAGTCCTATCAACGTTCCATTTTGGTGGCGTTCATCCCTGACCCAACATAAACATACCAAACGGCAAATGTCAGCTCTCCCCAGTTTGTCTGTGACAGAAGCCATACATACATGCACGCACGCACGCACGCACACACACACAGAGGTCACGTGGCTATTATAATATAGATTATGACAGAATGGAGGTAATTAATGATAATACATCATCACATTCCACCACCTTAAAAAAATATTAAATATCCATTTTACTGAAGTGATTTTCAGGTACAACCCCTAAATATTGTACACTGAAAAAAGGTTCTTTGAATTGACTTGATTTGAGTGCGTACATCAGTCCCACAGGATCAGAATGTGCCGTCTAACATAATTTTCCTTGTTACATAATTGGGATACAGAGACTCAAATACACACTCAAATCAAGTCAATTCAAACCTTTGATTCATCTGTACATGATGTGTAATTTTTACATTTTTTGTTGTTATTAGGACTGCAAACAAAAAATGTTGAATTAGAAGCTGTTCATGCCATGTGCAGCCTTGTGATGCCCTCTGGAGGAGAGGTTTTGGAATGAAAGCACGGTGGGATTCCTGAACTATACAGTGATTTCTCCCCCAAGCGTTTTCCATTTTCCATTCACACCTGGAAGTGGTTGAGAACAGCCACAGTCTGATCTGTTGGACACTGATTGGCTCCACTGGAGCAGTTTCAGAATATATGGGTTTGACATTACATAAAATGTCAGCGTCAGAAGACAAGAGGTCAGATTTGGATCATTCCTTCCACAAAAACTGTGCAACAGTGTGAATTTATGGCTTTCTGTGACATTAATCCAGACAAAATGGAGATATTATTAGCTTCCCTAAAGTCGAACCCACTTTATGATGGACACAAGACTCAAACCTGGAAGTCCAGGTTCAAGTGCTTTAAGTGACAGATTATGTAAGTTCTGACTAATAAAATATGACTTTTATCAAGACAGAACAGAAGGCACAAAACAAGCAGGACAGAATAAGAAAGACAAGGAGGTGAAGGTCTGTCTGGAACAGGCAACTCTCAAAAACTGAGCGTGCAAGTGAGGGAAGCCACCAAGGCACCCCTACCAAATCTGTATGAAATAAATGGTAAATATACTGCATTTATATAGCACTTTTCCATCTGCATCAGACACTCAAAGTGCTTTACAATAATGCCTCACATTCACCCCGATGTCAGGGTGCTCCCATACAAACGCTCACTACACACTGGGAGCAACTAGGGGATTAAGGACATTGCCCAAGGGCCCTTAGTGATTTTCCGGTCAGGCTGGGATTTGAACCAAGGATCTCTGGTCTCAAGCCCATTGCTTAACCACTAGACCATCACCTCCCCTAATAGACAGAGATAGAGGCTTCTATGGCTGCACATAATGTAACTTTTGTCCGTTGTGTCATCAGTTATACAGCTGCATAGTGGAGCAGAACACAGAAGGATTTTCTTAATGGCGTGAACTTTCAGTTTAAGCGCTCCAGTAGACACTAGTGAGACTGGATTCATGCCTAAATTCTTCTCGGTTACACTCGATCATGAAGCTGGGACTGGTGGTGCAACAAATAAAAGCTTCTAACATCTTTAAATTTGTCTGGCTGTCTTGACTTCCTTCACCATTCTGCCTCTTGCACAGTTGCAGTTTCTGAGAACTGCCCAGTCCAGACAGAGTTACCATGCAGTATCATACTGTGCATTTTCTTAATAATTGATGTAAATGAAGTCCAAGTCATGTTGAATGACTTGGAAATCAATCAACTTCAATCAACTTTTTTTTTATATAGCGCCAAATCACAACAAACAGTTGCCCCAAGGCGCTTTATATTGTAAGGCAAGGCCATAAAATAATTATGAAAAACCCCAACGGTCAAAACGACCCCCTATGAGCAAGCACCTGGCTACAGTGGGAAGGAAAAACTCCCTTTTAACAGGAAGAAACCTCCAGCAGAACCAGGCTCAGGGAGGGGCAGTCTTCTGCTGAGACTGGTTGGGGCTGAGGGAAAGAACCAGGAAAAAGACATGCTGTGGAGGGGGGCATGTCCATGTTTCAACCCCGTGGCTCGTCTAAAGAGAAATGGCAGTAAAAGTGACCATGTGTATTAACAAATGAATAGAAATAGCTGGAATTCCTAAATGGTAAATGTAATATTTTTGTAAACCCCTTGACGAGGGGGGAAGCCACCAAGACACTCAGACAAGCCCATCTTGATTAATTTCAACTCCATTGCGGTGGTGCACAGAGGCAAAATTACAAAAAACCTCACTGTCCAAACACTTATGGGCCTAGCTGACTGGCTAACAGGAATTCTCCTTTGGTTAATGTGGAAGAGGTCGTTGGTCTCTTGAGCAAGACATCTGGTGTCAGAATCCCACCAGAAGCCAAACACATGCCACTCATAAATAATAATTAATGAAAATAGTGTTATTTACATTTAATTCTAAAATTTTAAATTTTGCATTTCAAATTCAGTGGTGCAATACACTGAACCGTGCACGTATGAGCAGTTTACACATGACCGAGCACCCAAAATCCACATGACGACAGAGGAAAGATTTGAGAATTTCACCACTCTTTCCAGAAATCCCATCTTCCTGAAAACGTCGAGCAAACCTTAGTGCTCTATGCAGTGTTGCCGTGCCATGATGTGGAAGCATTTTCAGTTTCCTTGCCACACAAAATTCGTCACCAAGAGCAGGCTTGTTTTTGTTGAGGATTTCCCCATGATGTCACTGGGGGATTCCCCAAGCATTTCCTTACTCCCTGCATAGGGTAACAGTTGGGGCTGTATTTGAAAAGTGTTCTCCTCAAAACCAGGTATAAACTCAAGCAAGAAAAACAAAAAACATAATACCTGAGCTAAATTTACACCGTGATTTTCATGCACCATTCATTTGCTAAATCTTGACACCAATAACAGCATCAAGGAAGTTCATAGTGTGAACCACGTGTATTTGCACAGGTGGTGTTCATACTGGCTCAGGGTCCTCTCCGTGCCTACGGTCTGGACCAGCATGTTCATGGACTGCAGTGTGGTGCAGGTCGACCCCTCTGTCCATCACCGCCTGTTATCAGCCTGCCGCCAAAAACACATGGACCCAGTGTTTAGTGCACGTCACACAAATGTTGACCTTCAACTCATCAATCAGGCCAAGAAGTCCCGTTGTTTAAGTAAACATTTTAATATCTCCTACCTGGATCACTGATGACATCATCGATGCACAATAATGAAACACGTCATGCTTGATTCAGAAAGCCGAAATCTAACGAGCACCGTAAAAAATGCTTCAGAAACTTCAGAATTATGGTCCATTAAATGTTTAAACAGGTTTTATTTTCAGATCATTTGTACAAATGACGGA
Source organism: Thalassophryne amazonica (assembly GCF_902500255.1). Lineage (NCBI taxonomy): Eukaryota > Metazoa > Chordata > Actinopteri > Batrachoidiformes > Batrachoididae > Thalassophryne > Thalassophryne amazonica. The sequence continues at coordinate 11,557,578 of NC_047116.1, forward strand.
CTTTTTTTTAAATCCCCTGCAAACAGCTTGATAGTGACAAAAAACAACAATATGAAACAGACCCGAGTCTTAATCTGTGACATCACATTTTAGCCACCGTACCGCAGGACCCTGTGCACAGCAGGGTTCAGACTCTGATGCAGAGCATGGTGTCCAGCAGGCTGTCGGTGTGTTTGATGTGTGCTGTGGTGAAACCGTGACTCTTCATGAGCCGACTGTATTCCGCAGCGCTCCTCTGTTTCCCTTCACTCATGCTGAGGGCCTGCAGCAGTCCGCGTCTTGGGCCGCTTCTGTCTTCATCCAGGAAGATCTCACTTAGCAAGACTCCGCAGCCTGGCAAGAACGTGCAAGACAGAAAAGATCCAAACGTTAAAAAGAACAAGGGAGAAAACCACCTAAAAGATCCATCGTATTTTCTGCTCTATAAGTCACTTTTTTTTCTTTTTTTTTTTACTATTAGTTTGGGAGGTGCTGCAACTTCACTCACTTAACCTCCAACACATTCTTAATATAGTCTTCCTTTAAAATGACCCCAACAACATTTCTCTTCCTATCCACACCATGATACAACAACTTGAACCCACCACCTATGCTCCTGGTCTTACTTCCCTTCCACGCGGCCTCTTGCACACACAATACGTCTACCTTTCTCCTCTCCATCACGTCAGCCAGCTCTCTACCTTTTCCTGTCATACTGCCAACATTCAAAGTCTCGACTTTCACTTCCACCCTTCTAGTTTCCGTCTTCTCCTGCTGTCTCTGAACATGTTCTCCTCTTCTTCTTCTTTGCCCAGCAGTAGCCCAATTTCCACCCTGTTGGGCACTGATGGCGATAGTTGTTAACCCGGGCATCGACCGATCCTGCATGGAAATTCAATTTTTAGTCTGCATGGTTATGTTGGCTTGTTGTACGTCGGATGCACTTCCTGACACAACCCTACTCATTTATTCGGTCCTGGGATCGGCACTCAGAACATGTGGCTGAGTTGTATATAAATACTTATTAAAATTATTATTGGTAACAAACGTGATTTTGTTGAAGTATAATTAGCATTGCAGTATAAAGTTGCAGTTTAAAAAAAAAACCCTGACATACTGCAGAAAATATGGTATGCATAATTAGGGGCATGATGGCTTTGAATAATGGCTACTGTGTCCCACTGAGCAGAGGTCAGAGCTCCGGTCACAGACACCGCAAGCCGTGGTTGCTAACTGTTGTGGAGGACTGTGTTTGGTTTTTCTGAGCATTTTATTATAAACATCTGTAATAATATGGCTTTGTTGTTTGGTTAATTGTCCTAACTGATCATCTAAGAAGTCTGTGCTGCAGTATTTCCATCAAGTGAAATTTTCGTGTTATTTAATTTGTACGTTTGCGCCATCTTCTGGTCAATATGTCATTTCATTGTTCTACATTTACTGTCCTAACAAAACATTTTCAGCATCGCAGACAATTTTTGTGTTGTGATAGACTACGTCATGGTGTATGGTTACTCCCAATACCATAACTATATTCATGTTAGCTGTCACTAATTAGTCAAACCACAAAATAAATGCTGTTCGTGTGTTGGTTTACCTGGCGTGCATGCCTGTGCAACGTTACTGAGCAAGATGTCCACTTTGTCGTCAGGCCAGTCATGTAGAATGCTTGCCAGGATGTACAAGTCTGCAGTGGGCAGCTTGTCCTTAAAGAAGTCTCCTGAACACACAATGACAAACACCGCCATCAACGCAGAGACCAAGGGGAGTGTTTGGGTTACCGTGGTGCTGGCAGACAAACTGACCCGCCACAAACGAGACCCTGTTGTCTGTATGCGGTGGACAGAAATGGTCGCTCATCTCAACCACAGCTGGCAAGTCAAACACTGTCACTGATAACCCAGGATAAGCTTTGGTAAACTCGTAGGCCATGGCGCCAGTGCATCCTATAAAAACACATTTCATGCAGTTGCATCAGGAAGAAGTGTTATTTGATAAGGCTTTCACAGTTTGTCCACACCTCCGAGGTCACAGGCTGTGTTATAGCGCGACAGGTCAAAAGCTGTTGCCACAGCGTTTCCTGCAACTTTAGCAATGCTGTGCATGGCTCTCATAAATCTAAGTTTGACTTCCTGGTTGTTGTAGTAGGCGTCCTGTAAGACAAAACAAACAATGCAAACTTCAGAGACAGCATCTGCACCACAATGTGAGCACCATGTCAACTGTAGGTGGAGACAATCACCTGAAATAAACTGTTACATTTCTTGCCGAAAGCCTTATCGTGCTGGTTGGTTCCCTCATGCACGGCACTGTCCAGGTGTGAGAAAAGAGGCCACGTTGTGTCATTAATGTGCTGGATGAAGCCATGCAGTGAGAGAGGAGCATCAGACCTCAAGAAGTGGAAAGCCATGTCAGAGTTCTGATAGACCGCCTTCTGGTCCACTAGGAAAACAAAGTAGCAAGAGTGTAACTTTAAGATGGAAATAAAGTCTGTTTATTGTGGAGATAACGCTGTTGACTGGTGACCAACTTCTCTCTTTGCACTTCAGCAGTCCCAGAGAAACACAGGCTTCCAGCAGGGTAACAGTCCCCTTCACAGAGGCTTTAATCTCCTGGGCAACCTGCACTGCATCCAGCCCCGGTCTGCTGTGCAGCACGTCAAACATGTGCATCTTTGATGCAATAAAGAGTGCCTACAGCATTTAAGAAACACACGTAAACATACAGTTTGAGTCAGCAGAGTACATCTGTGACACATTAATGATCAAACTGATGGCATTAAAGCAAGTATCTTAATTTAAGTTTAAACCTGAACTTCTACCATAGACAATTCAATGAAGTACAACTCCAAATCAGAAAACGTTGTATAGTAATATCAGGGCTGTGAAATGAAAATTGTGAAATCCAAGGAAAATTTGCAGGGGGTCGAGTTGGGGTTTAGGATCCGCGGGGCCCCAGAAACCAAATTAATTTTGTATCTAATGATACATTTTCAGCATCTCCTGAGAGAAAAAAAAACTCAAAAGAAGTGCATATTAAAATGATCCTAGACTCAATCTTTCATTTAAACTGTCAATGATAATGTTGAAATAACAGAATATGACATGGAAGTTGGACCTGGAATGATTTTCCTTTTAATTGCAAATCAAATTATACATTAACTCAGAACAATTAAACTACATGAAATTCAAAAAGACTGAAAAGACTGTTAAAGCATTTCAAAAACCACAGCTAAAGCTTGTAGAATATTTTGAAAATCAGGGTAAAATATCAATAACACAACGTCTTTCTCACCATCTTCGCTCTGTCTGACGTCGCTCCGTGACACAGGCTGCACAATTCTTCTTTTAAAAACTTGAGAGCTCTAAAAGTTTGCGATGTCCACATGCTACATTTAGCTTAAGCATCTTACACGAACCACACAGCGTCACCACAGCAACCAACCACTCCCGCTTTACAACTGTCATAACAGCTACGCTTTGAGTGGCATTTTTCCTCCGCGAAGTTCAGTGGCTCCGAGGACACAGATTTGTATCTGTACCCCCCCCACCACCACGATGAAATCCGTGTAATTCCTCGGATCCACAAAGTTTTCACAGCCCTGTAATATTGAATATCGGGGGGAAGAAATGCAGTAATGATGACCCATACTGTTGCACGTGTCTGCAGGGGAAAAAAAAAAATGGGACAAAATAAAGCACGAAAAGCTTCATCACTTGTATCCACAAAACAATAATGTATTAAGTGCTGTAAGAAGGAATGGCAACATTACAAAGTGGTAAACACTTTAGAGCCCCTACTTTTTTTAATGTGTTGCAGGATTGAAATGCAGTTTGTTGTTCCCACACTGTCCCAACCTTTTCTGATTTGGGGTAGTAGTACTGTGGTTAATCTAACTCGATCACATCATGATAAAAAAAAGCCACGCCTTGAACATACAGTAATGTGCAAAGTACCGTAGATAAAAAATTATGCTGCAAAATAATGAACTCAAATGACTGAATATCAAATGATTTCACAAACAAAGTGCAAAGCATGACAAAATACCAGGTTACTACACTTCACCATTAAAATGTAATTATATTGGGAAAATTAGCCCACTGATTTACAAAAACAAAATCTTGACGCTGTGGATTTTCCTTAAACCTACAAAGTAATCAGGGTTACATTCATCTGAAAAATTCTATTACTTTAATGAAAACAGAATAAATTCTCCGTAACATAAAAAAAAGTCAGAAAAATTAACATTTGCAATTTTCAACAACAGCTGATTTATGACATTTTAATACTAAGGGCAAAAATATATAATCACATATACAAAAATGCCGGTGCCTTAAACCCTTTTAAAGAGCACTGTGAGTACCTTCGAGGCTTTGAACCCATCCATCAGTTCAGTGAGTCGCTGTAAATCCTCCTTCTTTGGTTCACAGTGTTCACGATCCATTACACTTGGTTCTGTCTGCTGCCCTCTGCTGCTCAGCAGTGGTAATGGTGAGTGTTGCTTTTCAGACGGTTGGTTATCTGATTGTTTTAACCGACTGTTGGCCAAAGTCCATGAACTCTCACCCACTTCCTCTTCACTGAGTTTTCTTTTAACCTAGATGGAAAGACAAAAGACAAACACATTTAAGCCAATTACAAGACAGGGGGATAACAGCCACTGAGGAGAGTGCACAAAAGTTGTGATACATATGAGGACGTCAGGAGTGACAGAGAAGTGTATGAGGGAGGTAGAGAATACGTATGAAGACAGTGTAACAGAAGTGAGGTGTGTAGTAGCAATGATGGTTGGATCCAAGGTAGAGGTGGAATTACGTCAAGGTTCAGGTTTGAGCCCTTTCTTGTCAGGCGCTGGTGATGCAGACAGGTTCATGAGACAAGACAGCAAGTTGAGGTAATTCTTCATAGCAACTGGAAGTAGCACAGCTGATGATCCCACAATTTTTCTTAAGCCGGATGAGGATGGACAGAATTTTGAGTAAGCATAACAGAGAGACAGCACAGGTAAACGGTTTAGAGACAAAAGTGACGTGGTTGACATCAAGATGATTTGGACATGTTCAAAGGAGGGATACAGGGTACACTTACAAGGATACTGAGGATGGAGCCACCAGAAAAAAAAAGAGAATAAGGCCAAAGGGGAGATTTATGGGCTTAGTGAGGACGTGCAAGTAACTGGCGTGACAGAGGAAGATGAAGACAACAGGTTGACCCCTAACAGGAGCAACTAAAACAATAATAATAAGAAGAGAAAACAGGGTGATTCATACTAACATTGTGGATTGGACTGGCTGAAGATTCTGGACTGTGGTTGGTCTGACCTGGCAGGCTGGATGAGGACTGAGTGGATACAGAGGTGATCTGAGTCCGGTCGTGGCTCAGACTGGCAGAAGCATTTTCCTGACTCGAGGACGAAGGACTGTGGTTGTAAATCAGGTCCAGCTGCTTGCAGAAGTGGTTGAGGGGGAATCCAACAACATTGAAGAAGTCTCCATGGACATATTCTACCAGCATACCGCCAAGTGCCTGAATACCATAACCGCCAGCCTTGTCCCTGATGCACAAGGACACAAACATCTAAAGTATGGAGCAACAAATTCACTCAGTTTAACAGTTTTTACATACACATAAATGTTACACATGCAAAGGTTAGACCATGTGTGTGTGTGTGTGTATATTATATATATATATATATATATATATATATATATATATATATATATATATATATATATATATATATATATGTATATATGTACGAGGTCTATTAGAAAAGTATCCGACCTTATTATTTTTTTCAAAAACCATATGGATTTGAATCACGTGTGATTGCGTCAGCCAAGCTTGAACCCTCGTGCGCATGCGTGAGTGTTTTCATGCCTGTCGGTTGCGTCATTCGCCTGTGAGCAGGCTTTGAGTGAGGTGTGGTCCACCCCTCTCGTCTATTTTTTATTGCGAATAAATGTCTGAATGATTTGGAGCTTTGCTGCATTAATTTTTTTCCAGAAACTGTGAGACACCTCCAGGTGGACACCGTTCGAAAAATTAATATGGCTTTCAGGGACGATTTTATGGGGATTAAACAGATTACGGGGTGTTACTGCCGCTTTAAGGACGGCCCACAACTGCTGAGAGCGCAGCGCGCTCCCGGCGCCGATGGACAGGCTGACACCCCGCACAAACAACCAGATCATTTCCAACGTGAAAGCTTTGTTGATCCGGGACCTCGTCTGACTTTCACAAAAAGGCAGAAGATGTGGACATCAGCACTTTTTCTGGCACATTCCACCGTTACAGGAGTTTTTTTTTTCATGGAAAAAGAAGCTGAGGGACGCGCCACGGAGCCGTTCATTACGTGGGACAAAACCACCTCGGTGTTGGTCTCACAGGACGGCTTAAAGGTGGATTTCAGACGGAATCCGGTTGCTTTCCAGTCGTGTGAATATCCGATTGTGATTGTGCATGAGCTGGACATGCCAGAACATGTCCTGTGAGGCTTCATCACGGCGTTTCTTTTCGCCATGCAGCTCCACCGCGACGTGCGGAATTCCTCTTTCCATGACAAAAACTCCTGTAACAGTGAAATGTGCCGTTCATTTCTAAACTGGACACTGTCTTGATCCGGTATGTCCTCTGACTAGCACAGGAATTGTGAAAAGACGTGGACATCAGCACTTTTTCCGGCACATTCCACCGTTACAGGAGTTTTTTTTTCATGGAAAAAGAAGCCGAGGGACGCGCCACCGTGTCGCTCTTGACGCGGCACAAATCCACCTCGGTGTTGGTCTCTCAGGACGGCTTTCAGGTGGCTTTCAGACGGTTTCCGGTTGCTTTTCTGTCGTGTGAATATCCGAGAAATTGAGCTTGAGCTGGACAAGCCCCAACATGTCCTGTGAGGCATCATCACGGCGTTTCTTTGCGCTGAGCGGCTGCACCACGACATGCCGAACTCCTCCGCACGTCTGTCTTAATGTGCCGGAAAAAGTGCTGATGTCCACATCTTTTCACAATTCCTGTGCTAGTCAGAGGACATACCGGATCGACACAGCGTCCAGTTTAGAAATGAACGGCACATTTCACTGTTACAGGAGTTTTTGTCATGGAAAGAGGAACAAAGGCGGAGGAATTCCGCGCGTCGAGGTGGTGCTGCGTGGCAAAAAGAGGACATGTTCTGGCATGTCCAGCTCATGCACAATCACAATCGGTTATTCACACGACTGGAAAGCAAACGGAATCCGTCTGAAATCCACCTTTAAGCCGTCCTGTGAGACCAACACCGAGGTGGTTTTGTCCCGTGTAATGAACGGCTCCGTGCCGCGTCCCTCGCCTTCTTTTTCCATGAAAAAAAAACTCCTGTAACGGTGGAATGTGCCAGAAAAAGTGCTGATGTCCACATCTTCTGCCTTTTTGTGAAAGTCAGACGAGGTCCCGGATCAACAAAGCTTTCACGTTGGAAATGATCTGGTTGTTTGTGTGGGGTGTCATCCTGTCCATCGGCGCTGGGAGCGCGCTGCGCTCTCAGCAGTTGTGGGCCGCCCTTAAAGCGGCAGTAACACCTGGTAATCTGTTTAATCCCCATAAAATCGGCCCTGAAAGGCATATTAATTTTTCAAACGGTGTCCACCTGGAGGTCTCTTACAGTTTCTGGAAAAAAACTGATGCAGCAAAGCTCCAAATCGTTCAGACATTTATTCGCAATAAAAAATAGACGGGAGGGGTGGACCACACCGCACTCAAAACCTGCTCACAGGCGAATGAAGCAACCGACAGGCATGAAAAAACTCACACATGCGCACGAGGGTTCAAGCTTGGCTGACGCAATCACACGTGATTCAAATCCATATGGTTTTTGAAAAAAATAAAATAAAATAAGGTCGGATACTTTTCTAACAGACCTCGTATATATATATATATATATATATATATATATATATATATATACACACACACACACACACACACACACACACAGATAGATCGATCAATCTGTGGATGCATTGTGACATCATTAGCTGCCTTCACTAAGAGCTGAATGTGCTCCAGCGAACCCCTTCCCAGACAAAGAGGACAATTTGGAGAGTCACTCTTTCCCCAGACATGCAGGTTCGCTGGGCTGAGTAGCACATTGTAGACAGCTTGGACCATCAACTTTATGTGCTGTGGCTCTGCCTTCCAGATGTCATTCCAGGTCAGCTTCCTCTCCGGCACTCCTTCACACCTTGTTGATGCCCCCTGCTGCCGTATGTTCACCAGCCTGCTAATCCTCACATCCTCAACACTAGCCCGCACCTCCTCCAGGACTAGACGGTGTCTGTCCTTGCCCCTGGCCAAATCGCACCATGGCTGTGGGATGGCTCCCAGTCCTGCTCACCCGAAGGCCACCATACCTAACAGAGCCTTATGTCTTAGCCGAGACTCCGCCAGCTCCAGCCCCTCTTGAGCTCTGAACTTCCTGCCAGTCCTCACCACGATGCCCGCTGATGCAACTCTGATGTTGCTAGAGTCAAGGTAGACTAATGCCTCTCTTGTGTGAGAAACCCTGAATTCCTCCGCTAGACTACGGAAGGGAAGCTTGCTACACTGCTGAGACTGTGTGCCAAGCCCAGCCATCTATGGAGGTAGAAACTGATCTTTCTTTCCCGGGTCTCTACTGTAGACATTGTCACCTTATACACCACCAACAACAACCAGAGGAATGGAGGTAGAATGCCATGTTGATATAACCATGATTTAAACCTGCCGAGTAGGCCAGACTTGTCTACTACAATCAACCAGGATTCAAGCTTCTTGATAGTAGCTTGAACCGACGCTGTATCTCTTAGGCTACAGTCACAGACTAGGCCTTCCCTAGGCCTTCATCCTAGCCCAGCAGATGAGCCTTACCAGGCCCTGGAGAACCAACGTGACCATCAGATCATCCATAAAGGCTTTGATGGGGAGCTGCTGAATTCCATACTTGAACAGGGGGCCTCTGCACTCCATCTTAGCTGCTTTCACCAACATACTCATGGCAAGGGTGAACAGGATACCTGAGATTGTACTGCCAGTAATAATGCCTTTTTCAAGCCAATGCCAGTCGGATATTATGCTCCTTGATGTCACTCTCAGCCTGAAGTTCCCATAATAGTTCAGGATAAGGTCCTTGATCTTACAGGGTATATGGTGTTGGTCTAGGCTGATTTCCACCAGCTTGTGGGGGAATTGACCCATATCAGGGATGTGAAATGAAAATTGTAAAATCCAAGGAAAATCCGCAGGGGTATGGGGGTGCAGCTCCCCAGGAGCCAGGGTCTAGGGCCTTGTGGGGCCACAGAAACCAAATTAAATTTTCATCTGATACATTTTCAACATCTCCTGGAAGAACAAATCTCAAAATTAGTGCATATTTAAATGATCCTAGATTCAACCTTTCATTTAAACCGTCAATGATCACGTTGAAATAACAGAATATGACGTGGAAGTAGGACCTGGAATGATTTTCCTTTTAATTGTAAACCAAATTATGCATTAACTCAGAACAATTAAACTACATGAAATTCATGAAGACTGAAAAGACTGTTAAACCATGTCAAAAACCACAGCTAAAGATTGTAGAATATTTTAAAAATCAGGGTAAAATATCAATAACATACCTTATAGTAAAAAAGCCACACATTCTTGTGTAAATTCCTGTAAATCCACTCAAAGCCACAGTGTCTTTTGTCCCATGAAAAAAGTCTACATTAATAAAAACTAATTTACAATGTTGTGTAAATTCATGTAGCCCAGAACTTCTGAAAGTGTGGGGCGCGCCCGTTTGGGGGGGCGCGGAAAGGCATCGGGGGGGGGGGCGCGTAAACGGGCTGGAAAATGCGCTGCAAAAATGTGCGGAACAGAAATGTTGAACGGTGCAGCAACACGTACCCGTTTTAGAGCACACCAAACTACCGCGCTTCCATGGTTGCACCACGCTGCAGGCAGGGAGGGGGGTCACGATAGAGACATGCAGAGGAGGAGCAAAGCGAAAGACAACAGATGCTGAAAACAGCATACCTTCATCAAAGACTAAGTCAAGGAAGTATGATAAAACATATCTTGCTCTCGGATTTACTTTAAGACTCATCGCAGAAGAAGAGAGACCATTGTGTGTGCTTTGTCTGAAAACACTTGCAGCGGATATTTTGAAACCATGTAAGTTAAGAAGACACAGAGTCAACACATCCCTCCCATGTCAACAAGCTGCTCGAGTTTTTCCAAAGGAAACTAGAAGACTACAACAAGCAGCACATGACCTTTACCAAAGTAGCTTCAACTAACAACGCGGCACAACTAGCATCATATAAAGTTGCTTACAGAATCGCTGTCTGCAATAAACCACACACGACTGCAGAAGAGCTCATTCTCCCCGCAGCTATAGATATGGTCTCTGCTATGATAGACGAGAAAAGCGCTCTGAAACTGAGGTCCATTCCCCTGTCTAATGACACGATTAGCAGGCGCATACGTGACATTTCACGATTTGGAGGAGCAGCTAACAGAAAGTGAGACAGTCCCGTTATGCTTTACAAGTAGACGAAGCCACAGTAAATAATAAAGACTGCCTTCTCATCGCAAATGTTCGCTTTCTCACGCCAGCCTCCCTGAATGAGGATTTACTGTTTTGTAAACACGTAACAAACAGGGCCACAGCTGACGAAATATTTCAAATCATAAATGACTATTTGACGAAACAACATAAAATGGGAGAACTGCGTCGGAATCTGCACAGATGGAGCAAAGGCGATGGCAGGACACAAGTCAGGGCTGCAGGCACTGATACGCCGAGTGGCACCAAACGCACAGTGGACGCACTGTATAATACACCGAGAGGCACTTGCATCAAGACAACTGAGCCATGAATTAAACGAGGTGTTATCTGATGTTGTGAGCGCAGTTAACTTCATCAAAACAAGACCCCTAAAAGCACGCATGTTCTCTGCACTCTGTGAAGAGACGGGGGCGGGACACTCAGCCGTGTTGTTTCACAGTGAGTCCCGCTGGCTCTCCCGAGACAAAGTGTTGTCTCGAGTGTTTGAACTGAGAGAAGAAATTCAGATTTTCATGGAAGAGCAGCACATGTTTGACCTTGCATCATAGTTTAAAGATGAGCAGTTTGTAATGAAACTGGCATATCTCAGTGACATTTTTGCAAAGTTAAATGACTTAAATCTGCAGCTATAAGGCAAAGAGAAGCATCTCCCTCACCTGGCAGACAGAATTAACAGCTTTAAAAGAAAGCTGGAGATGTGGGGAAAACGCATTGAAAGGGGAAACATCGACTCATTTGAGAACCTAAGTGAGTTTGTTGAAAGCTACCACCTGGATGCTACACCAGTTATGAACTGTTTCAAGGGTCATATCGCTTCTCTTGGGGATTTTTTCCAAAAATATTTCCCAGATGACTGTGCTCACTTTGACTGGGTGAGAAATCCTTTTCAAGCACAGCCACCCACTGGCCTGCAATGTAATGAAGAAGAGCAGTTCATTGATTTGACCACTGACTCAAGCTTCAGGGTGAAGTTCACAACACAGACACTGACTGAGTTTTGGATTGAGGTGGCAAATCAGTACCAAGCCATTGCTAAAAGGGCCTTAAATATTCTCCTTCCTTTTGCCACTTCATACCTCTGTGAGGCTGGATTCTCAGCTGTTGCCTGCATAAGAACCAAGTGCAGGACAACTCTTAACATTGAGCATGAACTTAGAGTGGCTTTGTTATGTACTGAGCCCAGATTTGATGCTATCTGCAGTGGAAAACAGGCCCACTGTAGTCACTGAGATTGAAGGTGCACAGATGTTGTAGGCACTTTATGTTGCAATAATATTACAAATTGTTATTGTGTTCAGACCATTGTTGCACACCTTGTTATGCAATATTATTAATGGAAGTTACATGTTATCTACATGTTATCTTGCCTATCTTTAAGTTATATCAAGTTTTATTGCTATCTAAAAGCACTTTTTCAGTTTGGTGACACAATAAAAGTAAGTTTATTTGAAAAGAGTATTAAAGTTGCTGTTTTATATAAGCGCTGAATTGGCAGGGGGGCATGGATTATTTTTTCCGTCCAAAGGGGGGCATGGATTATTTTTTCCGTCCAAAGGGGGGCATGGCAAAAAAAGTTTGAAAAGCACTGATGTAGCCTAAATTCATTCAAAGCCACAATGTCTTTTTTTTTCAATGAAAGAAAGTTGAGATTAATGAAAGAAAAAAAGGCACATAATCTTTTCTGAAATCCTGTTTGAACAGCACAATGTTTATTTTCCAGAGAGAGAAAAAAATTCTTACCAGTTCACTTTTCCCATTTATCTTTCAGGTGTGTTCATGAAGCCAGCAACAATTCCACGGATTCTTGTCCTTATCACACTTTTTCAAACCGTCTTTCTCACCATCTTCGCTCTGTCTGATGTCGCTCCGTGACACAGACATGCTGCAAAATTCTTCTTTTAAAAGTGTGTGATGCCCACATGCTACGTTTAGCTAAGCTTCGCACAGAAGCTACAGTGTCACTGCAGCAACCAATCAGTCCCGCTTTACAACAACTGTCTCAACAGCTACGCTTTGAGTGGCATTTATTCTCCTCGAAACTCCGCGGATCTGAGGAAACTGATATGTATCTGTAACACACAGATCAGTGTCCACGGACTTATAAAACTTGCATGATGTCGTAAAAAAAAAAGAAAGATTTGCGATAAGCATTTTAAAAACTCAGTAACAATCACGATTAAAGAGTACAACACTAACACCCCCCCACCCCGCCCATGATGAAATCCGCAGAATCCCGCGGATCCGCTGAGTTTTCACAGCCCTGCATATGCACTGGCTAGGTCCAGCCAAAGCACTGCCAGGTCTCCCGTCCCTTCACAAGCCTCCCTAATCAGCTGAATGACCACTCCAGTGTGCTCGAGGTGCCCTGGGACACCAGGAATGCTGCCCTTCTGTACTGATGTGTCAATGTATTTCTTTAGGAAGAAGCCTGTTGTTCTTCTGGCAAGAATGCTAAAGAAGATCTTTCCCTACACACTGATGAGTGAGTTGGATCAGAACTGCTCCAGCCTGGTCGAATTCTCCTCCTTAGGTATCCAGACGCTCCCCGCTCTTCTCCACTGGTCTGCGATGATCCCCTTTCTCCAAATCACTACCAGCACATTCCAGAGGATTCTGAGGAGATGTGAGCAGCGCTTGTACAACTTGTAGGGTGCTCGACTGGGACCTGGAACAGAGTTGGCTCTGGGTGCTGTTACCACCTCCTGAACTTCCTTCCAAGTGGAAGATCAGCTGTGTCCAACGCTGTTCTGGGAGGGCCCCTGCCCTGCATGTTTTCTAACTCTGCCTGTTCCACTTCCAGACAATTAACTCTATCAGATGTGCTCAGCCCATGAAGATGTGGAATACAATGCTTTTAAAAAAAATCAGATGTGGAAACTTGCAGGGCAGGGGCTCTCCAGCAACAGGGTTGGTCACCCCTGTGCTAGGAAAATACGAAATATATATTTAAAGTACAGCAGCTGTTTTGGAGGCAGCTTCAAGTGGCCAGTCAAGGAACTGCAACTTTTTGTACTACTTCATCGGATGCCATCGAAGTTTACCAGTTAAAAGCAACTTGGGGCATCCTATGTTGGCGGCTTAAGAAATTAACTGAATTGAACTGAACGTGACTGCATGCGATTTTCCTCACACAACTCAAATATACGTACAGCAAATATATAACATGATCTGTTTGAAGAGGGACTGGTAACAAACAGACTCTATGTACTGTTAGACAAACAGTACATGGGTGATTCTTAGACTATGGGCACTTTTATGTCCCTTGATCATATTTTATGAAAAAAAGAAAAAAGGGGAAATTTCACACTTTTATAGTTATCTTTACAATGAAAGTGTTTTAAGAAATTTGTCCTAGTAGTCTATGATGACTTTTTCACCTTTTTTCAGCATCATTATATGCAAATATTGCCGTTTTGTGCTTGTCCCACACCCAGACTTATGAGCTTCAATAATAAAAATGAATAGTAAACAAACATTTTTTCTAATGTTTTAAAATATCTCTGAATAAAATATCAGTAAAATAATCAAAATATAATTGGGGTATTCAATGTCATACAACTGTTGTGATTTTTTTTAAACGAAATGTAGTTGTCCCACACTATTGCCGTAATTTCCACCACAACAATAATGTCCCTTTAAAAAGTTTGTATGAAAGATTGTGTGGGTAGTTTCTATGGAGATAAACAGTAACATCAGAGCACATGTATATAGCGCCAAATCACAACAAACAGTTGCCCCAAGTCGCTTTATATTGTAAGGCAATGGTGTGGTGGAAATTACATTTTCAAGGCCAATAGTGCCCATACTTAAAGAATCACCAACATAGAGTGAGCAGCTTCATGAGATCTCCCTGTTGCAGTTTACAAGGTCCAAATGGATGAAATGACCAAAAACAAAATAAGCAAGACTGATGGTGGCAACAGTTTCAATTTATGTGGTTTAATTTCTGTTCGCTGGAGTTTTGTCTCAAAGTCAATTAAAGCAACAAGCACATGAAGTGACCTCATTTGATGCAATGCTCTGTGGCATGGCTTCACCCCCAACAAATATAACATGAACGTCCAAACTCACATAGGTTCACCACTGTTGATGTACTCCCAAAGCATATCTTCAGACAGATCAGCAAACTTCACCTTTGTTTCTTCATAAAAGTCAACTATCTGGTAATCGACCTCTTCCCCTGCAGGAGAAAGGGTGAGTCCAACTTCAAAAATGAACAGCATCCACCAGCTTTAACCACTGTGTGTGGGGAGGGGGGGGTGTCATACACACTCACGGCCACTTTATTAGATACACCTATTCACCTGTTTGTTAAGACTAATAGGTAATAAGCTAATCGTATGGCAGCAACTCAATGCTTTTAGCCATCTATACGTGGTGAAGACAACTTGCTGAAGTTCAAACTGAACAGTAGAACTGAATAGAAGCTTTATTGTCATTGCACATATATACATACATACAACGAATCTTATCCTCTGCATTTAACCCATCCTAATTACACTTAGATACAATCCAACCACTCGGACCAGCGGGCAGCCACAGTCCGCGCCTGGGGACCAACTCCAGATGTAGAGACCCTGCCTTAGTCAGGGGCAGAGAAAGGAGCAGACCCTAAATAAGCATGTTTTTAACTGAGCATCAGAATGAGGAATAAAGGGGATTTAAGTGACTTGAATGTGGTGTCGTTGTTGGTGCCAGTTGGGCTGGTCAGAGTATTTCCGAAAGTGCTGATCTACTGGAATTTTCAGATGCAACCATCTCTATGGTTTACAGACAATGGTCAAAAGGAAAAGATATTCAGTGAACGGCAGGGGTGTGTACAAAAATGCCTTGATGGCAGGAGAATGGACAGACTAGTTGAATGGACGAATGCAGGAAGCAATCATGTCAATATGGACGAACATATCTGAGTAATGTTTCTAACACCTTGTTGAATCTATGCCATAAAGAATTAAGGCAGTTCTAAAGACAAAAGTGGGTCTCAACCCAGTACTAGCAAGGTGTACCTAATAAAGTGGCCAGTGAATGTGTGTGTATGTTAACAAGTTAAATTCTATTTGTATGTTTTACTGCTCAGCCTCTCTTAGGTACAAGTAGGGGAGCGCCAACAACATCCGCATGTTTGTGTTTCATTTTGTTCCGCATTTTCTATTTTCACGGCATACTGCTTTGAGTTCACAATCCTGACTGTTATAACCTCTTCCGTAATCTTGCTGTATGTGTTTCTTGTATAATCCAGTCGCATTGTTAATACTTGGACCAAACTTTGCACATTTTTTACATCGAGTATCTCAAAGGACAGTTTTCCTTTCAATAAGCCAAAAACCAACAACTCATTAACATCCATCAACACTATCTTGCAAAGGCAGAATAATTAGCATTCTAGGACAAATTACAAGTTGATTACATAATTTTTCCCTTTCTGAATGATCTGGAAAACAGTTTGCAATTCAAATTATATTTTAATTGTTTGAAGTATGTTTCACAAAACCAGAATCTTTAGATATTGAACACAAAATGTTTTGTGTCATATCTGTGATGTATTGTTACAAGGTAAGAAAGCTGAGTGAACATCAAATGGATGAAATGTAATGGAGCTGGTGAAACATCTGCAGAGACAACAAGAACATTATATATCCCACAGCATTGCTGTGATATGACATTCTGTCACCTTTTTATCATCACTCACCTGAGTCTGAGGAATGTCACAAATGGCTCTATGAAAATTAATGATGACAACATGCACACAATGCAATGCAACTTACTACACCATAACTAAAGTGACATGAAATATACAATGACATGGATAAAATTATTTTATATTACCCATGTGTAGAACAAG
The DNA here is from genome assembly GCF_902500255.1 of Thalassophryne amazonica. Classification (NCBI taxonomy): domain Eukaryota; kingdom Metazoa; phylum Chordata; class Actinopteri; order Batrachoidiformes; family Batrachoididae; genus Thalassophryne; species Thalassophryne amazonica. Next base: position 11,573,966 of record NC_047116.1, read on the forward strand.
TAACTCAGCTAGTTGTTAAGAATAATTTTAATGGAGTATTCATATAGGATTTTCCCAGGAATCAAAGTTTTAAACAAAATCAACTCTAATAATAAAATATCAAATGCCAAAAATAAAAAGTACACTTCAACAATGGACAAAAGTCTAAATTAAATAGCTGATGGAACCGAAAAAATGTGTGACTTGCACTCCGGAAATGACGGTATTTTGAGTCACATTTGTGATTTGTTTCTTTGCCACAAATTAGGAAACCTGGGTGAACACCGTCTATGCGTGGTGACTGTATAATGAATGCCAGGGGAGACACATGATTATCCTGGTTTGACTTACTGTCTTTCTCGTGGCAGAAGACAATTGCTACACCGGTAAACACGCTGTGCTCTTTACCACTCAACCTGGAAAACATAATAAAGGCAAAGAGAGATAATGAAAACAAGGTAATGCACTTATTTGACACATTTCTGATACTACTATAATGACGATACTGACAGCGACAGCATCCTGTAAGCGTCGTCCTTGTCCACTGGTTTCTCCAGAATTAAGCCATTTATAGTCTGCAGTAAACAAAAAATAATAATACAGTGAACACAAAGTGAACTTTTTAATTTCATCAACTGAGCAAGTGTCTAAAATATAAGCAGCACAAAAAATAAAAGAAATATAGTAAATATTAAAAGTCTGAATGACCTTCAGTTTTTACATTTTAGTAGCAATTTTCCCCACCAAAATATAAAAAAATAAAATAAAATAAAATTCAAATTGGGCTTCATGAGCAAACCTGTAAAAATTTCCTCATGGAAAAAAAATCTGTACAACATGATGCATATTAAATAAAAAAATATGAGAACCAAAACAGTAGCATTAGTGAGTACTAGTATTAGTATTAGTGAGCATGCTCTACACAGCTAGGTGAGGGAAGCCACCAAGACAACTCTGAAGAGAGTACTAGCTTCAGCAGCTGTGCTTGGAGAAACTCTGTATAGTGCACACTGTAAAGTTTTGACCATAGCTTCAACAGTTTGTTTCATGATGGAGACGAAAAGAAAAAAGATCAAATCTAAGAGTCTCCCATGTGCCTTCTGGCAAACTATAACTAAGAGTTCACATTTATTATATCTGAGATTTAAATTTAAGAAAAAAGAAGCTTGTCCTTACCACAATCGTATCGGCTGCTATTACCATGTCTGGAGTCTTCAGGTGTTTCTACATCAAATAAACAAAAATATTGTTTTTTAATAAATTACACTTTTTATTTATAAATAAATAAAAATTGTTGTCAGTCAACACAGATGCAATCATTCTGTCATACAAGCAGAAATATAACTCACAACGGGCATCCTCCGGGCCACCTCCAGGGCCTTGTGTTTGGCCGTTTGAACAGCGTACTCGTAAGGTGCTTTGAAAAGTCGCTTGTCAAGTGTTTCTTTGAACCAGGATGGTATGACCTCAAACTGCAAACCCTGGCACGTCAGAAAACACAAAAAAACAAACACATTAATTCTTCCCTCCTCTCTGGAAGAGCAACAATTCACTGAAAATTTTTACTTTAACCATCAAACTTCAAACAAGACGATGTGCAATTTTCACAAGTCGTCATTTGTTCATTTGTTAAAACATCATGTCTACAAGACTTGACATTTTCTGATTCAGTATTTTAGTTTTTTGTGAGAAATGTTGAAAAGCTTTTCAAATAAGATGAGTTTTACTATGTTTCTTTCTTTTACAGCAAAGCCACATACTTTGCTAAGTTCTTGAATTCCCTTCAAGATCCCTAAAGTATCAATCTAGTTAATGATAAACAATCACCGGTTCTCAGTTAAAGTGATGATGATACAAGAATAAATTAGGGATGCAACGAGCCACAATTTTTCACTTCCAATCCGATCCTGATACTTGAATTTGGATATCTGGTCATACCGATACTTTTCTAATCCGATACCAGAGCTCTGTTTGCATTAATATTATTATTATTATTATCATTATTGTTGATTTTCTTAAAAAGGAGGACTGAAAGTTGAGCTACAATTTGCCAGAAGGTGTATCTAAGATTAAAGCCTAGATTTGATGTTTTGGTGAAAGAATTAAGTACTTTTATTTTTATAGACTTTTATAGCCTTATTTTTACAGACTTAAAGAGAAAAGACAGCACTCTGTCTCTGTCTGTCTGACTCTCTCTCTCTCTGTTTCTCTCTCTCTCTCCCTTTCTCTCGCTGTTTTTGTGCTGTACAAACTTCGAACTTTTTGGAAACACAAAGCCTTTCAACTGTAAAATAAATATATCATCAGCAACACTCATGCGCAGTATTTTAATGGAGACTTTTTCCCCCTTTCAGCGGACAGAATCTCTGTTCGTTGTCCTCCTCTGCTGTACGCTGAACTGGCTTTTCATAGCGTTTTACAGCTTCGAGACAGTGAAGCAGCTAACTTTTTAACACACATTTTCAACAACAATTCAGTTAATTTTTTGGAAAATCTGTGCTCGACGAACAGACAATTTGAACCCGAGAGCCGGGCAGAAATTTGCCGCTGCCCTCAGCTTCAAACACTGCGGAAGAGAGCTCTAAAAAACCAGCTTCAAAAACCTCCTCCCCTCCTCCCGCTTGGCAGCAAACAAGCAGAGAGCAAACATCAGCAGTTGAGAGGATTCAGTGGCTCTTCTCCGGTATTGGAAAAAAGTCACAGGTTACATCGTTTTTTTCCGATACATGAAATACATCGGTATCGAAAGCCAATCCCGACACCGGATCGGATCGGTCACAATCTTAGAATAAATTGCCTCAGCGCTACAGATGATTCCACAGCAGAATAGACTAGACACAATTAAACTGTTCTTCAGTCTAGCTGTGTGGGTGCAGAAGACTTTGTAACATCTACCTGATAGCAGCAGTTCAAAGAGTTGATGGCATGAGTGTCAGAGGTCAGGCTGTTTCATAACGAAAATAATCCACAGTCGAACCTGTAATTATGTCACTAATTCAAAAAGACAACATTAGCGTATTCTTACACCTCGATGACCAACCACTTGATCACACGAGTACAGTGACCTACAAGTACAGTCACAGACTGGAAAAGTCATCTCCACTTCCATCACGTCTTCACATAACATGGGTTTTTTGTTTGTTTGCTTTTAATTTTACAAGACAATAAAACCAGCCTGTGCCACAGCACTGACCTACAATTCCAGTCAATTTAACCAGAATGACACATACCACATTGCGGAGAATCTCCAGCCTCCTGGGAGAAGCACTGGCCAGCACTACCAGCTTACCGGAGAGCTTCGAAATGACAGAGTTAAGCACCATGGCGGGCGCCTCGTCTCAATACCCTAAAGATGTTGAACAGAAATAAACACTAAAGGTAAACCCTAGTTAATGTCACATGGCTTCATATGTTCCATAATCATCATTCCATTTGTAGTATAGGGTACTGAGGAAAGGCTATGGGAATTCCCCAAGAGGAATGTCAAATGCAAAGTGAAAGCACCAACCATTACAACTAAATCAAAGCAGCCAATAAGCAAGTGCTAGTAAAAGTAGTTAAGGTATGATACTAATGGCGATTTCAGAGTACCCATGATACATATTTGCTCATAGCTCAAAGGCTGTCAGAGTGACCAACAAAAATTGCAGGGAATGTTGTTAAGACTATAAGAAATTTAAACGTTACATTTGAACTGAAGTCTTCAATTTGAAGACTTCAATTTCATATAACTTTCTTGTGGTCGATGCTATGAGAGATGTGTTCCAAAACCAGCAGTCTAGCTGCTATATTCTCTGAGATATGGGCAGTTAAAGTAGCAAGGGTGAGTGTTTAGCAGCTTGACTCTGCATTGTGATTTGTTTTTTGACTGCTCCCACTTGTGCCAATTCAACATGCAGATCCACCATGGATGTGCTGTGGTGACAAGGGGATGCAAACAAGGAACAGCCGAAGGGACTTAATTTATAAAAATGTCCTGGTTTTCATTGGTTTTGAATCTTTGAGTAAACTTTGAGTATCATATGAATATCTCACTGCCAGGTCGAGCGATCTGGTTTTTGGTAATCAAAATATAGCCACCCTACTTGGTATCAAATGAGGCGTATCACCTGCATTTTGAGGGAACATCAGCTACAAAAATTTCAGCCACACAATGACTTGTTCTGGGCCTAATCTGGCACACGGGTGCCTCAGTGTCGAGGACCACAGCAACACTGAAAAAGCCAAGAAGATACCCACACCTCACCTGGCTGGCTGCAGATAAATGGCTTTGAGGAGGTGGGGATGGACAGTTTTTCTGCCTGGGTGGTTGCCATCAAGGGCCCAAGGTGGTACAGCAGTGTGTTGTCATGGATGCAGAGACATGCAGCACCGGTACATGCTTGCACACCTGACCCGACCTGTCACACAAGCTTAGTTTTCTAAAAACCTGTGCTGTGATCCAAAGTGGAATTGAAGTTTGGAATTTTCTCAATAGACATTCCAACTTTTGACCTCAAAGAACTCCTAACTTCCAGACAACACCTGTTACTCCAGTTAATATACAATATTTGTTCATAATATTAATTCTCTGACATTATTTACACCTACACACTGGCCACTTTATCAGGTCCACATGGGTATGTAATTTCACGTCACAGACAAATATATGTGTGTATATATATATATATATATATATATATATATATATATATATATATATATATATATATATACACACACAGACACACACGAGGTCTGTTAGAAAACTATCCGACCTTTTTATTTTTTGCAAAAACTATACGGATTTGAATCACGTGTGATTGCATCAGCCAAGCTTGAACCTTCGTGCGCATGCGTGACTTTTTTCACGCCTGTCGGTTGCGTCATTCGCCTGTGAGCACGCTTTGAGTGAGCAGTGGTCCACCCCCCTCGTCGGATTTTTATTGTGAGGAAAATGTCTGAACGATTTGGAGCTTTGCTGCATCAAATTTTTCCAGAAACTGTGAGAGACAGCCAGGTGGAAATCATTTGGAAGATTCAGACGGCTTTCAGGGACGATTCTATGGGGATCACACAGATTAAGGAGTGTTACAACCAGTTTAAAGACGGCGCACAATGGCAGGGCGCGCCACGCTCCAAGCGGCGATCGACAGGCTGAAACGACCAGATCATTTCCAAACTGAATGCTGTGTTGATCCGGGACGTCATCTGACTACTACAGAAATGGCAGAAGAGGTGGACATACCACTTTTTCGGCACATTCCACTGTTACGGGAGTTTATGTCATGAAAAGATGTGCGGAGGAATTCGCGCATCGGGACGGAACCGATAATGGCGCGGGACAAAAGCAACGCCGTGATGAAGCCTCACAGGACATGTTGTGGCATGTCCAGCTCGTCCACAATTTCTCGGATAGTCACACGACTGAAAAGCCACCGAAAGCCGTCTGAATCTTCTGAATGGTGCAAGAGCTGGGCATGTTATAACATGTCCTGTGAGACAAACACAGAGGTGTTTTTGTCCCGCTCCATTAGCGGCTCCGTGACGAATTCCTCCGCTCCTCTTTCCATGACAAAAACTCCTGTAGAGGGTTAATGTCACTCCCTGTAGTGGAGGGATCAACAAGCACTAAAACTGGTAGAAAAATCATGAAGAAATAAGCTTTATTATCACACACTTGCTTTAGCTCATAGCCAAGTTGAAGTTTTGGGTTTGGGTGGGCTTCCCATCAGTAAAGTGTACACTGCAGACACGAGAATTATCCAGTTCTTTACACTGCCGGACCCCAGCTGCTGCTTTCTGTTCACTAACTTTGTCCATTCTGCTCTCCTGGGTGGCTCAGTTGGGAATGGGAATAGCTGAAATGGCCTTGGGCAATCACAATCCCCAGATGCAAACCTGCAGTTGTGCCACACTCTCTGCTTCCATCTCTCAATAGATTATGTGCTTGCCTCAACTACCAGTTGAACATCTGCTGCTGGTCTGGGAGCTGTGTATCACTGAAGTCCAAGTGTTGAGAGTGAGATAAGCATGAATCGCTGATGTAAACAAAGCCTGATGCAACACTAAGCAGTGCCTGACGTGCACGCACGTGGGTTTGTTTGTAACGACAGCGGCGACCGGAAGTGGATTCGCGTCATGCGCACTCGGAACTTCGAATCGGTCTATTCTATGTATCATTCATGTGTTCAGGGATCGTTTACTCACATTCCACACTCCATTTAAAATTATGCAAGTAATTAAATTTGGGTGTAGTAAGATGGCGTCCTGGTGCCCAAAAAAAAAAAAAAAAAAATCAGTGACATAACCTGTCAGGAGCAACGACATTACCACCACTCTCCTCTACTATCATATAACAAATTATACCATAAATGTTTTAAACATTCAGATACTGGTATAGTAATCATGTATGCGTGCTGCTAACTAGCTCACTCATCGCTGTTAACTTTGACAACTAGCTTCATTTGCCTCGTGTGCTCAAACCGTCCGGTTAAGCACCGCTGCAGACCCAACGTCAACGACAAATTTATCTTCTATATCAACAAAGTACGGATGTAGTTGATATGAAAACAGCTGCAAAACACAAGAATCCAGTTCCTTACCAGCACAAATGGAAAGAAAAGACAGTAGAAAAAAAAAATAAGTCCCTCCTTCTGCTTCTGAAACAAAGATACCAGCGCTGCACAAGATGCATCACTTCTATGGAAAAAAAACAAAACGCGTAATCAATAATAATAATAATAATAATAATAATAAAATATCTCCAAATTTACATTGTTACATTAAATTTAACAAAAATAAAGCAGAATAGAAAAATGATTTTTTGGGGGGGTAAATATTGGAACTTTTATCAAGTCAGTTTGTAATTTTATTATTTTGACATGAGGTTTCAGGCAGGATATTAAACTACTGCCACAAACAACAAATTAGATTTATGTGACAAATAGCCAAAGTAATAATTTGATTATTTAAAAAGTGACTTACTTGTAAATTATATTGATTATAATAATATAATATAATAATTATGAGCAACATGGTGGATTAGTGGTTTGCACTGTTGCCTCACAGCAAGAAGGTCATGGGATCGATTTCCACCTGTGGGCTTTTTGTGTGGAGTTTGCGTGTTTATGTGGGTTCCCTCTGGGTGCTCCAGTACCTCCCACATCCAAAAGACATGCAGGTTAGGTGGATTGGAAACTTTAAATTGTTTGTAGGTGTGTGTACAGATGTGAATGTGTTTGTCTATATGTGGCCATGTGACACACTGGCGTCCTGTCCAGGGTGTACCCCGCTTCACGCCCAGTGACTGCTGAGATAGGCTCTAACCCCCCACCCCAACCTCTGTGACCCCTAATTGGAGTAAGAAGAATAAGTGGCAGAAAAAATCATGGTAAATTATAAATTCACCGCATTTGGGATTATTTTCTTTAGAAGTGAGTTTTGGCATGACCAGCTGTTATCATAAACCTGAAAGTGCAAATTTGACAGTGAATTGAAATATATATATAAACTAACCAGAAAATGCATTGTTTATTTGTGATTCCGTATGAATATCTGTGTGCCCTGTCAGTGAAACGTGAAATCATTCATTCCTGAGACTTTTTTAGTTTGTTCTTTTTAGTGATTATTTATTTATTTATTTTGAGGACCGCAATGTAAATAGGTTTTTTTTTTTTTTACTTTCTTGTGTTATCCTCAGCATTCATCGTCAGTATTTTATTGCTTTTATCAACGATATTGCACTATTTTATGTCTTGAATGTCAAATCATATCAAATGAAAAGTGATGGAGTGGAGCCGTCTGCTGTCCTGGTCAGAAAATCATCTCTTTGTGTGTTTTACGCCCAGTTTTAAGACCTATTAATTTGAAAGCCAGAAGTATTCATTATTGATATTTCTACGTTATTCAGATTAATAACAGAGAAAATATGCACTCAACGAAAACAAACAGTTTGTGACTTTAGTTCAAACCGACATTATAAAATTAAACATTGCATTCTAATTTAGAATATGAATGAGTTCAACGCAACAAATTACCTTTCCTTGTTTTTGGCAAACTCGGAAAAAAACTGTGCATCAGGCCGCTTACGTCATGATTTAGAGATCAGCGTGCATCCTCCACTGTGTTCCTCACTGTTCGGCGGGTGGATTATCTTGCATTGCTCTAGCATCTTTGCTTCTGACGAAGAGGACGTACCAGTACTTACGCGGTGACGTCATCACAGGAAAATTAAAAAGAAGAAGCGTCTCACATAAAATAAAAGGATAAAATGTCTATGTGGCACCAGTTTTATATATATATATATATATATATATATATATATATATATATATATATATATATATATATATATATATATATATATATATATATATATATATATATATATATATATATATATATATATATATATATATATATATATATATATTAAAAAACCTGACAAGATCAAATTAATATATAAAGATAAGCATATTAATTTGGATTAAAAGTAGAATGTAATGCAGCATCCAGACATTTCATCAGCTGAAGAGAAACTTTAGGAAATAAAAAAGAAAATGAAAAGAAAGGAAATTATTATTATTTTTTTTTTGTCATTTTTAAAAAAAATTTGTTTTTGTTTTCATGACTTTACAATGTCTTGTAGAGCAGCTCAGTGGATCATTAGCTGGCCTGCCAGTGGGTTTGAATCTCACTCATTTTGTCAGTCTGTGTTATTCAACAACACCCTGTCTCAGTCCACCCGGCTGTAAATGGGTTCCAGCCTTGGCTTGGGAAATAACCTGAGTCCAGACCAGTGGGAGTCGTGTCTGCTTCACTTTATGAAATCCCGAGATAAGATCAGGGCCAGTATGGGACTGATGTGGTTATTCCCGAGGATAGGGAAGTGTGGGATGAACTGCTTCGTCTGCTGCCACCGCGACCCAGACCCGGGTGAGAGGCAGAAAATGAATGGGTGAATGGCTCATCTGGTTAATAAAAAAAAAAAAAAACTTTAACAATAATAATAATCTTTCCAAAATCTCTTCAAATTTACAGTTACACTACATTTTACAGAGATAAAATTCAATATTGGTACGTTTGGATTGTTGTCCAAATAAATTTCCCAAAAAGTCAGAGAATAACCACAGCTTTATATCTCTCCTCCACAAATCGATCAATAAATGCATAAATAGGTGTAATGTATAAAATCTTTTCAGTGTGTTTGCTGTGAGTCCTGTTACTCATTAGTAGCTGTTTGCACATGCACAGTGCAAGTGGTTGGACGCTTGTAGCGCTTCAGCAGCGGGATACCCTCACGACGGCTGACCAGAATATCAAACAGGTTTGATTTTCATCTGACCATACGATCACCAATCAGGAGGTGGTCGTGAGATGTTAAACGCAGCTCGTTACTCCATGTATACTAAACGATGCAGGATGCGCAATTAACCTGAAACTTGGTACGATCCAAAAAATTCTCGCACGAATGAAAAATCAGCTGAAAAAGGGCCAAAACTCCCACTGGCACCAGTAGATCATGGCAGTGTTCTATTTATTTGTGACACCGGTTATATCAGATGGTTATCTAATTAGAACTTGGCTTTATTTTTTTAATGCCTTTTTTTAACAAATAAAAAATGGCATATTTTACAAAAGCACATTTATCTGTAAACACCAACTCACATTAACATGTTGGTTTACATAGAATGAATGAGTCAACCAAGCAGTATTAGCGGAGGCACATTTTACCCAGAATGCCATCTGTCTGTGTTTGTTACAAAACTTCAGAATTAGTGCATTATTCAACATTAAAAGATATATGTTATATCTTACCTTTGCACAAATTACAGAACTGACATTAATGGAGTTATTCTATCAGTGCTAATTTTATTTACACACCAAACCATAAGTCAGCATTGCTTTATTTTCCAAGACCGCCGCCTGACGGCAGTGTTGTGATTGAGTAGAGAGTTGAGCTTTGTGGCTCCTCTCAGTCGCTTCTGCGCTGGAAGCCATGTAGTAAACTGGAGCATCCAGCAGGGGGCAGGACCGCTCAAAGACAGAAGTGCTCACTCATTGCTTGGGTCTGTCATCGACTGTGGTGTTAAAACTCAAAATCAGCTTGTTAGTAGTTGCAAGTGTAAGTGTAAGTGCATTTATCAGTTATCTGTAACTTCTTATACATTTTTGGGTGGTTTATCATTTTAACTTTATCAAAGATAACTTTTCAGTTATCTGATTATCTGTTATCGAGTTAATTTTTTGGTTATCTGTGCCCACCACTGCATCCAGGTTCTGGAGCAACACATGCTGCCATCCAAGCAACGTCTTTTTCAGAGATGTCCCTGCTTATTTCAGAAAGACAATGCCAAGTCACATTCTGCACGTGTTACAACAGCATGGCTTTGTAGTAAAAGAGTGCGGGTACTAGACTGGCCTGCCTGCAGTCCAGACCTGTCACCCATTGAAACTGTGTAATGCATTATGAAACGTAAACTACAACAACAGAGACCAACTGAAGTCGTACATCAAGCAAGAATGGGAAAGAATTCCATCTACAAAGCTTCAACAATTAGTGTCTTCAGTTCCCAAATGCTTATTGAGTGTTGTTAGAAGGAAAGGTGATGTAACACAGTGGTAAACATATCACTGTCCCAGCTTTTTTGAAACATGTTGCAGGCATCCATTTCAAAATGAGCAAATATTTGCACAAAAACAAAAAAGTCTATCTTGTCTTTGTGGTGTATTCAATTGAATATAGGTTGAAGAGGATTTACAAATCATTGTATTCTGTTTTATTTACATTTTACACTACGTCCCAACTTCATTGGAATTGGAGTTGTATATATATGTTACTCGTATGTTACTGCTGCAAATAAGTATTTGAACACCTGTGAAAATCAATGTTAATATTTGGTACAGTAGCCTTTGTTTGCAATTACAGAGGTCAAACGTTTCCTGTAGTTTTTCACCAGGTTTGCACACACTGCAGCAGGGATTTTGGTCCACTCCTCCACACAGATCTTCTCTAGATCTTTCAGGTTTGGAGTTTCAGCTCCCTCCAAAGATTTTGTATTGAGTTCAGAGACTGGCCAGGCCACTCCAGGACCTTGAAATGCTTCTTACGGAGCCCCTCCTTAGTTGCCCTGGCTGTGTGTTTGGGGTCATTGTCATGCTGGAAGACTCAGCCATGACCCATCTTCAATGCTCTTACTGAGGGAAGGAGGTTGTTTGCCAAAATCTTGCAATACATGACCCCATCCATCCTCCCTTCAATACGGTGCAGTCGTCCTGTCCCCTTTGCAGAAGAGCACCCCCAGAGTATGATGTTTCCACCCCCATGCTTCACGGTTGGGATGGTTTTCTTGGGGTTGTTCTCATCCTCTAAACATGGTAAGTGGAGTTGATTCCAAAAAGCTCTATTCTGGTCTCATCTGACCACATGACCTTCTCCCATGCCTCCTCTGGATCATCCAGATGGTCACTGGTGAACTTCAAACGGGCCTGGACATGTGCTGGCTTGAGCAGGGGGACCTTGCTGCCCTGCACGATTTTAAACCATGACAGCATCATGTGTTACTAATGTAATCTTTGTGACTGTGGTCCCAGCTCTCTTCAGGTCATTGACCAGGTCCTCCTGTGTAGTTCTGAGCTTTCTCAGAATCATCCTTACCCCACAAAGTGAGATCTTGTATGGAATCCCAGACCGAGGGTCATTGACAGTCATCTTGTGTTTCTTCCACTTTCTAATAAATAATCATAACAGTTGTTGTCTTCTACCAAGCTGCTTCCCTGTTGTCCTGTAGTCCATCCCAGCCTTGTGCAGGTCTACAGTTTTGTCCCTGGTATCCTTAGACAGCTCTTTGGTCTTGGCTATGGTGGACAGGTTGGAGTGTGATTGATTGAGTGTGTGAACAGGTGTCTTTTATACAGGTAACAAGTTCAAACAGGTGCAATTAATACAGGTAAAGAGTGCAGAATAAGAGGGCTTCTTAAAGAAAAATTAACAGGTCTGTGAGAGCCAGAATTCTTGCTGGTTAGTAGGTGATCAAATACTTATTTGCAGCAGTAACATACAAATAAATTAGTAAAAAATCATACGTGATTTCGGGATTTTTCTTTTTAGATTATGTCTCTTACAGTGAACATGCACCTAAGATGAAAATTTCAGACCCCTCCATGATTTCTAAGTGGAAGAACTTGCAAAACCGCAGGGTGTTCAAATACTTATTTTCCTCACTGTGTATATATATTTCTAAAACAAAAAGAAAAGTAATCAGCCGTGTTTTGTGATGAACGTCTCAGAACACTGCGTCAAGCGTCAGCACGATTTAAATGGGGGTGAGATCTTGTGGTTTTAAGTTCTCCTTTTCAGTTTTCTGGTTGTCAGCAACACAACCTAAAACATTTCTTTATATTTTGGGTTAAACACCTTTGTTCAGTCCATATCGGACTTTTGTACAATAGACTGTGTCCAGATAGAATAAAAACAAACAAACAAACAAACAAACAAACAAACATGAAGTCTACATCCAAACTGATGTTTGAATGTCTGTGAACAGAAAAGAAGAAGAAGAAACAAAAGAAATCAGATTTTTTTAAATTTATTTCAATGTGTATCCACTGTGGTGACCCCGAACAAACGGGAGCAGTTGAAGGGACGACAACAACAACAACAACAACAACAACATTAACATTTATTTATTCTGGCACGTCCAAACTATGTCCAGAATTATGTCTGAGAGAGAGAGAGAGAGAGAGAGAGAGAGAGAGAGAGAGAGAGAGAGAGAGAGAGAGAGAGAGAGAGAGAGAGAGAGAGAGAACAAAACAAACCATGAAATCTGATATCTATTTTTTTTTTTTTAAACATTGGCATATCTTCTGTCTATAAGTATTTTTAACAGGAAATAAATATATGAATGAATAAATAAATAAAACTGAAATCTAAATATTTATTTATTTATTATATATTCAGTTTGATATTTGAAAGTCTGAACTTCTTCTTTCAGCTGTTCCCGTTAGGGGTCGCCACAGCAGACCAATCGTTTCCATCTCACCCTGTCCTCTGTATCCTCCTCTGTCTCACCAACCACCTGCATGTCCTCCCTCAGCACATCCACAAACCTCCTCTTTGGTCTCCCTCTTCTCCTCCTGCCTGGTGGCTCCATCCTCAGCATCCTTCTCCCTATATACCCTGGGTCCCTCCTCTGCACATGTCCAAACCATCTCAATCTCACCTCTGTGACTTTGTCTCCAAACCGTCCCACCTGAGCTGTCCCTCTGATATGTTCATTCCTAATCTTGTCCATTCTCATCACTCCCAAAGAGAATCTCAACATCTTCAGCTCCGCCTCCTGTCTTTTTGTTAGTGCCACCATCTGTAATCCATCCAACACAGCTGGTCTCACTATTGTCTTGTAAACTTTCCTCTTCGCTCATATTCTTCGGTCACAAATCACTCCTCTGCCACCTTTCTCCACCCACCCGGTATGAAAATTCAATTTATACTCTGTATCTTTATTTTGGCTTGTTTTACGCTGGATGTCCTTCCTGACACAACCCTCCTCATTTGTCCGGGCGTGGGACCAACACTCAGAATGTACTGGCTGCACACCCCATGTGGCTGAGTTCTTAGAATGTCTGAACAGCATGAACAAAATATACAATTTTGGCTCATCCATGTTGACTTTATTTATTTCTTTTAAGTCTGAACAGTACTTAAAAAACAAACAAACATGAAATTCACTTTCTGGCATATTTATGTTGATATTTGAATGTATAAACAGCAAAAAAAAAAAAAAAACAATTTTTCGGGCATATTGAAGTTAAGTTTTAAAATCTGAATGGAGGAAATTATAATAATAACAAAAACTAAAACAAACATGAAATTCAATTTTTGCAAATCTGATTCCAACTCAATCTGGAGGTGGATTACACACTCAGTCTGGAAGCTCTAGAGTCTAGACGCTCAAATCAGACTTTGAAAGTGTCTTTTCTGTCAGTTGCAGTGCAACAACCAGTGACAACTGATGTGTAAATCGTAGCCACAGCAACCCAGATATACTGTCAAAGGTCATGACATCTGGACACACAAACCAAGGGCGGGTCCAGGGGTGACTGTGGGTGGCATTAGAGTGCCTTGATTGGAGAGTGATGTCACCTCAGAACATGGTGCCATTTTGGGTTCAACTGCGCTGAACTACTGAATGAACCTTTAATGTTTTCAACAGTTTCTTAAATCGTTTAACCACAGACAGCAACACTTGCAGGTACAGGTGCTATCAAAATAAATATAAAAATATTTAAGCTATCAAATTTTCATAAATTTACAATTTATGATGATTTATTTAATGAATTTAAAGGCTGATTTATGCTTCTGCAGTTCTGTAACTCCGTGTCATGCAATGACGTGCATGACCGTTTTAAAGTTCTCCGTCTCTGGATTATGCTTTATTCTGGACTAAACTGACTCTCAACAAGCTTTTCTTTCTACAATCATCACCTCCAAATCAAAGGTAAGCTGGATACTTTCCTCTTTTACCGATTTCGTGCTGTAAATGTGTGGACTTTTCTGATCCATTTATCAGCGTGCGCGCTATATATATGATGGGAGATGAAGGATTAAAAGCAGAAACGTGTCAAATCACAGCCATTTGTGTCTGATTTAACAGCTGCATGTCAGGTTTCAGGTCCCAGTCTGAACACGGTTTGAAAAAAATAAACGGTCGTACTTTTAATCACAGAAATGATTCCTCTCCCACTTTCCACAAATCGGCGAGTGTCAGTGCTGAACTTTAATTTGTACCTCTGCACATCCAGACTGCTCGTGGGTTTTAATGGAAATACATTGTGATCGGACGGGACATTTATCCAATGTGAACCATATGTATGTAACGGATTAGTTAAATTTGGAGGCGCTGAACATTCTACGGGAATCCTGCATCGGGATGTGCACCTCATTAATGACAAGGTCAAAATTACCTCTGATTTTTTTTTTCTGCTAAATGTATTTGATCCATTATCAAAATGTTATCTGCATGTACACTGTAAAAACTATTAATATATGATGAGAGATGAAGGATTGAAAGCAGCAAAGTGTGAAATCACAGCTTTTTGCTGTGTCTGAGGATTTAACAGGTGCACGTCAGGCTGCGGGTCCGAGTCAGAGCACAGTGTGAAAAAATAAACGGTCGGACTTTTAATAATGTAGATGACTCGGGCCCCACATGTGAGGGGTTTAATGGAAATACATTGCAATCGGACAGGACAATTTATCCGATGTGAGCAAAAAATCTGCTGTACAATATCAGTTACAAAATTACTATATATGCAGACAGGGGAAAAAAAAAAATCAGTTACATACAATGTTTATTACATGAAAACAATGAAAACCTTTGGGACTTTTTTGTCCGGTGACTACGAACATCTGGTTTATACAACGACGACGGTTTAGGTCAGCTTTACTGTACATGGGACTGAACAATAAATTTACCTCTCAAAGCTTTGACGATGAAGTCACTTCCATTCCACACAGCTGACTTTATTTTCCCAAATTTTTTTCTGTTTGGATCTGAAGGGAATCTGTACATCTTGAAGATCTTGCTGTGACTATTTGTGCCTCCAAATGCACAAGAACCCGTCATTTTCAGCGAATAAATACATAAATAAATAAAATAGCTGGATTTACATGCAGACAGATTAACAGCGAACGCTATTTTGGAACCAAGATGGCACCATGAGTCACGTGACCGATTTTTTTTTTTTTAACTTGTCATGTTGCCACTCTCTCTAATCAAGGCACTCTAGGTAGCATGGACCTGGAATCTGAAGGGCCATCTCAGGTGCCAGTCAATTACTATAAACTTTGACTGGCGATCAAGTCAGCTGTGGGACTTAAGATTGAACTACTTGATGAGAAACTTGTCCATTAAATGTGTAGCGGTGCAACAGGGATTCTGTCACTTTGGTGATCTGGGTTGGGCATCCTCAAACCTGAATGTTCAGTTTTTAATCAAGTGAGAGCATTTAACATGTTAGTTTGTAATGTCACCCCTGCAGAAATCAACCTCCCAACTGCAAATATTTCCAAAAGTCCTGTTTAGGGAGTTTGTATTTAGTTGCCAGTTGCTGAAAGGACATTAAGTTGTCACCCTCAAAAACATCTCCAACATAAATAATCCCAGCTACAGCCCATGATTTCCAATACAGAGTTTTTTCCCCACTTTCAACTTTTTATTATGCCAAAGGGGTGACTGTTTGGTAAAGAAAGGGTCAAGGCCAATAATATCATGTGATCTTTGTCAGGTTTCTTTGGCAAATGACAGCAACGGATTACTAGACGGAATTTCACATCCAGCTTGAGACATAAAAGCCTGCAATGGAATAGGCTCCGTAAGTTCCTTTTCAATCAGAACCCAGCCTGGGCTTCTGTGATGTCTATTTTAGCCAACTGATTGAGAGAAAAGGCATAATGATACCAATCTATTCTTGGTAGGTTAAGGCCTCCATCTTCAACTGCAGCCCTCATATTATTTCTGTTTAAGCGAGGTCTTCCCCCCCTCGTGCTATGTTGAATTTTTTAAGTAAAGAGGATGGGAGACTTATGGGTAGCAAGTGCAAAATATAGTTAATTTGTGGGATAATCATCATTTTCAGGACATTTATTCTACTCAACAAAGATAATCCTAATTTAGCCTAATTTTGTAAAGTGTTCTCAATTTTCATCAGGGGGGAAGTAAATTTTCTGTCATGTCTTTTAAACCTGGTGTAAGTTTTATCCCCAAGTACACCAAACCTGAAGGGAGCCAGTTGAACTGCCAATTCTGTCTAATACTTGATGGGCATAGTCTAGACAGGGGCATTGCCTCTGATTTTCCCCAATTTATTTTATAGCCTGAAAAACGAGAGAAAGTATCAATTAAAGACAAAATTTGAGGAACAGCCGTCTCTGGATTTGAGGTCACTAACAAAATATCATCCGCATATAGAAATAGGCAGTGTTCCTTTCCAGTTAAAATACCCTTAATAACTGAATTATTCCAGATGGCCGCCACTATGGGCTCCAATGCATGTGAAAAAAGTAGAGGGGACAGCCCTGTCTTGTACCCCGGTATAAGGGGAAACAGGAGGACAAGTTCCCATTTGTCATCACTGAGGCCTTGGGATTACGATATAGAAGTCTAACCAAATTTCTAAAGGAGGGGCCTAATCCAAACCTGTTTAGTGTTCTGAGCAAGTCCACTCCACTCCATCAATAGCTTTCTCCGCATCTAAAGAGAAAGCAACTATGGGTTCAGTGTGATTCCTTGACTGCCAGATTAAATGTAGTAGTCTACATACATTATCTGCTGAAGACCTACATCTAATAAACTCTACCTGATCCAGATGAATGAGGTTGGGTAGATGCACCTCCAGCCTCCTGGCTAATATCTTGGCCAGTATTTTAGCATCTACATTTATAAGAGACACTGGATGATAATTTACACACTGTTGCCTTTCTTATGTATCAATGGTATTATTGCAGATTGCATACTCTCTGGCATGTTACCCCTCTTAATTGCATCACTAGCCTTGGTCCTAGTAGGTCCGCAAATTCTTTATAGACATCTGTTGGCAGCCCATCGTTTCCAGGAGCTTTCCCAGAGCTCATCTTCTTTATAGCTTGCTGAACCTCTTCCAGTGTAATATCTCCCCCAATCTCCTTTTGTTCTTCCTCAGACAGGGCTGGTAGATCCACTTGGAACAAAAACCTATTTCCTCTTATTCTATCCCACCCTGTAAAGTGTACAATCTTTGGTAGAATATCTTAAATAATTCATTAATTTCTCCTCTGCCTGTCACTACTGTCCCATTTTCATTCTCCACAGAAGTTATTAAGGTGCAATTAAGCTGCTGTTTTACTCTTTGGGCTAAAAATATCCCTGCTGCTTCTCCTTGCTCGTAACTCTTCTGTCTACATTGGAATAATGAAAATTCAGCCTTTTTCTGCAGTATGGAATTTAGTTCAAATTTCAGTTTATTCAACTGGGTTAAAAACTACTGGGTCTTGTTGGGATGCATACATTTTTTCAAGATCCTTAATTTCTTTCTCCAATTCAAATAATTGGACAGTAGCTTGTTTTTTCAAATAAGAACTGTGTTGTATTAAGCGACCCCTCAAACAGGCTTTAAATGCATCTCATTCTGGTCCGGGATTGGAAGCTGATCCTTCATTAAATTCCCAGTACTCAAGAATTTCCTTTTTGATAAAGTTACACGATTCTTCATTTTTGAGCAAAGAGGTATTAAGTCTCCAACAGCCTCGAGGGGTTTCGGATTCTGTTTTAAAACCCAACATTACCTCAACTGATGCATGGTCTGAAAGCACAATATTTCCAATTGAAGCAGAGACAGCTGCACTAATTGTTTTGATAATAGGAAATAATTTATTCTTGAATATGAAGAGTGTGGATTTGAACAAAAGGTGTACTCCCTTTTGCGGGGGTGTAGAGTTCCCTAGACATCAGCTAAACCAAGATAATCTTCCAAAACATCTATGGCTAGTTGTGATTTATGTACTAATCCCACCTTAGTGACTTTTGATTTATCTAGGACTTGGTTTCTTACCTGGTTAAAATCCCCCCCAATAATTATGTAAGTATCCCCCAATTGTTTTGCCACATTGCAAATATTAGCAAAAAAAATCAGGAGAATCTGTGTTTGGTGCATATACGAGTATATTAATGAAAAAGCATCTGCTACCAAACACATATGCACTGACTGCTACCCACCTGCCTTCTTTGTCCGAAAGTTGTTTGTGAATAGTGATATTTACATTTTTACATAGTAGGATACAGACACCCCTTTGGCTAGATGAGTAAGTGTAACCAGTTGTGACTGACTCTGCGTTGTGTTTGAAGAAGGAGAGTCTCAGACGTGGGTATCTTTGGAGGTCGTCTCCATTTAATTTCTGACAAACAGTGAAATTTAAAAAAAAAAAACCCTCCGGTCAGTGGCTTCTACACGGTATGCCCCTATACAAATTAAATGACACAAATATATGTTTCAGCATGTCGTAGGTACTTTAGAACAAACCTAAACTAGCCAATAAACTTAAAAATGCAATTAACCAAAGCTAAAATTCCGTCCCGACTGCCAGACGACTTACCTCTCCCACAGACATCAGTAACAAAAGGGGAGAGGATAGGCGCGAAAACGTTACTTATAGAGGGCAGTGTCACATTAAAATGTGAACGTAAGGGGACAGGTGTATATTAAAGTTCCACACACTGACCTGGAGGCCCAACCTGTCAGGTATTAACTAAAATAAATGAATAAAAATAAAATAAAAGTTACAGATTTTGTGTAATTATACCAATAACTAATTTAAAACATATTTTACATACACACATTGCTGCTGTATAATTGACCCTGTTACATACTGTAGGTACTATAAAATACTTTACTGACCCAATCCCTCTGCAGTTTTGTTGACTTCTCATTATCTAGATGAGTTTCTTGTAAAAAAAACAGACATCTACCTTCTTTTGTTTAAGGTACAGGAGAAGTTTCTTCCTTTTGATAGCAAGATTGGTCCCCTTAACATTCCATCCATCCATCCATTTTTTTCCGCTTTATCCGGAGTCGAGTCGCAGGGGCAGCAGCTCAAGCAAAGCCGCCCAGACCTCCCGATCCACACACACCTCCCCCAGCTCCTCCGGGGGAACCCCAAGGCGTTCCCAAGCCAGCAGAGAGATGTAATCCTTCCAGCGTGTCCTGGGTCTTCCCCGGGGCCTCCTCCCAATGGGACGTGCCCGGAACACCTCTCCAGCGAGGCGTCCAGGGGGCATCCAGAAAAGATGCCCGAGCCACCTCAACTGACTCCTTTCGACGTGGAGGAGCAGCGGCTCGACTCCGAGCTCCTCCCGAGTGACATTCCAAGAAAGAAATTTAAATGTATCTACCATCTTAATATAACCTACTCTCAGTCATCATATTTAACTTTGAAAAACCAATCCATGTAGGTGAAATCATGTGAAAGCAACTTGGTCTCATTGTGACTGTAATGTACACAGAAAAAAAAGAAAAAGGCCAAAAGAGGAAAAAAAAACAAACATATGAGAACCACAGAGAAATAGGATAGCTCCTTTATCCCCAAAACAAAACACAAAATAGTACGTCTGTGAAAATCCTGAAGTCCCGACCTGGAACCCGCAACCCCCCGCCTCCCCAATATATTCATATCATCATTTACAGCACCAGGGGAAAGATAAGTTTGTACAAATAGCCAGACTTTCAAATACAATAAAATCAAATAGCCCCACTAAAATAAAAAACCCCAGTGGTTCCTTATGATTCAGTGTAAAAAGAATCAACATGTTTGACACTTGTATTATCAGGTTGAATGTCCATCATATCAAGTCTGCACAGAGGACTATCGGATGCAGTTTACCACCCATTGGGGACATCTACATCTCCAGACGTAGAGACAAAGTCACCTACATCCTCTGAGACTCCACCCACCCTGTGCACAGTCTGTTCACACCCCTTCCCTCTGGAAGGAGGCTGTGCAGCATCCGGGCAAAAACATCCAGACTGAAAACAACAGCTTCTACCTGAACGCTGTCAGACTGATGAACAGTTCAACATCCACCACCAAACTGTGAACATTGCACAACATGCACATTGTCACCTTCTTAATACTCTAATGCTGCTGCTGCTGCCAACCCTGTGCCCTTTATATTTTATGGCCACAGGGGTGCGCATATTGTACATTGCAAAAGTTTATACTACAGGCTAGGTTTTAAAAAAAAAAGTCCCAGTTAACTACACCAAGACCTGGAGAAACTGCATTTTGTTCTGCCTCTAAGGGTCGAGTGACAATAAAAGTGAGTCTGAGTCTGTCTCTTTACCACATTAATGTCCTCATTAATTTTTCCAGTCCAGAAGAGGTAAAGGATTAGGAAGATAAAATACCTGTTGCGCGTGGAAAGTAATTTTTAACTGTGAGAAAAGTAATAAAACCACAACTGTACTGCTTTGCTCCAGCATTGAACCATATAAACCTGAGCATGACTGTGTGTTTAATAACGAAAACCGAATGACTCACGTAACAGTTTGTTTAAATGAAGCTGTAAGCGGTACCATCCTCTCTGTCCCCGCGGCATTTTTTATCCGGCTCTCTTGGAAATAAATAATATATCCGTCATCTCCTCAGGAGAGGTGAAGGTGTGTCGGATGTTGTCCGCCACAAGTCTCAGCACGGCCGGGTACAACATAGAGTAACGAAGGCCTTTCTCCTGAAGCTGTCTCTTCACTCTGTCAAATTTTTTGTGCTTCTGTATAACATCTTGGGAAAGATCCTGAACAAAAAAATCCTCTTTCCTCACCATTCCACTCGCTCCTTCTCCCGAGCTGCGTGCAGCACCGTCTCTTTGGTTCCGAACCTCAGGAAACGTACCAGGACATGCCGGGCTCGGTTGCCCCGCTGACCTGCTCTGTGGGCGCGCTCAATTTCAAACTCCGGGCCCATTTCAATATGCAGAACTTCTGCCATGAACTTCTGCATGTCTTCTGCAGTAATTTACTGTTAAATTTCACTATCTTTTATTTGGCTAAAAATTACTCACACCACGGAAAGCACCTTTTTGGAGTTACACTGAAATCTCTTTGTAATGCAAATTACAATGACAATAAAGGTGATTCTGATGTCTCGCTCTTCGGCGCCGTCCTCTATTCCAACTCTACGGATGTTACTGCGGCAGCCGGCGTCCTCGAGGTCGCCGTGCCGACTGTGGCATCCAGGTTCTGACTTTGATCTTCCAGGTCTGATATTCGAGTCTCAGCTTCCGTCACCCGAGCTCCCAGGTTATCCACCGCTGCCTGAACTGCATCCATACCCGATTTTAACCCAGTCATATCAGAAGCGATATTCTGTAGCAACACTTTAATGGTCGTTACCTCGGTTGCGGTGTCCATCTGGGATGGTTTTGGAGTAGCCGCCATGTTGTCAACGTGTTTCCCTCCGTCTGTCATGCGAGGCTCCTTAAACTGTACTGCGTAAGAGTTTTCTGGACTTGTGGCATAATAAAATAAAGTTGTGCTTCCCCCGGCAAATAGTTTCAGTGTTTAAAGTATATCCATCATCATTTTTTAAGGGGGAGGAAGGTGAGCGGCTCCGCAGCAGTGACACTACCCGGCCATGTTGGACACCCGCTTCACCAGAAGTCCATGATTGGAGCATTTTTAAAGTTTGACCCCTGTGTTATTTTTCATTGACCACTACCTGGCTGTAGCTGCCACCCTGGAATGGCCACCATACATTTGGGTCAGCCATGGTACACTGAGAGCAGATTGTAAATGTTGTTTAGTCCCATAAAATGGTACCCATGAAGTCAAAATTGGCTTCACTCTAATGGACTTTTACTTTGACCAGCTTAAGGCACATTTGTGCAAAAATCATGCTGCTTAATCGGTGTCTCAATGTGCAACATCAGCCAGGTGGATGAATTAACTTAAATGTGTGACCAGTATTCCATTAAAATAAGCTTTTCTGTGCACTGCAGACGTCTCACATCTTTTACTTCACCTCCTCATAAAAAATGGGAGCGAAAACAAAAGTGCTGCCTTGATATTTTTGTTGAGTATATTTCCCTTTATCGTAAATGATGGTGAGTCTGTGTTAAGGACATTTTGCTGTATTCTCCCTCGTGATCACCATAACCACAGTTCGTGGAGCGCTGGCTCTCCCTGTGCTCCAACTTGGAGTCGCTGCTGCTGCTGGTCTGCAGTTTCATAATCTGCCGTAGCTTTTGTCTGAACTCTTTGGAGGCAAAGTAGTAAATGAAGGGATCGACACAGCTGTTGAGGCAGCTGAAGCAGAGAGACAGTTTGTAGGCCATGTAGATGGTCTCGTTGTAGAAGAGCCTCAGCACACTGTGGACCAGGAGCAGGATGTTGTTGGGAGCAAAGCAGATGGTGAAGACCAGGAGAACGATGACAGCCAGACGTTTGGCTTTCTCCTTCTGCTCCGTCTTGGAGTCTCTGGACAGTTTACATATGACGCTCACGTAGCAGAACGTGGTGATGCAGAAAGGGAAGAGGAAGAGGATGAACACTAAGGTGAAGAGGAAGGCTACCCACGCTAACGTGGAAGGGAGCATGTCTTTCTTCAGCACGTCAAAGCAGGTGGTGATCCCCAGTTCAGGAATGATGAAGGTCAGGTCTGTGGTCATCAGTGGGTACAGAATGCTCAAAACCAACACCCACATGAGGATGCAGCTGAAAACGGCAACAACCTTCCTTTGTCTAATCCGTCTGAAGACCATCGGCTTGACGATGCCCAGGTAGCGATCAACACCAATGGCGGTCATGGTCAGGATGGAACAGTACATGTTGGTGAAGAACATGAGGGTCATGAACCTGCAGGCATATACATGGAATGTTGGTATGAATCAAGACATCTTATGTCCAATTGTTTTAAGGCAAGCTGTTTGTGCACGATATTGAAACAGTTTCTCAGGCGATGCTTTGATTAAATCCTAATAACTGTACTGCTACCCGTTGACAGGTTATATGCTAAAAGTATAAAACAACAACAACAAGAACAAACTTAGATGAATTTGGGATTAAGAAAGTTGATATTTCTTTGCTTGTTTTAGGAGGTTGTGTATAGTTTGTGAATAAAAGGTGGTTTTTGGTTTAAACTTTTGTTGAAACAAGATGTGAAAATGCAAATAAAACACACTTAAGCACCCAGACGTAAGGTGCCCTGACACTTGCACGAGTTTGATCCACACAGTTGCAAACCGTTGTAAACTGCGCGGCTTTGTGCAAGTGTGCAAAGAAAATTTTTAAATGTTCAAAATCTCCACCAGGCATTAATTACGTGAACTTCACATGAACATTGGGCAAATATTTAAAAAAACACTGCATGTGAGTGTGAGTGATTGCGTCAGGGCACCGCATCAGAGTGCAGCTCATCTGATTATAACAAGATGTTAAATCTATTGCAAACATACTTTTACAGTTGCTTATAAGAAGGAATTAACATGCAACTGTTTTACCAAGCTATTACAATATAAATATTACAAATAGTTACCTTTTAGATGGTTTCAATCGTGTTCTCCACCTCATGAAGCGTGGGAAATGAGAATGCCTGCAAGTGTCAGGGCACCTTAATTCACAGAGATTTTCCGCCCAGGGGCGGAATTATTCTGAGTTGAAGGGGTGCACAGGTCTGACTTGGTTGGGAGTTTGGTTAAATAAAGAGGGTGAAAGCAGGAAGATGGCACGCTGTAAATTTTCTCAAATCTCAGCCACATTAAGTGCACGTCAGTGCATTCAGAGTGCCCGTCCCAAGCACAGATAAATGAGTGCAGTTGCGTCAAGAAGGGCATCTGCTGTAAATTTTTCAAACAGGCATGTAGATCACAAATTGAATTCCCAAACCAAATCAGCTGAGATTAATAATGACTACCACTTTTGCTCTTATCCAACAGGGTGCCGGAGGAATTTGGGCTACTTTGGCTGAAGAAGAGACTGAGAACATGTCCAGATACAGCAGGAGAGGAGGAAATAATTTGGCAATGTGGTGGGGTTTTGAATGTTGGCTGTATGAGTGGTAAAGGGAGATAAAGGGAGAGAGCTGCTTGATATGAAGGAGAAGAGAAAGGTAGACACACTGGGCCTCATTTATCAAATGAACGTATGGCAGAAAACGTGCGTTCGACCATTTTTACGCAAACTTCGGTATTTATCAATTTGGATGTGAGCGGAGGCTAAGACAAATCTCACGACAGAGCTCACGTCTGGTCTGAGCTCGTGTACACAAATCTGAGTCTGTGGATCTGCGGCGCAGCACTACAAAATCTGTCTGAGTCTGAAAATAATTATGAAACAAACCTCAGCTGTCATCCAAGCATAAGCAGCCACATATTCAGAACAGATCAAAATGGATTCTTAAAATGGATTAAACAAAATTAATTTAAAAAAGCGCACGCAGCTATTTGTTCCTCCGTCTCTGCCAGGGTCAGGCTGGGGTCTCGTTGGCCTCCCCCAGTCTGCCTAATGCTGCACTTAAGTGCCGCAACACGTTTTTTGGTGGCCATCTTTAAATCGGACCACTTTTTCTTGACCTAAATGCAAACAATTCTTAATCAATTAGCAGGCATAAGCCTTTAACTGTGGGTGCATAAAAGACTGATTCAAAATCATGAGGCATAGGTTAAGTCAAAGAATTCTTCAAACCTCAGGCAGAGTCCGTTCCTCTGCGGCAACGCTGTTGACCGCCTCCGTTACACTCTTCCACACGACATTTTTATGAGCGCCTTTGACTCCACTTTTCAGACTGCCAAAAAGTACAAGTTTGTTTTTCTCCACCTCTGATGTTAGGATGCTGATTTCCAGTTTTTCTTCTTCCCAGTGCTTCTTCTCTCCATGTTGAGTTCAGTGGGCGAGGCTTCCAAACCATGAATATTTAAGGGCATAGCATACAACCCCTGGCAAAAATTATGGAATCACCGGCCTCGGAGGATGTTCATTCAGTTGTTTAATTTTGTAGAAAAAAAGCAGATCACAGACATGACACAAAACTAAAGTCATTTCAAATGACAACTTTCTGGCTTTAAGAAACACTATAAGAAATCAAGAAAAAAAGATTGTGGCAGTCAGTAACGGTTACTTTTTTAGACCAAGCAGAGGAAAAAAATATGGAATCACTCAATTCTGAGGAAAAAATTATGGAATCACCCTGTAAATTTTCATCCCCCAAACTAACACCTGCATCAAATCAGATCTACTCGTTGACATTGACCCTATGTGTCTTTTTACAAGGAATGTTTTCGCAGTTTTTGCTCTATGGCAAGATGCATTATCATCTTGAAACATCCCCAAACATCCTTTCAATTGTCCAAAATATCAACGTAAACTTGTGCATTTATTGATGATATAATGACAGCCATCTCCCCAGTGCCTTTACCTGACATGCAGCCCCATATCATCAATGACTGTGGAAATTTACATGTTCTCTTCAGGCAGTCATCTTTATAAATCTCATTGGAACGGCACCAAACAAAAGTTCCAGCATCATCACCTTGCCCAATGCAGATTCGAGATTCATCACTGAATATGACTTTCATCCAGTCATCCACAGTCCACGAATGCTTTTCCTTAGCCCATTGTAACCTTGTTTTTTTTCTGTTTATGTGTTAATGATGGCTTTTGTTTAGCTTTTCTGTATGTAAATCCCATTTCCTTTAGGCAGTTTCTTACAGTTTGGTCACAGATGTTGACTCCAGTTTCCTCCCATTTGTTCCTCATTTGTTTTGTTGTGCATTTTTCGATTTTTGAGACATATTATTTTAAGTTTTCTGTCTTGACGCTTTGATGTCTTCCTTGGACTACCAGTATGTTTGCCTTTAACAACCTTCCCATGTTGTTTGTATTTGGTCCAGAGTTTAGACACAGCTGACTGTGAACAACCAACATCTTTTGCAACATTGCATGATGATTTACTCTCTTTTAAGAGTTTGATAATCCTCTCCTTTGTTTCAATTGACATCTCTCGTGTTGGAGCCATGAGTCATGTCAGTCCACTTGGTGCAACAGCTCTCCAAGGTGTGTTCACTCCTTTTTAGATGCAGACTAACGAGCAGATCTGATATGATGCAGGTGTTAGTTTTGGGGATAAAAATTTACAGGGTGATTCCATAATTTTTTCCTCAGAATTGAGTGATTCCATATTTTTTTCCTCTGCTTGGTCTAAAAAAGTAACCATTACTGACTGCCACAATCTTTTTTTCTTGATTTCTTATAGTGTTTCTTAAAGCCAGAAAGTTGTCATTTGAAATGACTTTAGTTTTGTGTCATGTCTGTGATCTGCTTTTTTTCTACAAAATTAAACAACTGAATGAACATCCTCAGAGGCTGGTGATTCCATAATTTTTGCCAGGGGTTGTACTAATGACGATTAAATTCAGCCACCGCATTTATCAAGAGCCAATTCGTACGCTGGGATTGGTCAGATACAAATGTTTCATAAATCACACGTGTGTCTTGTCATAAGACCAATTATGTGCTCAGATCTGCGTCTGTTTTTACGCAATGTTGATAAATGAGGCACACTTTGTGTTCAAGAGACCAAGTGAAAGGGAAGTAAAGCTAACATTGGAGTGAGTTCAAATTGTTGCGTTATGGTGTGGGAGAAGAAATAGTGTTGGTTCATTTCAAAGGAAATGTTTCTTAAGAGTGTGTTGGAAGTTAAGCAAGTGTCTGACAGGGTGAGAATTTGGAAACTGAAGCAGTGATGATGAATGTCATCAGTGAATATGCCCCACAGGTCGGTTGTGAGATGAAGGAGAAAGATGATTTCTGGAGTGAGTTAGATGAGGTGGTGGAGAGTGTACTGAAGCATGAAAGAATGTTGATTGGAAGGGAATTTAACGGGCATGTTGGTGAAGAGAACAGAGGCAATAAGCAATAAGCAAGCCGATGGTAAATTTTGCACAAAGGATGGACATGACTGTCATGAATAATTATTTTTAGAAAGAGGAGCACAGGGTGACATATATAAGAGTGGAGGAGGGTGCACATGGGAGGGCTACAGCCTATGTAGATGAAACCTAAATGATATTAGAGACTTTATGGCGAGAGTGTAGCTAGCAGACAAGATCAGACACTTGAAGGTCAACTATCCAATAGTCCAGAAGCCAGTCATCAATTTTGACCTGATTTGTACCACTGAAGGTGACCAAACGAAACTTAGAATCCAGCCTCAGTGTACCATGATCTACACAAAAATGTATGATAACCATCACAGAGTGGTAGCTGTTATCAGCTAGGGGTCAATGAAGAATTACACAGAGGTCAAAATGTAAAAATGCTCCAGTCATGTTGAAAACTATATCACATTTGTCTGATCATAACGAAAACGGTATAGTTTGACTATCTGTGACGAAATGTTCTGTAGTTATAGAGTAAAAACAACAAAAATGGCGCCAAAGGTCAGTTTTAGTTTGTACAGGGGTCAAAAGTTAAAGTTTCTCCAATTTCAGTAAAAAAAAATGATGCAAATTATTGGTTGAAATAAAAGGATTAATAAACTGAATCGTTTTGACTGTGTTGAATGTTTGGTCTCCAAAGTAAAGGTCAAACAAGGTCGACGTCCATTGAATTCAATGACATGTGGCCTATGTTACCCTGTAACGTGATAACTAAGCATGACAGATGGTGCAAACTATTCCTTACTAGAACCCTGTCAACCCATACAATAATTTGCATTATTTTCTACTGAAATTGGAGCAACTTTAACTTTTGACCCCTGTACAAACTGAAATTGACCTCTGTCACCATTTTTGCTGTTTTTACCCCATAACTCCAGGACATTCCGTCACAGATAGTCCAAACTATACCTTTTATGGAATTGTTATGATCAGACAAATAATGTGATGTAGTTTTCAACATGATTGAAGCATTTTTACATTTTGACCTCTTTGTAATTCTTCACTGACCCCTAGCTGGCTACAGTTACTACCCTGTGATGGTTATCATACATTTTTGTGTCGGCCATGGTACACTGACGTTGGATTCTAAGTGTCATTTTGTCACCTTCAGTGGTACAGAAATCCTGCTTGGACCATGGACTACAAAGTAAGGGAGAGTGTGGCAGAGAGGTGAAGTAGACAGTGGAGGTAGGGTGGAGAAAGGTGGCATTATTGATCTGTGGTAGAAGGATATCTGCAAAAGTGAAAGGGAAGGTTTACAGAAGTAATGAGGCCAGCTGTGTTGTATATCTTAGGGGTGCTAAGAAAGACAGGAGGCAGAGCTGGAGGTGGCAAAACGGAAGATGGAGTTTTCATGGAGTGACTAGGATGGACCGGATTAGGAACGGCCATTCATTTTGGGACTCCCCTCACCCTGGCTTCCTCCCTGCCACCTTGAAAGCAGTGTGGTTTTTACTGCTGCAGCCTTCAACTCCCCTAGCTGGGTGGCGCGGGCCCCTCCTGCTGTGGCCTTCACCCACTTTGCCTCAATTCGGATGACGGACTGCTTTAAGTTTACTGCACATAAACAATGTCAAATGTATATGTGTTGTTTTTAATTCTGATGTGTGCCACTATTACGTTCAACTAGTAATAATTGTGGATTAATTGCTGTATTTTGTCTGAGGTAATTGGAATTTCATTGTGGTTGCACTCATGTAATGACAATAACAATAAATCTCATCTCACATCACGCAACACAGGACAGCATGCAGACAAAGTCAGAGGTGAGATTGAGATGGTCTGGACATATGCAGAGGAGGGACCCAGGGTATATAGGGAGCAGGATTCTGAGCATGGAAGCACCAGCCAGGAGGAGAAGGGGGTCAAAGAGGAAGTTTATGGATGTGGTGAGGGACGAGATGCAGGTGAATGGATGCTCTGCTGTGGCGACCCTTAATGGGAGCAACCGAAAAAAAGAAGATGATGCTCAATTCCATATTGTGTGAAGTTCTCTGTTTGTTTGTATGTGTTTCCACCCACCACCAGAACACACACTTGATATTCATACAACTTTGTCCAGTTTTGACCAAGAAATTGCGTATAGACTTGGAATTGGCCCTCAGACAGCCTACACTTATAGTAGTTACCTTGTGCCTAATATCTAATTAAGACTACAAAATCACACTGAGAAACTGCTGAAGAAGTAATACACGTGTCTTAAAAGAGGCTGATGTTAAGCCCTTCATAGTGACCCTCAAAGGTTGATCTTGAGGTAAAATTGTAGAAACTCTGGAAACCTCAGACACTGATTTGACTATGTGAAGCTGGAGCAGGTCATAGAATTCTCAACATATTCAAACGGTGATGTGTTGTGCTGCAGAACAAACCACGTGAGTGAAATTTTTACATTAAGTACATCATAATATTGGTGCAGTAGGAGATCTAAATTCTGTGTACCTTCACTGAAACGTCTCCAAACTTCAAACGTGTCCAACAAATATTGGAATACCTGCACATTTTGTCTCCTAGTGTCCAGTTGTATCTTTGGAGCTGGTAGACAACCTGGAAGGGCAGCGCAAATCCGACGGCCAAATCGGTGAGATTGAGATTGATCATGAAGATGATAGAAGGAGTCTTTGGAGAGGTGTAGAAGACCAGGAGAAAAAGGGAAAGACCATTTCCTACCAAGTTAATGGTCATAATCACAATGTAGATGACCGAGATGGTGACGCTGGTGCTGACATTTTGAAACAGGTTGAGGGTGGCGTTGTCTAGTATGGTGCTGTTTGTCACCCACGGCATGATGGGAAGGGAATGACCTCTCAACACCTGTTTATCCTTCTGGCAAACCACAGTAACTGCTGGAAACAAATACATCTTTGAATTCATGTGAC
This sequence comes from Thalassophryne amazonica, assembly GCF_902500255.1. Classification (NCBI taxonomy): domain Eukaryota; kingdom Metazoa; phylum Chordata; class Actinopteri; order Batrachoidiformes; family Batrachoididae; genus Thalassophryne; species Thalassophryne amazonica. Next base: position 11,604,264 of record NC_047116.1, read on the forward strand.
AATTCTACACAAATATACATAAAAACAATTGTGTGAAATAACACATCATCAAAATGAAAAAAATCACGTCACGACAGTGTCACTCATTTTGTGACGGGTGTTTGAAAAAGCACGAGACTGGGTGGGTAATTTCAGTCAGTGGCACTGAGAAGATGGGGATCAATGATCTGTCTGCAGCCCGACCACTAGGGGGAGATACAGGCATTTTAGCCTCACTTTTTTGCTGGTTGGCAGAACCAGAACCACCAATGTGTTGGTCTAGAGACAGCATAGTGTTACCACAACTCTGTGTGAGTGTAAAAGATAATTTGCACATATGATGTTACCAAACAGTTTTTAACTTACATGACAATACACCAGTAATGAAGAGTTACAATAATAACAGCAATAATAGTGACCATAATGACAAAAAATACAGATACAATATGGTTTATCATAAGAATTAAAACAAGGTTAGGAGTCAGGTCAGGGTGTGTGTACCAGTGCTGTCAAATCCATCACACCACAAAACCTCCTTGAGTCTTAGATGTCAACCACCCAGGCAGACAAACAGCCCATCCCCACCTCTCAGAATTAGTTATCTGTCTGCTGCAGCCAGGTGAAACATGGATATCACCTTGGTCTTTTCTAGCTGCTGGGGTCCTCAAGACTGAGGCACCCTCTGTGCTAGACCATGCCCACAGAAACACACCACATAGCCAAAATGTCACAGCTGATGCTCCTTCACAGTGCAAGCAATGCGCTTCATCTTTGTCTGCCTCAATAACCAGTCACTTGACACAAAATACTTGCTGCAGTACCCAAAGATTCTCCGAAGAGGCCTGTTACCAAAGATATCGAGTCACCACCTTACGTCAACTTGGAAGGAGTCTCCACTCTGAACCATGAAGACACCCACATTTCATCTGGTTGCAACAGGTAGAGTGAAGAAGCAGGTGGTTGTCTGCTGGGGTGGTTGCTATCCAGGACTCAAGGCATTTTCTTTGTGTTGTGGATGTGGCAATGCACGGCACCAGCACCAGCTCCCAGACCTGATCTGATCTTGAATGTCTGACCTGAAGATCTTACCTCAAGTACATCTTGATTGTTGAATTTCAGCTCCAACTGTGCACAGAGGCAGGATTGTCCGAATACTTTTGGACCTGACTGTACATTTGAAAGAAGCCCAAATCTGTCGGTAAGGCACTGGGTCGGACTCACTCAAACTACTCACTCATGTACAGTAGCTAATAAATAAATGCTGATAAAAGGCAGCACGGTGGCTTAGCAGTTAGCACTGCTGCCTCACAACAAGATGGTCATGAAATCGATTCCCACCTGGGGTCTTTCTGTGTGGAGTTTGCATGTTGTCCCCGTGTTTGTGTGGGTTCTCTCCGGGTATCCGGCTTCCTCCCACATCCAAAGACATGCAGGTTAGGTGGATTGGAAACTTTAAATTGTCTGTAGGTGTGTGTGTGCAGGTGTGAATGTGTTGTCCAGGGTGTACCCCCGCCTCACGCCCTATGACTGCTGGGATAGGCTCCTGCCACCTGTGACCCTTATTTGGAGTAAGCAGTTGAAGATGAGTGAGTTATAAAAGACACTCCGTGCTCATCTTTGATTGATCTCGAGGTGTGAAATAATGTATTTGTCATCGCTCCACTGTGTAATGTGTTTGCACATGGATGGGTATTAAGACTGGGTGCAGTTTTCACACAGGAAAAGGATACATCTGATATGTGGTGAACGCCAACTGTCACTGAAAATAAACATGATACGTTACTGACGATGGCCTGGAGGCATTCTTAATGCTTAGAGAATAAGAGTACTGAAGAGAAGTGGACCACAAAACTTTCTCTGACATGTAGTGAGAGGTCATACACACACACACACACACACACACACACACACACACACACACACACACACACACACACACACACACACACACACACACACACACACACACACACACACACACACACACACACACACACACACACACACACGTTTGTGTTATTGCCAGTCTGACAGGATATTGTGCAACGGAACACATCACATTGCTCCATAAATGAAATAAGTGAACAATGTCACAAGGATTACTTTTAAATCAACATCACAGATTTGCCATGAAAAAATTTGTCTAAAGCTCAAATCTGTGTTTGCATTAATTAATTAGTTCGTTAGTTAGACTGTCCAGTGAACAACTCAAAAACCACACAGATTGTCATTTTTGCAGGCAACATGTAACATTGTATGAAGATGTGCAGTAAGATTTTTATAAGTAAAATTATAGCTGATTTTTTTTAAAGCACATTATAAATCCCATTGCTCACAATGGAGGTGCTCAGCTCGGGGTACGATTTAGTGCAAAGTCAAACTAATGCCCAACCAATACACAAATATATTATATAAAAAGTGTGATTTTTACTAAAAGAAGGAAGCAATGATGGCATTTACCAATTATGAACTCAAAATGGATCAAATATATATAATTTAGTTGGACTTTAAAACATGTTTCTCAATATTTTCCCAATAACTGACAAAGTAAAAACTAATTATGTTATAATTATTAAAGTGTATTTTATTCATCAAATCATATTTCATCAATAATATGAGTCAAAAAAATCTACTAAAATAGCTATTGTTGTTGATATTTGGGAGATTTTCTATATTTTATATAATATTATATATTAAATATTTTCCTTCTGGGCTGTTTTTGTGGGTTTATCCACTGACATTGCTCCCATTTTATCATAAAAAAAAAACATTATAATCTCTCAATTTGACATTTCTCTACCTTCACATTCAAAAATGTGGAGCAATGAACATAAGGTTTGCATTTCTCATAATAAAACCGAGTTGAGATCAATTTGTGACGGACTCACCGAGAACAATGCAGGCCCGTAGAGAAGCACGAGGCAGTTGGAGATGCAGGTGGAGACAAATTTGACTGTTGAGGAAATGGAGTTTGAATCTGTCAGGGCAACAGTGAGGAAATGGGGTCATGTGACATTTGTACCTCTTGCAGGAGAGGCCATCCAGATCACTCATTTTGTGAGCTCGTAGGAGGATACAGCAACCGTAGTAAATTTCAGCACAAAAAACAAAACAAAGCAGATTTTATATATTTGTCTGAGTCATATCAAGAAAACAAGCGTTGTAACTTTAATCATCAGTCACTGCTAATGTTACAGTGCATCCGCAAAGTATTCACAGCGCTTCTCTTTTCCACATTTTATGTTACAGCCTTATTCCAAAATGGAGTAAATTCATTGTTTCCCCTCAAAATTCTATTCACAACACCCCATAATGACAACACTTTTTTTATTTTTGTAAATTTATTAAAAATTAATAAAACAAAAAAAAAATCATGCGTACATAAGTATTTACACACTTTGCTCAGTACTTTGTTGATGCACCTTTGACAGCAATTACAGGCTCACGTCTTCTTGAATATGATGCCACAAGCTTGGTGCACCTATCTTTAGGCAGTTTTGCTCATTCCTCTTTGCCACACAACTCAAGCTCCATCAGGTTGGATGGGGACTGTTGGATGCACTCAGGACGCACCTGAGTTCAATTTTGAGCTTCATGGCAAAGGCTGTGAACGTGTCATTTCTTAGGTTTTTTTTTTAATAAATTTGCAAAAATCTCAAAAAAAATTTTCACATTGTCATTATGGGGTATTGTGTGTAGAATTTTTTTTTTTTTTTTTAGGAAAAAAATTAATTTCATCCATTTTGGAATAAGGCTGTAACATAAAATGTGGAAAAGTGAAGTGCTGTGAATACTTTCTGGATGCACAGTATGTTAATGATGTGATTGTCAAATGTTAGTTCATTGTCAGAAATCAAAACATCTCTGAGCTTCAGAAGCTGCTTGCTGTTTTTTTCGAAATGTGACTTTGAATATGAAGAAACATTTGAAGGCCGGATGACTACATGTCTGAAGATCTTTGAGATTATAAAAATGCAACACAAGACGCTATGCTTATTGCTGCATTAACTAAATGATTAATAAACACAGCAGACACACCCACTGGATAAAATACATAATGCAAAAGATTAAAAGGCAAACAAACAATTGCAGTGACCATATTATATTAGTGAGAGAAGGAATTTTAAATTTTTAATGCCCATGCCAAAGCAAAATTGATATGAAAACCACCACTCAGCCCCCAAAAATCTGATTTAATAAACACCCAAACTGAGGTTAGCGTGTTAACAGAGCTGGTCGGTAAAATGCCTAACATAAAGATAAAGATCAGCTTTATTTATCCCGAAGGAAATGCTAACATCTTAGCATTTGTAGACGTTATTGGTTTCCTAAGGCTGTTAAAATGTTAATCCAGGATTACTGAGGAAAGAAGCGGGTCATAATTTGTAATGCCCACATTAAAGCAAAATCGTTCTGAAAACCACCACTCAGCCCCCAAAAATCAGATTTAATAAACACCTGAACTGAGGTTAGGCTGTTAGCAGAGTGGGTTGGGAAAATGCCTAATATGTTAGCATTTGTGCGTTATCAGTATCTTGAGGTTGTTAGGTTGTTAATCCAGGATTACTGAGGAAAGAAGCGGGTCATAATTTGTAATGCCCACACCAAAGCAAAATCTTTATGAAAACCACCACTCAGCCCACCAGAATCTGATTTAACCCCTTAACGCCTATTGTTGCATATATGCTACAATATTTGACTCAAATATGCAACTTACCAAATTGACCAGTATGCCTGTTGTCGCAAATTTGCAACATAACAGTATTATTAGTATAACATTATAACATACATTATTACCAAAATACCAAAATTACTATTTATTTTTTGTGCAAAAGTGAAATTAATAATCTCAACATTATTTACCATCTACTTAAAGGCAAAAACACACACAAAACATTTTTTTATATACAGCTATATAAATTCAGGCATTAAGGGGTTTTAATAAACACCTGAACTGGGGTTAGCCTGTAAACAGAGCTGGTTGGTAAAATGCCAAACATCTTAGCATTTGCAAAAGAGATCTCAATCTCAACAGGACTAACCTGGTTAAATTCTAATTCAATTACTGTTGCCATTTCTATAAATTATCAGTATCTTGAGGTTGTTAGGATGTTAATCCAGGATTACTGAAGAAAGAAGTGGGTCATAATTTGTAATGCCCACACCAAAGCAAAATCATTATGAAAACCACCACTCAGCCCCCCAATGTCTGATTTAATAAACACCTGAGCCAAGGTTAGCCTGTTAGCAGAGTTTGTTGGTGTACGGCCTCAACCGTGTTCCAACACACACGCACGAACAGACACACATACATTAGACACTTTATATAGAGAACTCATCACATTAACTAACAAGGACAAATGCATGCTTAACATGTTTAATAAATGACTAACACAGTTAACTCCCAATACAGCGTTACTGTTATTACTGTATTAACTAATGAGAACAATACAATTAACTCTTCGTTAACTCTCAGTTACCTGTGTGTCTGATTTCATGTGAACAAAATAACTGGAAGAGTTTTGATCCAGTTTGGACAATACTTGGTGTAGTGGTTGAGCATCAGCCAAGGAAAATGACTTAATTTTGGGAAATATTAGTTAAAAGTCAAGGTTACAGTCTAAGGTCAAAATCTGGGCCTAATGTGCATACTGCCATGTAGAAGATATTTACAATGGCTAGTCTGAGGAACTGGTTAAAGATAGACCAGTTGTTACTAGTAAACACTAATCTGTATTCATATACCAAACTTTGACCTTGAAAAGTTAAACTCAAGGTTCTGCGTGTTTAACGGAAATATAAATTAAACAAAGGGTCAAACATGATCGACACAGGTGCCAAACTCTTGTTATGTTAGTTTTGTCCTGTCCAATATAATATCTCATATCTCAAAACCTACTTCCACAAACCCACAAACAAATGGTAAATTTAAGTGGCTTTTTTTCTTTTTTAATCTGGATTAAAGCAGTCCCTGTGCAAGATCACCAATATGTCATAAACGGTTCCATAATCCAGGCATCAAGAAATCACAAAATGAGGGCAAAATCCAGCCAATAGTGGTGACCAAATAATCTGCATATCTCAGTAGTCAGATATCTGGTGTCGTGTCCCGTGTGCATGTGTGAACGCATGTATTTGTAAGTGTTGATTTTAGTGAAGTGTGAAACTTTTTCAAATCCGTCTTAAATCAACTTCCTCTGACAGTTCTACCTAATCTGTCAAATCATGAGCAGCACACTGAGATGATACACAGAGATTATTCAGATTACTGCTATAATATGAACATTAATATTCTATTGTTTCTACACATTATTTTTGTAGAAATATACAGAGTACTACATATTATTCAGTTTATTTTTAGAATCTTCACAATACTGATGAAGAACATTCAGATTATCTCTCCATATTTTTTTACACATACATACAGCATGCACATTATTAGAGATTATTCGGCATATGAAGATGCTGATTAGACAGCATATTTAGCAGGAGATGTAAGGCTGGTGTGGACATCATTTCGTGTGTTTTTGGTATGAAAACATGAAACCTGGCACACTTGCAGAGTGACCCCAGGTGAGCATTTCTGGATATGGAAACAAGTTGGCAGAGCCCCCTGGTGGTGACTGTGGGAACTAATATTTTGCCGCTTAACCGTAATCATAAGCACATCCTAATACTGGGATAACTTTTATATTTATTAATCTAACATTGTGAAACTTGGCAAACGTCAAGAGAACAACAGGGAAACTATCATCAAAGTGTTGGAAATTTCATATAAGGCCCCTGGTGGCCAAATTTCACCAATCATACAATTATTCATATTTCAATATCAGACAATCTTATCCCATTAGTCATTGAGGATCTTGGAAGTCCTTCTCTGGAAGACAGCAAGGATTTGTTAACTCTTGACAGCAAAGTTGTCACAAGCCAATCAGCTGCAGAAAGTGTCAAAGAGATGTATGAGCTAGGACGACGTCAGTTTGAGACATTCGTAGCTGAACGGATCACAACTCATGCAAAGTCTATTACTCAGCCCATCAAGAAGAACAAGTTGACATTGTTCTCTGAAAGTCAATGTCTATACTGACTATACATTGCCTGCCAATCTGGAGAGGGAAAACGGGAAGAGATCTTGGTAATGGTAAATGGACTGCATTTATATAGCGCTTTTCCATCTGCAGCAGATGCTCAAAGTGCTTTACAATTATGCCTCACATTCACCCCATGTCAGGGTGCTGCCATACAAGGCGCTCACTACACACCGGGAGCAATAGGGGATTAAAGGCCTTGCCCAAGGGCCCTTAGTGATTTTCCAGTCAGGTGGGGATTTGAACCCATGATCTTCTGGACTCAAGCCCAACACCTTAACCACTAGACCGTCACCTCACCTTCTTCAAATATGAGAACCAACCATGGCCACCATCTCTATCAAAGTCAGGGGAGATGAGATCAGGAAAGAAGTCTGACTTGTTGGTTCCTCTGGAAAGCCTTTCAAACTCTGACCACACAGTCCCTAAGGTTACAGCAGTTGTGCTTGATGGCGCAGTGGTGGTGCACACTTTAACCCCAACAGTGTCAAAAACATTCTCAGACTATGTCACACAGGTCTTCGTGCCCCACACTGAGAACATCCTGAAGGATGTTGAAAGGGTTGATATAGTGTTTGATGTCTACAAGCCACAGAGTCTGAAGAACTCAACCAGGGAGAAAAGAGGCAATGGTGTACGCAGGAAAGTAACTCTCACCACCCAAATTCCAGGAAACTGGCAGTTTCCTCCGGAATAATGACAACAAGACTGAGCTGTTTGTACTTCTAGCTGAACATGCTGCAGGCATTCACATGCAAAACAGACAAGTTGTCTGCACTTTGAAGGAACATGTGACTTGCAATGCTGCTGTGACAGACATGTCAAATCTTCAGCCCTGTACGCAGGAAGAAGCAGACACGCGCATCATGTTGCGTGCCAAGGATGCTTCCAACAAGGGTCACCAGAGTATCCTCATTAGAACAGCAGACACTGTTGTTGTTGTACTAGCTGTGGCATTTTTCGACCAGTTTGCCACCTCTGAATTGTAGATATCATGTGGTACTGGAAAGTCCCAAAAATACATTGCTGTACATGAGATTGCCACTGACCTGCCAACAACCAAAGCAAAGGCTCTGCCATTTTTCCATGCACTAACTGGCTGTGAAGAGGCAAGAAGAGTGCATGGGAAACTTGGATTGCATTTCCAGAGGTCACAGATGCTTTCTTGTCCCTTGCAAATCCACAACTTCAGTTGACAGATGATCTACTGGCTCTTATTCAGAGATTTGTTGCGCTGTGGTATGACCGCACTGCTGACACCTCCAGTGTCAATCAACGAAGCAGGCCAGCACATGTTCTCAAAGAAATCAAAGTCTATAGAAGGCATTCCTCCCACAGAAGCTGCAAACAAACAGCATACCTTGACAGCAGTCTTCCAAGCTGCACGTGTGTGGGGTCAGTCGTTGCAGCTGGACGCAAAACTGCCGAGCCCTTCTGACTTTGGCTGGGAATGGGATGCACCCTCATCTCAATGGTTGCCAAAATGGACCACCCTTCAAAAGGCCCATGAAATGTGCTATGAGCTGATACATTGCAATCTGCCAGTGTGAAGGGAGCTGTTTTCAAACATAGATCACTTGCAAATATTCCCACAGAGTTTGTTTTGGCTTAAGCTCGTTCACCTTTACTTCATTCTCTTTTCTATAATTTGCTTTTCATCCAATATTGTAAAGTTTACACTTTCAGATAATACACAATGGACGAGACGGTTTCATATGGACCAATCACACCAGTACTGCTTACATATCTGGTCACCAGGGGGCTCTTATGAAATTTTTAATACTTTTATTATATTTACCCTGTTCTGCTTTTAAAATTTGCCAAGTTTCCTGATTCTATATTAAGAAATGTAAAAGTTATCCCAATATTAGGATGTGTTCATGAATATGGTTAGTCGGCAAAACATTGCTTCCCAAAGACACAACCAGGGGGCTCTGCCAACTTGTTTCCATATCCAGAAATGCTCACCTGGGGTCCCTCTACAAGTGTGCCAAGTTTCATGTTTTCATACCAAAAACACACGATGTTAGCCTTATATCCCCCACTATATTGCACAGGTGTGCCTTAGGCTGGCCACAATAAAAGTCTCCGCCCGCTAAACTGACGTTATAGGTTGAGACTGTTATGTGTCGGACGCAGCTCGGAGAACCGACCAGCGTTTGAAGGACCCAGTATGAAATAAGCAGAGCACGGTTCAAAGGCTAACTGAATTTAATACATAACAGTGATAATATAACAAAAAGGTGCGGCCTGGCGTGGTGCGCTCCCAGCAGCGCTAACGGTCCGGAGCCAGAAGCTGTTTCGGACCCAAGGACCCCGCCGACACCCCCCAGGTGGCCGCAACAACCGAGTCTGTGAAAGAAGGAACCATTATGTGAGTCCACACTCTACACACAGAACACTTAAAGGTGTACAAACAGCAAACACTTCCTGGCTTGATTACTGATCAGCTTCCCAACCTGCAGGCATGGAACCTCCCGTTCACAAAACTCCACTGCAGTGGAAGCTGATACATGACTAACAAACAGCTCAATACAATAAGGTGTGAGGGACACCACATTTACTGACTGTATAACTGTTAGTCACAAAATCTAACGTACCTCAGGAAGTGTGCTGACGAGCGTGAGACCTCACCCCCTCCTCTTTCACAGACTGTGCATCAAACCTGGACGTTCTCAGCATCCGCTGCTGATGAGATGGCTCCCGAGACGACGATCTCACCCGTCTGGTCACAAGGTCGAGTCTCTGGCAAATACACACTGTGCACTCCAGTCTTAAATGCCAACATGTTCCAATCCATCCAGATGCACTACAGCTGTGAGTCCTGACGAGTCGCAGGTGATCAGGGTGAGGTCCTGACAGCCTCAGCAACACAGCCACTCAGTCCCAAACGCACGCCACCTGGGAGGAAAACCAAAAAACAGAAACAAACCGGCAGCCAGGCCCCCCCAGCCATATAACAGAGACAACAATGACTATATGTGATTCATATCTGCCTTTAATAAATGTGTAATACAGGCAGGACCTCAGTAGCAAAATGCTGCCTCACCCAAACTGTCATTCATTTTCACAGTTGGCAAAAAACGCTTTTTGTTTCACATCTTACTCCAGAATAAGAACTTTACTATTATATTTTGAAATGCTACAAGACAAATTATTTTATCAATGTTCTTTTCTCCCAGTTGCATTTAGTTGATAAAATTAACAGAAAAACATGCTACCAGCATATCCATTTTCTTTTCCCTTTTAATGATGCACAAACTGCAATATTACATGTACTTTGACAGATATCTACATTTATTACTGCAAAGATTGCATTCTGCACAGCTCATGTGTGATAATCTATAAAGAAAACACATTCTGCAGTACAGTATAACACTTTAGAATCACATCATAGACAAAATGTTAGAACACAAATACAAAATATAGAACAAGACATGTGAGGATGAATAGAAATATTGTCAATATTAACTCACTTTCACAACATAAAAACACAGAATTTAATCTGTAAAAGTGACTGTCCAGAATCTTTAAATAAAAACATGTTATATTTGTTTCAGATAAAGCATTTAAAAACATATACAGTTCAGGGGACACAGGAGGATGTCGTATAGGTTTAAACTATGAAAAAAACAACAACAACAACACATTTGTAAGGTTACAATACTTAATCATCAGTTATAAGTGGAACAGAGGAGGATTTTCAGCCCGAAGCCACGTGGGAGGCCTGAGCCTAGAAATGAATATTTATGAGTGCAATGGTAAGAATATTTCCTGAGGTGAAAGATGAAATGTTCCATCTTTCACCTCAGGAAATATTCTTACCATTGCACAAATAATAAAAAAAAAAAATTCATTATTTGTTTTATATAACACCAAAAACAATCCTGGCGATATAGTCCGTACCTGATACCGTGCATTGACTTCTTTGTGTACAGACCGCCGGCGAAAAATCGCGACAGAAATCTGTCGAGCTCTTAATCCGACAGTGGTTCTATTTCACCTACAGACGTTCCATGAATACTTCAAAAGCCTCCAGACGGTTTATGGCGCACTGGATTTGTGTTTTTTGAGATCCAAGAATGAGCACTGTCACCAAAACAAACCCTGCCATGTTTGTTTGTAAGCTAAGCGCCATCGCCGCTAGTGTGAGCGTGCGCAGTGGTCACAGCATGCAATAGCACAAAATGTATAGAGCCAAAATTGCATGCTGAAAGAACCAAATAGCACAGTAAATGGAACACAATGGCAAATGGTACGAATGATCCATAGCACGTGACAAACAAACCACCAATCAAATGACAAGGATCTGTTTATTTGAAATTATTATGGTGGGTAATTTGTGTTTTAAATGAAGTTTTCCGTATCCACACTGTTCTATAAACATTCAAAAAAGTGTTTATGGGTGAAATTTCCAAAACGATGGCTGCTGTGTAAACGTAGCAGCTTCTTTAATGTGTTTCTAATTTTTTTTTAACTTGCATCCCTGCACGTATCCTCGTCATTCACTCTTCGTCCTTGCCCTTCTCAAACCCTTTCTCCAACCCTGTTGCCATGGTGACACCCTCGTAGCAGTGCTCCGTGCCAGGCTCGGGTGAGTGGCCCGCTGGCATGCAGTCGTAACTTTTGCCCACCGAGTTCATGCGCTTGCGGTTGCGCGCTCCCGGCTGGTAGAGCTGCATGGCCGGGCGGTCCTGCACGACAGCAAGAGAGCAGAGACATGGGAGAGACAAGCAGCACGCCACTGTTTCAGCAACATGGACACACACAGGGCTGGATCCAGAGTGAAAATCTGACAGATGCATTTTTGCCCAATGATAAAATAAAAATCGTACGCGTCTTGTTAGTCAATAATCTTCATTCTTTTATTCGTGTGCAACATACACTGTCACACTTCTTTTAATATATTTATTATACTTCATGGATCATAGTGAACGCTTCTTATTTGTATAAATATGATGTCCTAAAAAAAAAAAAAAAAGCACTATAACAAAAATTGACTGTAAACAGGATCAAATTTATTGCCAAAATCTTTCAATTATACCTGAATCTATATATGATTTTTTTTTCAGTTGATAAAATCAATAAAAATATGACTGCATATATTCTTAATAATACTGAGATACAGACAGTTCACAGAAGACATTTTCCATTGATACCAATCAAAATTAGAAACAGTCCAGCAGGTAACAATATTCATGTCCATGACATATCACAGCTGTGATATGTGTACAATTGTGGTGTATCTGTTTTAGTATATTTAGATTTAGTTGTGATTTGGCACTTTATAAGCCGATTAAATTGAAATTGAACATTTTATTGAGTCAAAGTAAATAAATATGAAATTGGTCACTGGATCCTTAAACTCTGGACATAATAAACTCTACATGGTGGATCCTTGATCTCTGGACATAAACAGGAATAAACAAAATCTGTAGTTTTTGTCAAAAGCATTTCCTTTCAGACATTATTGGCATGAATGTCTTTCCATATATCTGAGCTGATTCTTACAGCTGCTGTGCTTCACTTCAGGAATATGTAAAGAAAATACAGCACGTTTCATTTTGGGACGAAAAAACGTTTTAGTCGATTGTAGTTTCTTGTCTGTATTACAACGTTTGGAAAGATGTGTCATTTTATTTAAAGCGGCAATTCATTTTGAAGTTATTCCGACCGGTGTCAGCGTTTCGAGCTGTGTGAACGGAACGGAGGACGATTCTTGTTTCTTGACAGCAACAAGACAAGAGTCCCAGTTAGTGACTTTAATACACACAAAAGTGACTCATGATATTTTAATGGCTTTGCGAGGGGTTAAGAAGCGGACTTACCCCTTCTGAAGAGCAGCGAATCAAAGAGCCACGAGTCATTGAATCGAAGCATTGCTTCAATGGTTCACTGCTTCAAAGTGGAGTCGCGCTGCAGAAACGGTTGATTACAGACCAAACCCTGAATATTCGACTTTATTTGTACGTCCGTATGACTCTGAAACTTGGAAAAAAATTTGACTGCAACTGCATCGGTCCAAACCAGTCTGGATCCGGGCCTGACACACCCCAACAGATGTCCACAATGTCAATGATCCCACATTCAGTCAAAGTTCAGGACCCATTAAAATAAATAAAACTTCTCCATATTGCAATTTATACAAATAAATACTAGAACAAAGTTCTGTAGTAGTGTAGTATCTTCCAAAGATAACCGCTAAGGTCAGCCTTAAGTTAATCTCATAAAGATAACCACTAAAGTCAGCCTCACGTTAATCTTGTAAAGATAACCGCTAAGGTCAGCCTTATGTTAATCACGCAAAGATAACCACTAAAGTCAGCCTTAGGTTAATCTCATAAGTGCAATCACTAAATCAGCCTAATGTGTCTGGCTGCAGAACATTAAGAAGGAGTTGCACTTTGTGACCACCACTAATATTAACCCTTATTCAAACCTAAACATAACCGACATAACTGCTGTTCCAGTTGCTCTTAATATTCTTTGCATATGTTTAACTGTATGTTTTGTCATTAACTGGCACTGGGGAGGAGCTGGAGTATTTCCTCATGAGGCCGGCAGCACTCATGCACACCCTAACCACACCCATTTCTCAACCCATCTGTTACTCCAGTGACACATACTTTCACAACAGCTGCATTTTGGCAGACAGGCGGGTGCTTCCAGTCAGTGGTGCAACCTAATCCAGAAACCTGTCAGGGTTTGAAGCACAGATACGCTAGATCGGGCTGAGCCTGCCCCTGAGCGGATCGCGGCCCCGCCATCTTGAAAGGTTGAACCGCTGCAGCTGTCAGTGGAAAATGCATGCTCTGCACTGGTAACCACTGTCGATCAGATTTATCGTAACTGCATAAAGTGGGGCTACTGACAATAGAAAACTCATGTGAACAGTCCTCTTCTCTTTTTTCTCTGTGCTTTGACAGTGAAAGTGATTACAAATGCACAGCGTGCATTTTCCACTGACAGCAGTGGTTCATCCTTCCAAGACGGGCGGGCCGCGATCCGCTCGAGGTAGGCCTTTTCTACAGGTCTTGCCTATCTAGTGTATCTGTGGTTTGAAGAGCTTTAAATTCAGATTCTGTTTGTTTTTTTTTAATCACAGTACACAACTTTGAGTCACAGCTTGACTCATTTCTTCTTTACGTGTTGTATCCAAAGCTTTTGTTGCCATTCACCTGGTGGTGGGTGGATGTAATTGCAACTGGATCATGATTGATTTTAGAATAAATTCTGAAATATGGCAGTGAAACGTAGCAGTTGAATTCATGGAAACTCGGACAGCAGACCTGGAGGCGGGTCTATCATCTAGTCACTCCCATCAGACAACAATCTGACACCAATGAACACCCAGAGTGAGTCCACCTGAGACACAGAGGACCAGCTGATGCCCCCCTCCCCTCCCCTCCTCCTCCTCATGCTCACCTTCTCGCTCACCTTGTTTCGGAGGCGTTCCTTCCGGTTACCCAGGTCTTCGCGGTCCTCCTTAACCAGTTTGTCTGTGCTGTCGGGGCAGTAATTGTAGCTGTGGTGATGCCCATCTTTTTTGGCGCGGTCCTGGCAGTAGCCCTTCCCCCACTTGGTCTCATCTTTGCGGCGCATGAACTTGTCGAAATCATAATGGTGCCGCTGGCGTTTCCTGTCCTCATCTTTCCCGCGGTGATCCTTGTCTCGTTGTCTACGGCCGTGCTGCTCTCTCTGCTCCTTGTCACTCTCAGGCTGACCTCTACTGGCCAGAATGGGCATTGCAGGGACACAAAATGGAGATTTAATTGGATTCAGTTACTTTTCACATCATGGATTAGAGATTAGAGATATGTAGATTAGAAATAGAGATTAGATAGATTTTAGATGTCAAGAAATAATTTAACTTTGTTTTAGAACTGAATATATAGGTCTGCATTCATGTTTTCTAATTTTTTTGTGAATTAAACATTATAGAGGAGACTTTTCTAAGGTTACAGATGAAGCAGTGCTTCATCAATATTTCACTATCCCCACCCACAAATATCACAAAAATCACGTTTTTAGTTTTTTTCTTCCTGATACATAGAAATTTCAATTCAGTTTATCTTATTTGTACAGTGCCAATCACAATAACACTGCCTCAAGGTGCTTCACACAGGTAAGTTGTAACCTTACTAACTAACCCCCTCAGTAAGCACTCAAGTGACAGTGGCAAGGAAAACCTCCTTCTGGTGTTACTGAGGAAGAAACCTCAAGCAGACCAGACTCAGAGGGGTGACCCACTGCTTGGGCCATTCTAACAATTACAAGGTTTTTACAAGGGGGGGGGGGGGGGGCAGAAAAAAAAACAGAGTCTGTTATTGACATAAAAATGGTCCATCTTGGTGCTTAGTCTCTGTTTCCAGGTCTTGAATTGGTAGGGCATCCTGATGTCAGTCCTGCGCATCCTGCGCCCTAGGGAGCAGGGCCAGTGTCCATTAAAGGTCTGAGCAGAAGAGCAAAAGAGCAGATTCAGTCGGTTTACAAATAACTACACCTAAGGCATTAATTGACCAGCAGGAAGTCTACAAAGAAGCAGAGATTATGAAGGTGGTTGCTGACAGCGAGCCCTCTGCTTCACTAACAGACCCAGAATTTAGATGGAGTGAGAATGAGACCTCTTCCACTGTTAATAATATGTATTAAAAGGAGAGGAAACATAATAACCCATAACATGCCCCTGTTTTGTTTGTTGTTGTTTTTTCTGGGTAACAGCAACTTTTTTCAATTGCTGAAAATGAGAAGAAGCTTATGCAGCCGACTGTAGAGAAAAGAGAAAGGAAGAAAGAAAAAAACAAAACAAAAAACCACAGCAGCATCTTTTCTTCAGAGTGGATTTGTGTGTGTGTGTGTGTGTGTGTGTGTGTGTGTGTGTGTGTGTGTGTGTGTGTGTGTGTGTGTGTGTGTGTGTGTGTGTGTGTGTGTGTGTGCACAGCCCCTCTGAACTCTTTTCTTCTAAGAATCCCTGAATGCTGTGATGTCACTTCAGCACTCTTCAGATAATAATAAAAACTCTCCTGCTACAGCACACTGGACACACACTATGTTCTTGCTGAGGGCGAATGCTTTTTATCACCGTACATAATAAGATAATTCTTAGCTGTTTACTGCTGTCATAGAAACAGATCTGTGTTGGGAGATTTATCCCATGCTTTATGTACCCACCGTGAAGAATGCAGATCTTGTTACTGACCGCTGCTCTGCATGAATCTATTTCTAGCAGTTTTCTATATGAGACAGATGCACAAAGAGCCTCACAGTGATATGTCACAGTCACACGTTCATGCAAGCTCTCACAGAGATGTCAGTGTGCTGCCATGCAACGAGGTTTAGCTACGTGCTAGAAATGAGCAGTCCTCTACATTTCTCAACCCGCATTTTCCTGTGTGGCTGTGGCTTGAACATATAACCTCTGAAGTTCTAGATTATCACTTCCCCACAAGGGTTTCCCACAAACTGAACACCAAAGTTTGGTCTTGAAAAGGGGAAGCCCATCTCATGAGCATTTGCGGTGAAAGTTAACATTTTGATGACTCTTACTTCTCTTTCTGCTCCTTTGTCTTCATTTGTCCACCAGATTTCTCCCATTTGCCTCTGTCCATATCGCTGATGTCACTTTTGTCCTTCGTTCGGTCTGAGTCCATGTCGTCATCCCTGTCGCTCTTCTTCAGGAGCTGTGCAGAATGTAACAGACTCTGTGATGGTGCTGTGCCAGCATCCACACCAAACAGTTTGCTGTGCCTCAAGAAAGTTTATCTTAATTTGAATCTCTTTTTCAGACTGTTCCTGCAGAAAATAACAGACTCTGTAATAATGCTGTGGCAGCATCCACAACAAACACTTTACCTTGCCTCAAGAAATTTTACCTTGACCTGCTGTTCATGAATGCATGGGTGCGTCCAACTCTATTTTAACAGATCACAGGCAAAATGGCACAGAGACTTCATTCAACCACTTCCTGAAACAAGAGTGTCACCTCTTGTTTCAATCCCCGTTATAGTTGATGTTTGATTCACAGCCAATCCTAAAGACTGGAGAAGGTCACATGACTTTTCAAACCAAAACATCCCACTAAATGCTCATAGATGTTAAAAGAACACTCCTATCAGCCTGAAACATTTAACACATAGTAAGAATGTGCAAGAACCAGGCCGACACGGCAAAAATGGTCATACAATCCGAATGCAGTCGGGAAGGAAAGAGGCGTGGTCAGCTGTGTCAGAACACAGCCAGACTGCCTTGTGCACACCTGCAGGATGCAGCCCAAACGTATTTCAGACAACAGTCAGATAACACAGACTGCTGTCAGATGCCACCAATGTTGGAACTGTCACTCACTCACTCACCCACCCAATCAAATCTTCGCTCGTCCTCACATTCCCAGCACTAAACTGACTTCTCATCAGGAAGAGGGTGCACTGGCAGGATGGAGTGCACATGTGTATGTGCAAACAAGTGATCCAACCAGCATGCGAGTGTGTGGTCAGATGAAATGGTCACTCAGCTTCACACGTGTGTTGATAATGACTGAACGAGCCACGGAACAATTTTCTAGCACTAAAACAGTTCATCCATATCAGGGGTGGGCAACTTGTTCCAGAAAGGGCCAAGAGGATGCAGGTTTGTCTTTGTAGCCACTGACTCCTCCAGGTGATTTCACTGATTAACTGATTCCATCTGCTCAAAGTGATATTAATCAGTGAAATCACCTGGTGGAGTCAGTGGCTACAAAGAAAACCTGCACCCTCTTGGCCCTTTCTGGAACAAGTTGCTCACGCCTGATCCATATGAATAAAGGTGTTGTTTTCGCTCAAGATTTGAAGAATTTTCTGAAAATGCATTTCATTTTTTCAGTTTTAGAGTGAAATCATTTACCTATATATACAGTCATCAAAAGAAATATTCGTCACATATTTTGAAAGCTGAGATTTTTATAGTAACATTTTGATATTCAACACATGGGCATTATAGGAGAAAAAGTACATTAAAAAGGGAAGTTACCTAAAGTATAAGAAAAAATAATCAAGAAAATTCTGTTGGACATTAGAAGGTTAATTTTAATCTCTTCTTTGGACAGGTTCTAGTGGCCAGTCTGCTCTGTGTCAGCCTGATCCCGTCAGATCGCAGGAGCTAAGCAGTGTGGGGCCTGATTAATACCTGGATGGGAGACCTGTTTGGAACACCAGGGGCTGTGTGTGTTTCTTCAGGTAAAACTCGAGTTGCATCAGGAAGCGCATCTGGAGAGAAGGTGAACCGCGCACATTTGTGTGTGTGTCTGATCCACGTACAGAGCGCCTGTGCATGCGTGAGGTGATCAGAAACAGCAGAGTTTTGAAAAAAAAAGACAGAGAGAGAGACAGCGCTATCTCTCTCTCTCTCTCTTTCTCCCTCTGTCTCGTACCTGCGTATTTTGGGTGTACAGACAGTGATTAGAGTTTTGGTATTTGAGAAATATTTGGTGTGTTTGCAGTGTGTATTATTTTGGTGGCGCATTTAGCATGTGTGGTTAGTGTGGTCATTTTTTTTAATTTTTTTTTGTAAAAATGAAGCATCTTATGAATGTTGAATAAGCGCTTCAATTTTTTATTTTTTTTTTATTTGGAGCAAGACGGAGTGCACAGCGTGTTGTCAGAGTCTGAACCAGACAGTGAGGATTCTGACGATGAAGGAGATGTTCCCTCTTTTGTTCTGGACGAGGAACCACAGCAGGTGGATCCACCGACGTGCGCACAGATCTCCACAGTGGGTCGGATCACGTGCTTCTGTTTGCAGCTGAACTCTGTCCTTGCTCCGAGTCCTAGAACTCAGAGATGCAGACACACACTGCTCCAGCAGTGGCTCCAGGTGCATTTTGTTTAAGCGTTGAGATCAATGTTAGCTTCAGTTTTGTTTTGATCCTCTTTTCGTTCCTTTTGCGCTCTTGATTCGCAGGCTATTCGGTGATAAAGCTGGTTCCTCCACCTTTTCTCAACGATTTGTGACTTTTTCACTTTTTTCCCTTCATTCAGGAATCCTCGTATGCCATGTGACCGGGCTGTAAGACTCTGTGAAGATACTGCAGCAGCATCCAGACCAAACAGTTTGCTGTCCCTCATGAAAGATTACCTTAATTTTAATCTCTTTTTCAGACAGTTTCTTCTGCTTTTCAGCCTCTTTTCGTTTGCGCCTCTCCTCCTCTCGTCTCTTTCTCTTCTCCTCCTCTCTTTGTCGCTTCTTTTCCAGCTCCCTCCTCCTCCTCTCCTCTCGTTTCTCCTCCCTTATTCTCTGTTTGGAGAAAAAAAATTCCACACTTCTAAAAACAGTGCAAGAAGTTTTTTTTTTTTTTTTTTTTTTAGCTGAAGCATATTTCTTCGGTTTTACCTGTTTTTCAATTTTCTTATTCTTGATGTACTCCAACAGTGGCGTTCTGCGTTTGGCTGCAACCAATCAACAGACGGAGAAAATGAGGTGAAGCAATGAGTCATTAATTTTGTACAGCTATTACTGAATATATTTAAATATCAGAGGTCTGCCCTGCATGACCGACTGCACCTATCAGCTCTCTGGTTTTGGCTTCGATCTCCCCCAGCAGAGTCTCAGGGTTGGCCATAGACTTCTCCTCATCACAGCAGTAATTCTCCAGGAAGCGCTTGTACTCTGGGTCTGAAAAAAGTGTGCAAAAAAGTGTGCACTAACCAATTGTTAAATACGCACTAAGAGAATACAGTCACCTTTTTGATAAGTCAAGGCCAATAAACCTTTCCTCACCAGCAGAGGCCCCTCAGCTGGTGGTTACCATGACCGTACCCCAAACCCAGTCCGTGCAAGAACTGAACAGTGCAGCAGCCAAAGTTAGTCATTATTTAAGTAAACAAAAAAAGTGAGTCAAAGAAATTGAAACTGAGATGTTCTTGGTGGGGGGGGGGAGGTACAGACCACTTGATGGTTGAGGCTCAAGTCATACAGCAAGTTGCCTATAAACCAAAAGGTTACTGGACTGATCCCTAATACTGCCTGGGCCAAGCAGGTTGTTTGTTCTAAAACAGAGTACTTTTCACCATCTATCATGCTCAGTTACCACATTATAAGGTAACATATGTCATAGAACCCAGTGGACATCAATCTTGTTTGATTATTACTTTGGAGACCAAACATTCATCACAGTCAAAACTATTCCATTTATTACTCAGATTAGCTCAACCAATAATTTGCATCACATTTGACCAAAATTGTCACCATTTTTGCTGTTTTTACTCAGTAACATTCAGTCATAGTTAGTCCATACCTTTTGGAATCTTTATGATCAGACAGATAATAATACAATAACATGCTTTTGAAGGGCGGTATGTATTTTCAAGAGGCCCGATGTCCATCCCGTCGCCCGCAATGACAGCTATTCGCCCGAGTTAGACGGAGGGACTCAGAAGATGCATACCACACGACAACAGCATGTTATTTGAATTATTATCACTTTTTACTGAGATACACAACACGTAACGCATACATAAAAAGTTGGCTCACTTAACTTTTGTTGTGTCGGCTGGCGTGCGCGCTGCTCTCCAAATTCGGCAGTGGGTCCTCATCAGGCTGCTTTAGCTGCTGTTCATTGTTGTACTATCCATGAGAAAATTGTCCCGAATATCCACATTGGGACCAAGACACACTTCTCGCCTTTTCATCTTTTCCTCTGCGGACAGTTTTTTTCCCCTCTGCGGACAGTTCTTGGGCTGCGCGCGCTATGACGTCATTTGTTTACGCACAGCGGGTGGGTATAGTCAGATAGCGTCGACGTAAATCTACGATACCGGCCTAGCAACGCCCCGGTAAAGTGATAATAATGTGGTATACTTTTCAACATGATTAGAAGATGTTTAGATTTTGACCCCTGTGTAATTCTTCACTGACACCTACCAGGCATGAGCTACCTCCCTGGGATGGCCACCATACATTTTTGTGTTGGCCATGATACACCGAGACTGGATTATAAATGTCATTTAGTCCTCTTATGTGGTACAGATTAGGACAAAATTGTCTTCAGGCTCAAGGACGATAACTTCTGTGTGACACTGAACTCCAAACTTAGTCCCAACCCAACAAAAATCAAAGCGGGCTGCTGTAATGAAGACCTTAAAGAAAATTCAGATTTTTTTTCCATTTTTTTTATCAGTGCATAATTTATGGTTTAAATTATATGAAGTGCATTAAACATGAGAACGTGAATTGACTGGCAGTTTTAAGCAAATCAAATTAAACACATTGCTTTCACGAAAATAACCAAACTAAACTAATTTAACACCTAATTAACACATTTAAGTTGAGTTTAACAGTTTAAGCCTCCAGCGGCTGTAACCATCTCAGATGTTTCGCAGTTTCTTCTTTATGGTCTTGTTATTATTTTTACTTTCTAAATGATCATTATGTCACCACAATGAAAAGAGAGAATTGTTGAACCAACACAATAAATTACATAATGGGTTTTACATTATACTTATATTTATAAAGCATAGAATAAATAACTGGCAATTGATTTTTATTTACTTTTCTTGTATTGTTGCAACTCGTTTGTTGAGCTGCACGTCATGCCTCTGTTACACCAGAATATGTTTGTGTCTTCAGTACCTTCTTCAATGCTCCCAGCTTTGGCATCTTTCTTTTTCAGCTTCTTCTTGGAGATTTTCTGGAATGGAGCAAACTCGACCACTGCTGGGTACTCGAGTCCTGAGTCAGTGTTGAGAAAACAGTTTTATTACTCACCAAACTGCTAATCAAATCATTAAAAAAGCTCCCAAACTACGTTTTCCCCCATAAAGGTCTATGTAGCAAAAACACTGTCACTTCTTTAAATTTTCTTGCCTTCAGTGCATGGAATTTCTGCACAGCAACAAAATAAAACCAATCAACATGAAATCAACCCGGACTGACTGCTGTTCTGTGTCCATTCTCTGCACCAGGAAAGGCATGTTTTTCCTCTCCTTTTAAATATGAGCAGTTCTCTGAAATTTAAAGTGATATATCAGTGACACAAACTGAACTGCCTGATTTTGGAATTACCTTTGTTGTCGATGAAGACGTAACCATCAAACCTGTCCCTAAACAGCAGGATGTCATCAGGATTCTTAAAACTGATGTAAGCTCTGCAGAAGAGATGAGGGTACAGACTGCGGAAAGATGGAGAGGTTACAAACTGGCATAAAAAGAAAAGCATTGGCTTATCTGGTGGCTGTTTATCAAATGTGCGTTACCTTTGATCGGCTGGAAAAAACTCAAAATAGTCATAAGCTGGGAGCGGACTGAGCTGCTCCTCCAGCTGCTCCTTAGACAGGTTTGGTGGAAGTCGTCGTATCACCACCTGAAAACAAACAAGCAGTCACATTTACATGACAACAAAGTCATGTTGTTTTCAAACACCAAATCCAACCTTCAAATCCTGCCACAAATCACTTTACAGGGAATTCAAATAGAATTTGTTAAAAAATACAAATATCTTGGAATTTGGATTGACAATACACTTTCATTTGCACATTATATTAATCTGCTTGTAAATTGACTCAGAATCAGGTTGGGTTTCTTTTTTCAAAATCTGACTTGTTTGTCGCCCTGCGACAGACTGCCGTCCTGTCCTGGGTGTAACCCGCCTCGCGCTCTATGGCTGCTGGGATAGGCTCCACCCCGTGTCCCTTAATTGGACTAAACGGTAGAAGATGAATGAAATGAATGAATGACTTGTTTGTCCTTTGAAGCCCGGGGGAGGCTTGTTGCCGCCACTTTTATGCCAATGTTGGACTATGGCGGTGCATTGTACATGCACTCATCAGCTCAGAGTTTGAGAGCTCTTGATATTGTCTATCATGGAGCTCTGAGGTTTATCATTGGCTTCAGAGCTCTTACACATCACTGTGTTATTTATGCTTGTGTTGGTTGGTCCTCCTTGGCATTTCGCAGGCTTTGGCATCTGTATTTACTCATTCATAAATGTTTACTTGGTCAGCTTCCTGATTACTTACGAATGTATATTTCTCAGAAATGTATTGGTTCCTATCATCTTCGTTCTGCCGACCGTTTTTATTGTCAGTTCCAAAGGTCCGGTCGGAGCTGGGAAAGAAGGGCTTTCAGTTTGCTACAGCCTCTGCATGGAACCTTTTACAGAATGACCTAAAACTGAGGGAGCTGGTCTCCTTAGAATCTTTTAAAGGACTTTTAAATGATAGAGATGCTGGCACATTGACATGAAGTTGTTTTAACTGATTTTTTTTAATTATATTGTAAGAATGTGTTGTTTCTGAACTTTCATACTGAAACTTTTTAATTGGTTGGTAATTGTTTATTCTGTATGTGTAGTGGAATGTTGAAATTGACATGTAACCTTGCTGTCTGTCTTGGCCAGGATGCTCTTGCAAAAGAGATTTTTAATCTCAATGAGACTCTTTTCCTGGTTAAATAAAGGTTTAATAATAATAATAATTTATGGATAGTTTACATTTGTCTGCACAGAGAACATTTCTACATTTGGCTTTCACACTTCATCTGCTGATATTGCCAGATCTTCCAGGAAGACTTATTCAAGACAAACAGAAGAAGGTATTCACAGAGCGCATGAATCCACCAAGGCCAAAAGACCAACTTTCATTTGCATTTACCATCAAGCCTTATCTCCAAAGAATTTATCAAAATGCTAGTCAAGATCCATTTCTGAATTTTTGAGTTCAATGTTGCAATACAGTGTCTTTAATATTCTTCTGGGTCCCAGATCCAGAATATGTTCCAGACTGCGCTCCAATGATCCTGCTGTCTAGAGAATTAGCCCCTGGTCACACCAAAATTGGCAAATTAGTCCAAGGTGAGAAGACAGGCAAAGGGCGATTCAAATTACCCTTGATGACTGACAAGTAAAGACAGAGTCACCTGGTGGTGGCGGTGGGGGGACTGACTGTGTTTGTCTAATTTATATTGCTTTTATTATATGTATATGTTGCCATAAAAGGAAAAAAATGGCAGTAGACACTGTCACAGACATATATATGTGTGTATAAGAATAATTATTCCTTGATCCGAGAAACAGCTCTCAATGAAATTTTGTGAAAATCTGTTTAAAGATGTTTTAGCATCAGTGTGCTAATGACTGTTTCTTGACAAGCCATAGCTTGTTGACTCCTGTGAGTTGCTAAATAAATAAAAGGATTACACCAAAAACCACTGGCAGAAATCACCCTAGGAACTAGAACTGTCACTGCTACTGTGAAAACACCAGTGGCCTTGTGAGAAGATTTCACGTGCCTGATCTGGCCCGCGAGCGCCAGTTTGACAATCACGAAGGTTAAACCGACAACAGCCAAAGCATCAGTGGAAAGCAAACAAGCTGCTGTCCAAGTCCAGCTGAGGAGGAGCAGGTTTCGGAGACGTGCGGATCGTGTCGCTGTCCGCGGTGCTGAAAACTCCTCGTCCTCCCGCGCGCACCCACCTTCGTAAAAACCTCCTTTTTGTCGTCTTTGTGTTTGAGGCTTGCAGCAGCGTTGTCGTGCTCCCTCGGCACGTCTCGGAACTGGATCTCCACCACGCTTTTCTCCTTCCCCGCCGTCATCTGCTCCTTTTCAGACCTCATTTCTCGCCATCTTCCTTCTCTCTCGAGGCATGTGCTCGCGAGAGGAAGGAAATATCGCGAGATAGTCGCTGTTTGAAGGGGCGGAGCTCTTCTGTGACTCCAGCTCGTTGCAGACTCGGGTTTTAGGGGTCTTTTGTTTTATGTTTTTGTGCTGCAGTTTTCCGCGCTGGGCTCGTGGGCTTCACAGTGCACGTGTCCGTGCAGGACGTCGTGCGTGGGCAGGAGTGGCTGTGTGGCTTCCTGAGTGGCTGTGGACATCAGCGCGGTGTGGAACTACAGACCACGTGGAAAAACAAAAACAAAACAAATAATAATGAGAACTGTCAATCATGTTTAATAAGATGAAACTAAAACTAATTTGTGGCTGTTATAAAAGATTTTTGTTCATTTCTACAAAACTAATAGACTAAGAAAAATGTTAAAATTAAAGGTAAAAAAAAAACTAAACATTGAATTTATTTATTTTTGCTTTTTGTTTGTTTTTTATTTACTTTTTCCATTCAATTTAATTTTATTTCATTTATGTAGCACCAAATTACAACAAAGCTGCCTTAACCTTACCAACCCTCAGAGCAAGCACACAGGCAGCAGTGGTAAGGAAAAACTCCCTCTGATGATTTCAGAACTCAGAAGTTTATTGCCATTGCCAATGAACAGGATTCACAGACTAGGAATTTGCTAATGGTGCAACATTAAACTTTTGAGGAAGAAACCTTAAGCAGACCAGACTCAATGGGGTGACCCTCTGCTTGGGCCGTGCTACCAACACAGCTGAATACAATATATAGGAAATTTGTGTTTTGTTTCTATCTGCACCTGTGTGAATGACTTATCAGTCTGATGCACAAGTGACAAACTCTGCTGCATTTGTTGCAGGTGTACTGCGATGCCTGCTGAGGCTGCCGCTGTTGCTTCTTCCTCCTATCTTGTTGCTCAGCAAGACCTTGGTTCCTCTCCTGCTCAGCCGTATGTGCACCTCTCTGCAGCTATACATTTTCAGAATAAAATCTCACACAACACATGCAACACAAATACATGCAACACCATTAAAACAAAACGTGACGAGAACACATTCCAACTGGTCGAAAAGGAGGATTGGTGACGATGCCACAAGGCCAAAACCAACTAGTTGATAGATTTATTTTGAAATTCCATAAAAACAATGGCTTAAACACACACACACACACACACACACACACACACACACACACACACACACACACACACACACACACACACACACACACACACACACACACACACACACACACACACACACACACACACACATATATATATATATACACACAGTTATACATTCATTCATCTTCTACCGCTTAGTCCAATTAAGGGTCGCGGGGGGCTGGAGCCTATCCCAGCAGCCATAGAGCGCGAGGCGGGGTACACCAAGGACAGGACGCCAGCCTGTCGCAGGGCCACAAATAGACAAACAAACACACGGACAATTTTAAAGAGTCCAATCCACCTATCCCGCATGTCTTTGGATGTGGGAGGAAACCGGAGCACCCGGAGGAAACCCACGCAAACACGAGGAGAACATGCAAACTCCACACAGAAAGGCCACGGGAATTGAACCCACGGCCTCCTCGCTGTGAGGCAACAGTGCTAACTACTATGTCACCGTGCTGCCCATATATATACATAATGCAGAACTTCTCAAAGTGTGGGGCGCGCCCGTTTGGGGGGGCGCGGAGAGGCATCGGGGGGACGCGTAAACGGGCTGGAAATGCGCTGCAAAAATGTGCGGAACAGAAATGTTGAACGGTGCAGCAACACGTACCCGTTTTAGAGCACACCAAACTACCGCGCTTCCATGGTTGCACCACGCTGCAGGCAGGGAGGGGGGTCACGATAGAGACATGCAGAGGAGGAGCAAAGCGAAAGACAACAGATGCTGAAAACAGCATACCTTCATCAAAGACTAAGTCAAGGAAGTATGATAAAACATATCTTGCTCTCGGATTTACTTTAAGACTCATCGCAGAAGAAGAGAGACCATTGTGTGTGCTTTGTCTGAAAACACTTGCAGCGGATATTTTGAAACCATGTAAGTTAAGAAGACACAGAGTCAACACATCCCTCCCATGTCAACAAGCTGCTCGAGTTTTTCCAAAGGAAACTAGAAGACTACAACAAGCAGCACATGACCTTTACCAAAGTAGCTTCAACTAACAACGCGGCACAACTAGCATCATATAAAGTTGCTTACAGAATCGCTGTCTGCAATAAACCACACACGACTGCAGAAGAGCTCATTCTCCCCGCAGCTATAGATATGGTCTCTGCTATGATAGACGAGAAAAGCGCTCTGAAACTGAGGTCCATTCCCCTGTCTAATGACACGATTAGCAGGCGCATACGTGACATTTCACGATTTGGAGGAGCAGCTAACAGAAAGTGAGACAGTCCCGTTATGCTTTACAAGTAGATGAAGCCACAGTAAATAATAAAGACTGCCTTCTCATCGCAAATGTTCGCTTTCTCACGCCAGCCTCCCTGAATGAGGATTTACTGTTTTGTAAACACGTAACAAACAGGGCCACAGCTGACGAAATATTTCAAATCATAAATGACTATTTGACGAAACAACATAAAATGGGAGAACTGCGTCGGAATCTGCACAGATGGAGCAAAGGCGATGGCAGGACACAAGTCGGGGCTGCAGGCACTGATACGCCGAGTGGCACCAAACGCACAGTGGACGCACTGTATAATACACCGAGAGGCACTTGCATCAAGACAACTGAGCCATAAATTAAACGAGGTGTTATCTGATGTTGTGAGCGCAGTTAACTTCATCAAAACAAGACCCCTAAAAGCACGCATGTTCTCTGCACTCTGTGAAGAGACGGGGGCGGGACACTCAGCCGTGTTGTTTCACAGTGAGTCCCGCTGGCTCTCCCGAGACAAAGTGTTGTCTCGAGTGTTTGAACTGAGAGAAGAAATTCAGATTTTCATGGAAGAGCAGCACATGTTTGACCTTGCATCATAGTTTAAAGATGAGCAGTTTGTAATGAAACTGGCATATCTCAGTGACATTTTTGCAAAGTTAAATGACTTAAATCTGCAGCTATAAGGCAAAGAGAAGCATCTCCCTCACCTGGCAGACAGAATTAACAGCTTTAAAAGAAAGCTGGAGATGTGGGGAAAACGCATTGAAAGGGGAAACATCGACTCATTTGAGAACCTAAGTGAGTTTGTAGAAAGCTACCACCTGGATGCTACACCAGTTATGAACTGTTTCAAGGGTCATATCTCTTCTCTTGGGGATTTTTTTCCAAAAATATTTCCCAGATGACTGTGCTCACTTTGACTGGGTGAGAAATCCTTTTCAAGCACAGCCACCCACTGGCCTGCAATGTAATGAAGAAGAGCAGTTCATTGATTTGACCACTGACTCAAGCTTCAGGGTGAAGTTCACAACACAGACACTGACTGAGTTTTGGATTGAGGTGGCAAATCAGTACCAAGCCATTGCTGAAAGGGCCTTAAATATTCTCCTTCCTTTTGCCACTTCATACCTCTGTGAGGCTGGATTCTCAGCTGTTGCCTGCATAAGAACCAAGTGCAGGACAACTCTTAACATTGAGCATGAACTTAGAGTGGCTTTGTTATGTACTGAGCCCAGATTTGATGCTATCTGCAGTGGAAAACAGGCCCACTGTAGTCACTGAGATTGAAGGTGCACAGATGTTGTAGGCACTTTATGTTGCAATAATATTACAAATTGTTATTGTGTTCAGACCATTGTTGCACACCTTGTTATGCAATATTATTAATGGAAGTTACATGTTATCTACATGTTATCTTGCCTATCTTTAAGTTATATCAAGTTTTATTGCTATCTAAAAGCACTTTTTCAGTTTGGTGACACAATAAAAGTAAGTTTATTTGAAAAGAGTATTAAAGTTGCTGTTTTATATAAACCCTGAATTGGCGGGGGGGCATGGATTATTTTTTCCGTCCAAAGGGGGGCATGGATTATTTTTTCCGTCCAAAGGGGGGCATGGCAAAAAAAGTTTGAGAAGCACTGACATAATGCATTTATAATGGAATTTCAAGGATAACACAAAAAAGTCAGACTTATTTCCACATAAAAAATACAAAGATCATTCAAATCTAGATAAATTGAAAATAATTAATTATAATAAATATTTATGTATATAATGCACTTCACATTTACAATAAATATCAAAGTGCTACAGTCACTATAAAAACAAAAAAATAAAAAACAAGCAATAGCAATTAAAGAATAAAATAAATTATGAAAAAGACAAAAACCAAAACACCGAGGAGAAGAGAGAAAGCAGTTAAAACACATTTACACAAAATGATGAGACTGACTTTGTAAAGCACCACTGAGCAGAAAATTACGCAACGACCTCATACAAATGGCGAAAATTAGTTCATAAAAATAATGATAGTTATGAGGGGAAAAAGCCAGCACACCCTTGAAAGAAAATTGTGAATAAGAAAAATAAAGATAGTTTAATAATTTGAATTTATTCGAAGAATAATAATCTGCCGGGTTTTTTTTACTTTATGTAATCATAATTATTTGATTGTAATCCCATAATTATATTATTTAGAATGAAGTTAAAAATGTCAACTGTAAGTTACAACTTTTCCACCAATCGCGATTATTCCTCATAGGTAACAGAAGAGATTAAGATCTGAACATTTTTCTTGTGAGAACCAATAAGAACCTTCAATGTTTGCTGAATTTAACGCTTTAAAACAATAATAATATAATATAAAAAGCAAACAGATAACAAACCTCTGAGAAGTCTGTCTGCTGTTTTCCACACAGAGGAGCTGAGGTTCTTCCGGAGTCCACACGGAACCCTTCAGGCTGCCCGGAACTAAAGTCGAGTCCGAATCCGAGTCCCCGTAAACCCGGGTTTGGGATTCAGACGGGTCGCAACCCATCCGGTCCAAAACCTCTCGACGACGGCGGAGAGAGCAGAAAGAAGCTGGACTGGGGTTTCACAGGAGACCTCGATCAGCTCCTCCTGAACCCCGAACCAGCTTCATCCACCAGCAGGGGCGGCGCCAGTATTTTTTTAATCGGACTTGGTGGGTGCGTGTGTGTGTTTGGGGGGGGCACGGTAACAGCAGAGCATTGGTGGTGTGGACAGAATTTATTATAAATGTGCAAATATACATTTTACAGAAAATGCAAAGTGCCTACTTCACAGAGGAAGCACAGATGGGCACGTGCCACCTTCACAATCATACAGAAGGACAGTTGGTTTGTGACCTAGTTTTTCCCCAATAACCACAACTTTATACAGCTTATGTATCCAGAGACATCGCATTTTGAAATATTGCTACGATAACTGTGCGATTTTACGTTGATTACCTGTGAGGTGCACTTCCTGGTTTGGTCGGAGGATTGTTGGAACCTGTAGTATGATCTCTTGATCCCGAGCACCTTATCCTTCCCAGATGAGTTGCTACACAAAGGAGCGTTACGAAAACTACCTGCATGAACCACTTTCCTTTTTTTCAGACCAAATACTTTGGGTGAACTACTTCAAAAAAAAAAAAAAAAAAAAAAAAAGCAGCTTCTGTGCCCACTGTGGCTCATCTTTGCTGGACACTGATTCACATATTTTGCACTAAAAATCATGGTGCATTGTGGGAAGAATACAGTGCAGGTATGGAGATGTGTAGTCACTGGATATACGGACACCACTTTGTGGTACTAACTAGCATATGTATTTGTGTGATTTAAGTTGTTCTTCCACTCTCCTTTAGAGGGCGCTGTTCTACTTCACTGAATGATTGCTCTTATTTTTAAACAGACTTTGATCTTATACTTTACTGGTTAATAGAGTTTTAAAAAAGGAATAGTTTGCACCAAGTCATGCTTAGTTGGCATGTTGCTGGGTAATATGTCACATGTCAGAATCCAATGGGCGTCGACATTGTTTGACCTTTACTTTGGAGACCAAAAATTCAACAGTCAAAACATCTCCCTTTATTAATCGTATTAGCTCAAACACTAATGTGCACCACTTTTTACGAAATTGGAGCAACTTTAAATTTTGACCCTGTACAAATT
This sequence comes from Thalassophryne amazonica, assembly GCF_902500255.1. Taxonomy (NCBI): domain Eukaryota; kingdom Metazoa; phylum Chordata; class Actinopteri; order Batrachoidiformes; family Batrachoididae; genus Thalassophryne; species Thalassophryne amazonica. Next base: position 11,635,003 of record NC_047116.1, read on the forward strand.
TAAATTGACCTTTGTCACCATTCTTCTTGCTTTTGCCCCATAACGTTCATAGATAGTCCAAACTATGCTTTTTCGGACTCTTTATGATTAGACAGTGTGGTATAGTTTTCAATAATATTGGATCATTTATCAATTCTGAACACCGTGTAATTCTTCAGTTGTCCCCTAGCTGGTAACTTATTGAATTATTATTATTTTTTAAAGTGTAACGTCTAAAGAGTATGTGCAGCCAGTCTGCTCTGTGTCAGCGTGATCCCATCAGATCTCAGAAGCTATGCAGTGCAGGATATGGTTAGTACTTGGATGGGAGACCTCTTCAGAACACCTGCGGCTGTGTGCATTTCTCCAGGTTACATTGGTGTTGCGTCAGGAAGGGCATCCGGCATAATCTTGTGCCAAATGCCAATGTGAATCTGGCTATATTCGCTGTGGCAACCCCAAACAAAAACGGGAGCAGCTGAAATGAGAACGTCTAAAGAGTCCTTGTGCCAGCTTTGATGCTTGTTTCCAGAAATGAGCGATTGTTACAGTTATCTGCTCCACTATATGATGTGATAAAACTGATCTCTGCCTGCAAGCCTTCAAAACCCTGGTGTTTCTGGTCTTACCTGGAGACCCCAGAACTAGTCGATGGGCTAAGATATGAACCGGCTGTCCTGCCTCTCAGGCGCTGTGCGAGTGGCTGTGTGGTGGCTTAATTAAGTCTTTTAAAATGTCAGATACTGTATTTTCTTGAGAGAGGCCCACATGCTACCACAGGCCTTTACAAAGTACACCTTACTGATTTTGGACTCAAAATCAATGGGCTTCTTGGGGTCATGATGAAGAGTTTGGTAACGATTGGGCAATTATGAAAGAAGCTTTTGCCCTCAAGATTTTTAGGATGTTCCGCCTCACTGACCTTGGTCTTTGGACCCCAAACACAATAGGGTCTTTGGGTTCAATATCCAATTCAGCTTCTTGTGATCATGCCAGTAAAATCAACACTCAAAACAGAAACGCTACAATGACAGAGACACGTTACCACTGGAAGCAGAGACTCAGGCGGCTCTTTATTCATGATGTAAAGTCCCACAGGTAAATATCAGCGGGACCTGCTGCAGGCAGCCAGCAGTCACTGTGGTCTGTTCAGTGAGGAGTGCTGCTCTTCAAACCATCACGTCCCCCCAACACTTCCAGATCTAAACCAAGCACCTTTTATCCAAGGCCCTCGCGAATCTCCAAAGACATGTCCGGCCTTGGATGGCGGGGACGATGGCATGTTCTTCTGACAGTTCCGCCTCCTGACAGGATGGACTCACGTGCTAGTGTCTGACATGGTGTCGAGCATCATGTCGCTTTCATACATGTCACACTCCAGCGTTAGAGAAAAGTTCGGCGGCGTCCCCAACATGGTCTTTTCAAGGGCGGGCATGGAGGTATCCTCTGAAGTGACGTTGGCCTCCTCTGGTCTTGGTGTGGCGAGGGTGTTGGCTGGTTCTGATGATGATGAGGTGTTCAGCATTTTCATCAGGGCTGGCGTGTTGAAGCTCCCTCTCACCTTGTTGTTGATGTCTGTGCCTGGGAGGAAACAAATCCACATTAGGAAAGAAACGTGTTACATTTATCTGCAGCGCGGTGATGTGACGTGTCCACAAGTCAGTAATCACAGAATTCCAAAGATCGCATGCGAAAATTACTCGATTCCCCTGAACGTCACACAGCATGAAGTCAATTGGCTGAGACATGACTGTTTACGCTCACGACAATTCTTTCAAATCCAACAGAGTTTTGTCTGTCGACGTCCATCCCGATGGAATACTGATGGGGATGGTACAGGCATCGAAGGAAAATAAGACACATTAAACCGAGGCAAAAAGTGTGGATTAACACGCTTCTTTCATGTTGTTGTTGTCCTGCTACACACATGCATATCAAACACCTAATACTTTAACCATTTTATAGAATTTGCTTCATATTCATATTTCATAGAAATATTTAAAGTGTGTGTGTTAAGTAGTGAACCTCTGGCGGACTTTTGCTCAACTGTTTGGTAACAGTGGTGAATTAAATACACCCAGAGATCCCTTAAATGTGTAAAACTATAAAAATGTTTATGCTTAAAAAGAGAGCGACACACACACTTCTATTTTCTTTTTTACATTCCTCAAAACGATTAACCGATTATCAAAATACTTGTCAATTTAATAGTTGATTAACAATCAATCACTGCAGCTCTAGAACACTGATAACATTAGTGAGTAGCTGACAACACTCAAACTAAAATTTATCTCGTAAATTACACAATTGTCACATGAAGCTCATGGCGACGTTTTCAAAAAGATTATATTTGGATTGTTATCGTCACCATGACTAACGAGCACAATAAACAGGTCTGTGTTAAATTAAAAAAAAAAAAACTACGTCACAGTAAAGTCATGGTTAAGTAGTGTTGTCAATTAAAAATCACACAATTGTCCGTAGTTAGCTCACGATTATTTGCACATTTTTATCTTCAATCCATGCTGCTTCTTAACATATGATTTCAATTACTGAAATCTTGACATGAATTTGTGGCCTTGAAGTGCATCGTACCGACGTAGGCATCCGAACTACCGATGTACATCTCGATACAGTGGCCGAGCATCGTCAGCGAGAAGGTGTCGTCTCGTTTCAATCCAAGCGCCTGCAAAAGAGGAGATGCACAAAAAAAAAAAAAAAAAAAAAAGCTATCACCAACACCTGATGCTCCATTTTTAGAATTTACATATAGAAAAAACTAAACAAGCCTCATGTTCAAGCAGATAAGGTTCAGATTAAAAAAAAAAAAAAAAAAAATCATTTAAACAGCACAAAGCAGGTGTGGTTTTCTTTGCATTGTGATGACAGCGAACCTGTCCGATGGTTCTTATCATAACTTCATAAGTTAAAACCAGCGTGGAGCCTAAATGGAATAAATAAGTACCGTATGAAAGTAGTCGATTGCACTCTCAAAGTCCCCCATGAGGCTGTGCACGTATCCGATGGCAGCGTAGGTGGAGGAGTGCTGGGGGATTAAAACCAGGGCCTGGCGGTGGTACTCCAAAGCCTGCTCGTACTTTCTACACAACACACAAAACATCATCACCACCACTGACAAACTGAACAAAACCTTCTGAGAGAATGTATCCATTAAAGTGAACACAACAAATTAAAACAGCTCCCCCTGCTGGACAAATGAGTCCAGCAGACAAATGAGACCACCAAAGACAAACACTACCTCCAAGTGGGCAGCAGCAGGAATGACAAAGTATCACGTCATTCCAATGTTCAAATACGATACGATACACTTTATTGTCCCTTCCGGGAAATTTGTCTTAGACTCCAAGAGCTGCACAAGTAAAACTGCCATGACATAATTACATAACTCATACAAATTACATAACTTAATACACACATCAATAATACATATTGCACATCCCTAATACACATATCCAAATTACACATGCCCATATTACACAGCGGTCTCCCATAATAATTCATGCATATTGCACATATCCCTAAAAACACACACCCCTATTGCACAGCCATCTCCCACATATGGTTAAGGAAAATACTAACAGTGAATAGATAACACTAAAATAACAATGCCAACATGTCATTAACGCACAATCCTACTACCTATCCCAGGAACCATATTTAAGACTCTAATTGATGTGGGCACAAATGAGTTTTTAAAGCGATTCAATTTGCACTGAGGGACTCTGTATCGCCTACCAGACAGTAGGAGTTCATACTCAGGATAGAGGATGTGAGAAGGATCTGACAAAGCTCGCTGCACTCCTTTTGAGAACAGATTGTTCATACATGGACTGCAGGGAAGAGTTTCCCGTCCTCCCTACCACTTTCATAGCAGTCTTCACCAGACAAGCAAGCCTAGATTTTAACTGGACAGAGAGATTACCGTACCAAGATGACATCCCATACCGGATAATGCTTTCCAAAACAGCCTGATAAAACAAAAACAAGATTTTCTGCTCAACCCCAAACGCCCTAAGTCTGCGCAGAAAATATAACCTCTGCTGTAAACGAGAGCATAAGTTATTGACATGCGTTTCCCAGCTGAACTGGTTATCTAAGTAAACGCCTAGATACCTGTAAAAGCTGACCTGATTGACTTCATCATGGATTACCAGAGGGGTATGATCACCAATAGAACGAGGGTCAATTATCATCTCCTTAGTTTTCTTTACATTTATAGTAAGAAAGTTAGCATCACACCAGTGAACAAAAGACTGCACCTCCTCAAAGTAGTGATGGATCTGAGTCTTTATAAAGCAGACTGAGGACGGCAGTATCATCAGAAAATTTAAAAACATGATTTCCATGAAAGTGGCTAATGCAATCATTAGTATAGAGAGTAAAAAGGACAGGCGAACTGACACAACCCTGAGGTACGCCAGTACTGATGTTTTTAGAATCAGAGATAGTGTTATTAACTGACATTTTGAATTCTATCTATTAAAAAAGAATAAAACCATTTTATAATTATAGGATTTACTGACAGGTGAATTAATTTTTGAATCAGTAAATGAGGCTGTAACGTGTTAAAAGCTGAACTAAAATCAATAAATAAAAGACATGCGTAAGCCTTTGGGTCTTCGAGGTGTTTTAGTGACAGGTGGGTGATGCCATTAATGGCATCATCTGTACCCCGCCCTCTCCTATACGCAAACTGCAAGGGATCTAGATCTGAATTTATCTCAGACTTTAAAATAGACACCATATATTTTTCCAAACATTTCATAGCAACAGAGTTAAAGCTACCGGTCTAAAATCATTGTTAGTCGTTGGGCAGGGTTTTTTGGGTACTGGAACAATAATTGACTTTTTCCAGAGTAAAGGAACTGTGTGCTGATCCAAAGACTGCTGGAAAACCGGGCACCAGGCTGGTGTGAGCTCCTCTGCAAAAGTCTTTAAAAGAAAAGCTGAGATGCCATCTGGGCCAGCAGACTTATTTTTCTGAACCCTACTAAAAAGTAACTTAATTTTGCCTGGATCAACTACTAACCTGGGGCGCAAATCAATAGATGAAATGGAATTTAAAATGTTAACACGATCCAAAGAAAAATCCTGAGTCTCAAATCTCAAATAAAAGTCATTGAGCTCATTTGCTTTTTCCTGATCATCATCTGTTACAAAACTTTTCCTTTTTGTTACCATATTAGCTGCCACTTTCATTGAATCCCAAAGTTTTTTAGAGTCCATTGGGGCAAAATTCTGCTCAATATTGTCATTGTGCCTCTTCCTTGCATGCCTTAGCATTTGGTTCAGTTCTTTTTGCACAGTTTTTAACCCCATCCGGTCTTGATTCTTAAAAGCCATTTTTTTTTTACGGTTAATACAGTCTTTAACTTCCTTGGTTATGTAAGGCTTGTTGTTTGGATACATAATAATATCCTTTCTGGTAACCACACAATCAGTACAAAACTGTATGTAGTCTGTTATAGTATCCGTGGCCTCATCAATGTCCAGAGTATGAAAAATGTTCCAATCTGTGCAGAGGAAAGATCCCTTTAAAGCCTCTATGTTATCACTTGACTAAACAGGCACTGTCCTGATCTGTGGCTTGCTGCTCTTCAACACAGTCTTATAAGTTGGAATCAGATGTATTATGTTATGATCTGAATTAGACAAAGGAGGCTTTGCTCTGGCCCTGTAGGCATTCTTAATATTGCCATAACATTTATCTAAAATCTTGTCATCCCGAGTGGCACAAACAACATATTGATCAAATCCAGGGAGGGACAGTTCTAATTTACAACTATTAAAATCACCAAGTATAAAAACAGGAGCACCAGGCGTACGTTGCAACTGAAGGTGAACAAAGTCTGCAATTTGAGCTGCAGCTCGGGCTGCGTTTCCACTTGGGGGAACATAAACAGCAAAAATTAAAAATATTACCAAACTCCCTCGGAAGATAAAAGGGTCTCACGGAAAGACAACAGAAGTTCCACATCTTTGTTACACACCATCTCCCTGACGGTGTAATTCCTGCACCAGCCTTCATTGACGAACACACAGATGCCTCCTCCACAGCTCTTACCTGAGGATGCACTCCGGTCCGCTTGAATGACAGAAAAACCCTCCACATCAATAAGGGAGCTTGGAATATCCGCATGTAACCATGTCTCTGTGATCACAAGCAGGCCTGACTCCCGGTACTCAAAGCCTACTCTGGCATTGGTACGAAGCTCCTCCATCTTATTTCTCAGAGACCTCGCATTGCACAGGAATACCCGGCAGCGGTGGTCTGTTGCCTCTTCGGCGAAAACGCTGGCGTATTCCTCCTCGTCTGCCTCTTTTCCAATGACGTGCTCTGCGGGCCTGTTGTATCCTCAGCATCTCCGGCAGATCAGCCGGAGGCATGATTCCCGCAGATCGCAGGCAAAGAAGAGCGTCTCTGGGGTAGGTGAGTGATCGCTCACCTGCTTCCGCGTTCGGAAAAGTTTGGCAGATCCTCAGCAATTCCCAAAAAATCAGAATTATAAAAATTTGGTGCATAAATAACGCCATGGTGCTTTCCCCACACACACACTAACAAATAACAATCCAACAATTAAAATGTTTAAAAGTTTAAAACACAGCAGTTAAAACACAGCAGCCGCAACAGGAGTCCGGGTCGCCACAGAGCAGCGCCACCAGTTCATCAAATTACATGTCCAACAGAAGTTAGAGAAGTCTTGTTTTGGACAGGAATTGTTTTTGTGTGCCATCTTATTGCATGCAAATAGTACAAAAAAAAAATGCCTAAAGCATTCCCTGCATTTTAATGTAAACAGTTGTACATAACTTTGTTTTTGATACATCTATACATAGTTATAAAAATGGTTTGTTAAACAGATTTGTGGTTTTCACAGTTACAAAAAAAAAAAAAAACCTTTTCCTATTCAGATTATGTTTTTGTGTGAATTTTGGTTCACTGTGTTAATATAGAATGTCACAATGAAGAAAAAAATAAAGGAAAAAAAAAAACAAAAACCTGTGAAGTCACCCAGGTGAGGTTGTGTTGAAAAAAAGAGACACCAAACAACGCAAAGTCAAATTATGAAGGTCGTATTAAGAAGTAGTAAAAAGGCAAAATTATACCCTGGACTCCAGAGGGTTTAATTCAACAACACTCACTTCAGTTTTCGACATACGTGACCCAAGTTGTTTAACAATGGCTCCCATTTGTCCACAGTAACCTAAAAGAACCCAACAAAAACAAAATCATCAAAAAGCAACTAAAGATTATTTTTTAATATTCTTTGTGCCATTCATTTGTAAAATTAACACGTTAGGGATAAATAAAGATTCACCACCTCGTTCCCTATGGCTTTGATCTTGTCCATTGCTTCAAGAAATAACTTCTCAGCAGTCTTCCAGCTGAAACAGAAGATGTGGAAAGATTTCTTAGGCCACATCACAATGTTTAATAATGCAGACATCACTGTGGTGCATTTTACTGGTGGAGCATCAGTCGAGGATTTTTATTTATGTATTTTTTTTTAAGAGACCTGAAAATGTTTTGGGGAAGGAAATCATCAGTGGAAACCTTTTGTATGTGTTTTTTTTTTTTTTTTTAAGAAACCCAGTGTTCAGTATTTTAGGCCACTAAGAGATTCGGACGGTACAATTACCTTCAGCAAAAATACAGTATTACATAATATTTCAGTGTTGGCACACATATTCTCTCTCCCTTGTAGTGGTTGGATCCACAGTTTGACTTAAGCTATGTATTAATTTTGTTTTGATGATTTTATGGACTCTGTGCTAACCACTTTCATGATTGGAAGCATAATGTATTGTGCTTTGAATTCAAACAACAGTGAGTGATTGAGGGAAAAAAACCTCACTGATGTTAGCACATTAATGAGCCACATTATCTGCCTAATTAGCAAGACTAGAGTATTTATTTCACTAATGTGGCAGCTCCCAAATGTAGTTTTTGATGAAGTCCATTTTAAAATAGATGTGATGTTTTCTCTCCTTTCCTTAAGTCACACTTCACAAACCCACTTTGCATATTAGGTGGCTTTCCTCCTCTAAGCTGTGATTCTCTATGTGCAGGTATTTTTTTTTTTTTTTTTAAATAACCGAAATGTTCCTACACAGTCAGACACAAAATATGGGTTTTTAGCAGCACAGAGCTTACTAACTGATCTATGTGGAAAGATGCCAGGTTAGCTTATGCTGTTCATACGGTCAAACAGAAACAGTGTTTGGAACCATGGCATTTTCAAACCAGTCTACTTTGAAACTAGTAGTCTGTGATATAGAAACCAAACCGGTGTACTGGTTTAAAGATTTGATGAATCACAATTTGTGAATACCATTGCACAGGGAAAATCCATTGTCACAGCTAAACAGGAAGAACACATCTCAGTATCTTCACACTTTTCCTTTGGCTCAGTTTGCTTTCACAAAGGAGCATTTCAAATCTTTATGATCTTCATATCCTTAGGCCCCTGTTATTCACAGCAAACAACCCCCACCCAAATACCATGAAGGTTAATGTGTTTTTTTTTATATTTTCTACAACTCACTCTCCATTCTGAAAGGCGACGACAGCCACCTCATGTATGACAAACGGGTCCTCTGGAGCGATACTCAGCGCCTGGCTGAAGAACCGTTCTGCCAGCTTGGAGTTGTTGGTCAGCCCGTACTCCAGTCCAATATAGAGCATCGGTAAGTGACACCTGCACAACAGAAGCCAGTCGACAAAAGAGAAGGTTAACACTATTCCCAGCTTGTAAAGTACTTCTTTGTAGCAACAACTGCGCATGTATTAATAATTCACAACAGCGTCATTGAGCTTTTACTGTTGAGCAGATGCAGGAAGTGTAATGACATCAGCAGCAGCTTTACGCAACTTTGCCAATAAAACGAAAATGATTGAATTAAAGCTTGACAACAACTGACTGGTGAATTATTACTGACCAGTTGGCAACATCATGATGTGTCAGTGATGGACCTACCCTTTCATCAGCTGGGCAGCAGTAAAGTAGGCCGCCATGGCCTGGTCATGCTCACTTTCTACTGCAAATGAATGACCGTAAGCAATCCATGCAGGTCCATACGTGCGGTCCAAGGTGGTGGCTTTGCTACAAGAAACACACAACATCCAACATGTGACACAACTGACCTTAAAGACGTCGTACGCATGACAGTGCAACTACTCACCTAAGATATCGCCGTGCATGTTCATTTTTATGGCCAACCATCAGATAGTAGCATCCAACAGCAAACCAGGACACCTGGTACCAGGATTTGGATTTGGTTATTTAAAAGACAAAAACTAATCACTGAAATGTGATAACGTGACAGTACTTACTGGGTTGTTGGGATACAAGTCAACAAGTCTGTGTGACAGGTAAAATAACTCTGAAGGCAAAACAAAAAAGCTTGAAGCTGGAGCTAAATAAACATCTGGTCTGTAGAGCTCAGTTATGTCTGTATATAAAATCAAACAATAAAACTGATTTAAACAAGCAGCTATTTACCATTTGATTTGCCGAGCTCGACTAGAGTTCCTATGTGTACTGGTAAACAGTTGGCATGGAATGGATCTTTAACCATCACCCTGAAATACAAACAGCAAAGAAATGCATAAGGAAATTCTATAGTTCATTTCTCAATACTGACTGTAAATGCAATGTGGATGAAAGGACACAAAAACAAAAACAAACAAAAAAATGTCACAATTGCACGATTATGACAGAGTCAGTGGTCCTGCACAATCTGACCTTCAGTACGCCGTTATAAGGAATGTTCATTGGACCTACTGTGCACACTTAATGAAATGACAAATTCCAGTCTTTATTACCACAATTATTTTCTCAATTACCCATCCTGTCTAAAATGTCAGAAAATGCCAAACTAAAGTCCCAAGAGACTAATATGACATTTACGACAAACTGCACAAAATCTAACAGCACTCTGTGAACGCTCAATAGTATCTGACTAGTACGGACTGTGCGTCAGTAACGCTCACTTGGGTTCACTTGAGGTGAAGAGTGGATAAATGCCAGATTTGCAGTTTGTGACTGTGGGTGGCATAAGTGCCTTCATCCAATCCTTTCTTTAAAAAGCAACACGACTGATGACATTAGATGATGTGTTTTTCCTCTTCAATGTGTTCAGTTCCTGTAGATGACCATGTTGATCCTAAAATCAATCTTAGGTTTTCAGATGTTTTGCTGCAGATGTGATGACACGTGTCTATAGAACAACTTGCTAAAGTAAACAAAAGCTTTTATTAGAATCCAGGCCTTGACTCACACACACAGGATTATGCAATACAGCAACTGATGAAAAACAAAAAAAATCCACTATGTACAACATGAATAATAATCTAATTTGAGAAACATTAAAAATTCTTACATTCTACCTTCTGAAATATAAAGTGAAATCAAGAAATTTCTCTGACATTTTTGGCTTGAATAATAAAATATGCTGAAGGTAAGGCAAATGAGGTCTAGTGGTTAAGCGTTGGGTTTCAGACCAGATGATCTTCGGTTCAAACCCCAGCCAGACCGGAAAATCACTAAGGGCCCTTGGGCAAGGTCCTTAATCCCCGAGTTTCTCCCAGTGTGTTGTGAGCACCTTGCATGGCAGCACCCTGACATCAGTGTGTGAATGTGAGGCATTATTATTAGGTGGGGAACGATACACAAGAATCACGGTTTGATATGTACCTCGGTTTTGAGGTCATGGTTCGGTTCATTTTCAGTACAGTATGGGAATAAAATGCAAAGCCGAAAATTTGCCTGTTTAAACCAACAATTTATTGTAACATTATACAAACAGGAAAATAAAATAATTGCAAAGTGCTGCCTGGTATTAAGTTAAATAAAATGTTCTCAAATAAACAACAAATATATAAAAATATTATAAAAACAGCTTTTAATAAAACCTTTCCACAAGTAAAGCGCAACACAACGGTTCCAGCATGAAGCCCTGTTCAATTTTATTCAACCTTCATATTTTTTGCCAGAAAAATTAACTCGTCCAAAACTGTCACACTCTATAAGGAATTTTTTTTTAAAGATAATTAATTAAAGAATCCCTTTACCTTTGTACAATTTATTTTATTTTCTATCTCTTTCTATTTATAATAATACTGTGAATGTTATTGTGGCCTTAACTGTTCGTTTAATGTTTGTTAATATGTCTTTTTAAATAAAGTGTTGAAAACAAAATCATTCTGGGAGAGGCAAAAAGTGAGTAAAACCACCTTAAAATATTTAGAACCACAATTAAACTTGATTCTTGGTTGGTTTATTTATTTTGCCATTAAAATTGGCCATCACTTATTAAAATAAAATAACTTCTCAAGGCCAGGGCTTCTCAAAGTCTGGGGACTATTTAATCACAGTGCAGCAAACAATGTCAGTAGGTTGAGCGAGTCCAAGTGAGCTTTATGAGCAGAGATATCCTTCCGCTCAGTGCTTTACAGGCTGCTGCAGCCAGCGGAGGAGGGGGAGACACGCTGCCGCTTGGTGACAACAAAGACTTTCACTTTCAGTCACCAAACACCAGAAAAGTCTCCGGTAACACCAGGAAAAGTAGCTAGATTTGTCGCTATTTGCTTTTGAGAAAATAAGTCGTCAAGAGGGTTTGGAAAGTCGCCAGATTCAGTGAGAAAGTTGCCAAGTTGGCAACACTGAATGTAAACACATGCAACGTGAACAGCCCTGTACCGAACCGAATGTCCCGTACTGAAACGGTTCGATACAAATACATGTATCGTTACACCCTTAATAATTATAAAGTGCTTTGAGCTTCTGATGCAGATGGAAAAGCACTATATAAATGCAGCCCATTTATCATTTAAATGTTTCATCTAAGAGAAACACAAACAAATTTTAACATAAAAAAGAGAAAGTGCTCAGTAACCAGAAACATCATTGAACCCCACAAAATGACAGCGTAAATTCATAATAAGAAATAAAGTGTAGTTCATGTTCTACTCAAGTTACCATATTTTTCAGAATATGAGTTTCTTTTTTCTTTTTACTCTGACGCAATTTATATACACAAAAAAGCACACATTCTTTAATAATAACAAAAATAATAATTATTTATATTTGACTTTGCAGGAATCAAACCGTTCAACAAAATAAACTAATAAAAGAATAAATGCCAATTAATAAAACACACACTATAACAATGCATAAAAATCTCAAATTCAAGAGCTGATAATACAGAACAAAAAGGTGTGATTTACACTGCAGTGAGATTTATACTCCGGAATTATGGTATTTGACAAACTTGGGGGTGGCCAAGTACTCTGATTACAAAGACAGATGTGGAAAAAAAATGTTAGAAAAGCAATAGATGAAGTGACAAAACATTATTTATTTTGTTGATAAAATAAATAATATGATGGCTCAGACAGCAAAAGAAATATTTGCTTGCTATTATGTCATGTTTTTCCTGTGATTTTATAATATGGTGTTGTACGCTATTCTTCTTTAAAACAGCTTCATGTGATTTAAAAAGAAAATTAAAAAACAGCCACTTAGTTGTTTGATAGAAAAAGATATTAGAATTGTAAACACCTACATTGACGTGAGCTTGTAGCACATCTTAAAGTCACAGTTGTAATAATGCCGCTCAGCAAGTGACACGACTATATCCAGGTTGTCCTGGAGGCCGCTGACCATTTCTGGCACCACCAAATCACTGGGCTTGTTGTACTACAGAGGGAGGAAGAGGAGAGAAGCTGTGAGCTCATGAGCTGAAAAACCACAAAAACCATCGCAATGAACTCTGAAGGTCACACGGACAACCTGACACAAAACAACACTGGTCCGACTGGAAATCTGGTCTGGAATGTACTGTGCCAAAACATCTCTTTCCAACCTGCCATATCGTGGAATTCTGGGAATGTTAAAGACCCCATTGTGGTCATGTCGGTTCGGCTCGTCGTTTTCACAAGGAAACAGAAGATGTCCGGCTACACTTTGTGAAGTTCTGGTAACTTGGACCAGCCTCAATTTCCATCTTAACCAGATATTTGTAATGTCCATAGTCTGGATGTTAAGAAATCTATGGCCAAAACCACCTTTTGTTCCCCCCGCCCATGTTGTTATTACAATTTAGCCTGACAGTAAACAACAAAAGCTGCTAACAACACTATATCCCAAATCCTGTTTAAACTCTGAGACCCATCAGGCCACTGGAGCATGAAGTAAATGAGTCTACAATCAATCAATCAATCAATCAATTTTTTTATATAGCGCCAAATCACAACAAACAGTTGCCCCAAGGTGCTTTATATTGTAAGGCAAGGCCATACAATAATTATGTAAAACCCCAACGGTCAAAACGACCCCCTGTGAGCAAGCACTCGGCCACAGTGGGAAGGAAAAACTCCCCCCTAACAGGAAGAAACCCCCAGCAGAACCAGGCTCAGGGAGGGGCAGTCCTCTGCTGGGACTGGTTGGGGCTGAGGGAGAGAACCAGGAAAAAAAACATGCTGTGGAGGGGAGCAGAGATCAATCACTAATGATTAAATGCAGAGTGGTGCATACAGAGCAAAAAGAGAAAGAAACAGTGCATCATGGGAACCCCCCCAGCAGTCTACGTCTACGTCTATAGCAGCATAACTAAGGGATGGTTCAGGGTCACCTGGACAGGACAGTCGTACACAACCAAATCAAAGCCCCAATCTACATTGGCAGTTCAATTAGTAACCCACAGAGCCACCTGCTAGTTACAGCGTATAAAACAAAATGTGACCACAAGCAGGATCCATTTTAGTGACACGGCAAACAGTCTACATATGCTGGGCTTCACCATCTGAATTCCATAGAGCAGGTAGGTGAGTGCATAAGGAGCTAGTCTGTCAATATGTAGACCTGGGTTCGAATCCTGCTCAGGCGACCTGTATGTGTCATTGGCAAAACACTTAATCTATACTCAACAAAAATATAAACGCAACACTTTTGGTTTTGCTCCCATTTTGTATGAAATGAACTCAAAGATCTAAAACTTTTTCCACATACACAATATCACCATTTCCCTCAAATATTGTTCACAAACCAGTCTAAATCTGTGATAGTGAGCACTTCTCCTTTGCAGAGATAATCCATCCCACCTCACAGGTGTGCCATATCAAGATGCTGATTAGACACCATGATTAGTGCACAGGTGTGCCTTAGACTGCCCACAATAAAAGGCCACTCTGAAAGGTGCAGTTTTATCACACAGCACAATGCCACAGATGTCGCAAGATTTGAGGGAGCGTGCAATTGGCATGCTGACAGCAGGAATGTCAACCAGAGCTGTTGCTCGTGTATTGAATGTTCATTTCTCTACCATAAGCCGTCTCCAAAGGCGTTTCAGAGAATTTGGCAGTACATCCAACCAGCCTCACAACCGCAGACCACGTGTAACCACACCAGCCCAGGACCTCCACATCCAGCATGTTCACCTCCAAGATCGTCTGAGACCAGCCACTCGGACAGCTGCTGAAACAATCGGTTTGCATAACCAAAGAATTTCTGCACAAACTGTCAGAAACCGTCTCAGGGAAGCTCATCTGCATGCTCGTTGTCCTCATCGGGGTCTCGACCTGACTCCAGTTCGTCGTTGTAACCGACTTGAGTGGGAAAATGCTCACATTTGCTGGTGTTTGGCACGTTGGAGAGGTGTTCTCTTCACGGATGATGCAAAGGAGATGTGTTGCACTGCATGAGGCAAATGGTGGTCACACCAGATACTGACTGGTATCCCCCCCATGAAACAAAACTGCACCTTTCAGAGTGGCCTTTTATTGTGGACAGTCTAAGGCACACCTGTGCACTAATCATGGTGTCTAATCAGCATCTTGATATGGCACACCTGTGAGGTGGGATGGATTATCTCAGCAAAGGAGAAGTGCTCACTATCACAGATTTAGACTGGTTTGTGAACAATATTTGAGGGAAATGGTGATATTGTGGATGTGGAAAAAGTTTTAGATCTTTGAGTTCATCTCATACAAAATGGGAGCAAAA
Organism: Thalassophryne amazonica; assembly: GCF_902500255.1. Classification (NCBI taxonomy): domain Eukaryota; kingdom Metazoa; phylum Chordata; class Actinopteri; order Batrachoidiformes; family Batrachoididae; genus Thalassophryne; species Thalassophryne amazonica. Next base: position 11,650,008 of record NC_047116.1, read on the forward strand.
CCAAAAGTGTTGCGTTTATATTTTTGTTGAGTGTACATCATCTCAGCCCATCTAGCTGTAAATGGGTACCGTCCTCGGCTGGGGAAGTATCCTGCGTCAGACTAGCGTCCCGTTCAGTGGGAGTCGCAGACTGTCATCTGCGTGACTCTGCGGAATCTGGGGATTGCACACACACACACCCCCCTATATGGACTTATTGTTTGAGATATTAAGTTTGGTCGTCTCAGCCTTTGTTATGGTGAGAGGCCATGAAAATTCAGTAAGGTATGTCTTCTATAATACATTCCAATTCTAAGGTAGAACTCTACTAGTGTATACTAAGGTATATTTAAATATCTAAAAAAAAGAAGAAGAGTAGAATAGAGTAGAGCAGAGCCACTTAGGTGCCTGGTCTTGAGAACCAGGGATGATAGGTTATATACATGCATAAGCAGACACATTCTGGTCTTAAACCTCTGGGGTCCGAGGGCATTTTTTGGGACAGTTCACTCGCCTGGCATAAATGTTTTATTACTGCTGTTAACAGCTCTCCCTGCATCCCACAATCAAGTTTTAGGTCTCTTTTTTTCAGGACAACCTGTGCTTTCAGAATATATATGGTTTTGTTGTGTTTTATAAGTGTAATAAAGGTTTACAATCAAAAATAGGCAAGGAAAAAAATAAAGCGAAAAATAATTTTCCACACACATTTATTCAAAACACACAGCAAACTATAACAAACAACTGTTTGACACTTTATAAAGGTAATTTGAGGTCTTGTGTGAAAGACTGTACAACAAAAAGGTTCAAACAATAAACACAAATGTACATTTTGAACAATATATACAAAATGGCCTATGCGTTTTGTTATTTTGATATGGTAAACAGTGCTTTACGCCGAGAAAGCAACAGAGTTATCCAGTAACATTTACATGCAAACTAGTGGAGCAATCCTGATAGTTACACACTCTGAGCACGTGAGATTGTCATCAGAGGCTCTCGTCTGCACCGTTTGCTTTCACTGATCACTGTGCGTAATGGCGCAGGGTGCACTGAGTATGTACTAATAGTATGTACTCATTGTAGCACCCAGGGGACTATTCAAACAGGCCAACTAGTAAAAAAAAAAAAAAAATCACTCCTGAAAACAATCTTTGACTTTTCACGTGAAGTAAATCTGCCCTATGATTGGATTTTGGAAAACCATGTGACGGTGAACTAATTCCGATTGGGCACTCTTATTGCGCACGTCATCACACAGCTTCTATGAGGAGTACAAAGATGGCCGATGGCTGGCTCGAAAGTCCGTGGAGTTATCTTTTCAGCAAAAAAAAGTAAGTTTCTATCTCATATCATTAAAAAGTTATTTATAATTTAGTAAAGCTTGGTCTCAGCCATCGTATACAACAGTGTTGGCCCCAGAGGGTTAACCCAGTGCATAATATGGCTGTGGAAAACACGCATCCGACATAAGACCCAATTTCATGCACAACTCCTAGCTTATGATTCAATAAACGCTGGGCTCAAGACTCACAAAATTGTCAAAATATCTCATATTACAGGGGGGAGGCACTACAACCTCAATCTACACACTATAGTCTGCCAAACATGTAAGCACATGGTCTACTGTAATGAACTGATCGTGTAAGTTTGGCGACACAGCGATTTGTCTGACAGCATGGACTTTGCTTTAAGGTGAATTCCGGAGCCACTGGTGTTACGTTCAGTTAAGTCTTGTTGTAGACATGGATAAGGATTAACTTCCTGTCTTATCGTAGCCATAACTGTGCGAGTCATCAATATTTGTGAATCCAGCTATAGAAAGAAAGCTGGTGGACCCCATATGGTGACACTTTGTAAAAATGTATGCTGGAGTGAAAATATTTGCAACATTTTGACCCTGAGCCAATGCAGATTTCACTTTTTCATGAATAAAGGTGATAACCTGAGAATTTAGAAAAGTCTCTTTACCTTCTTCAACTTATTCTCAAACAGGAAGTGTAACAGCTCCTCCTCTTCCTCAGTGCACTGCTGATTCAGTGGAAGCGAGCCCAGGAAGTCTTTTTCTGATGACAAATACAGACTTTATGTCAGACATGAAAACATGATTTATTTATTTTTTACAAATCATTTCTAAAGCTCGGTTTCACCTTCCTGCGCTGTCAACATGTGGTGGGATGTTAAAAGGTCAAAAGCTTCAAAGCAGTACACGTCCAGTTTCAAGGCCTCTTTGTAGCTGGAGGTGGCCAGCAGCCGGTTGTCCATGGCATCATAGATCTTACCCCGCAGGAGGCAGATGGAGCTGCTGATCTGAAACATTTCAGAGCAAAGAGCTCTTGGAGAAACTAAAAAGACAGCAGGGTCACGACCAGAACAATCAAATTAGTATTCAGCCAGCCGTTTCTGTAGATCACTGTAGAGCCAACTGGGTTAACCCTACCACTGTAGAGGTCGGATGGACTAAAGCCGGGATCGTAGATGTAAATGTTTAACATTAAAAAAGAAGGGAGTCAATAAAGATAAAATATTTCCAATTTGTGGTAAGTAGTTTTTGAGAGTACTGTAAAATTTCACCAATATAAATGTCAACAATATATATGTTTACAATATAAAAACTCCAAAAAGCAAAAAGCTTGTAATGCAGTGTTTCCTTTATAGCTACAGCATCATACAGTATGCCTGGTGGGCCGCCAGGCCAACGTGAAGCCCCGCCAGGTCAGAAATATTTTGTTGATGCCAACAAAAAACATGACTAAATATCCAACAATTCTGGATTCTGGTATTTTCTTACACAAACAAGCTTCTGTGGACTGACTGCTTTTTAAAGTGATTTTGCAACGTGCTAAATGGATTATTAAGAGAGCAGGTGGTTATGGAGCTGGCCTGCCAATATGCAGACCTGGGTATGAATCCTGCCTGTACTCTGGATTACAAGCGGTCAGCTGACAATATGTGGAAAAACTCCCACTATGGTCTGCTTCAATTAACATTAGCAGTCAGAGCTTTCAACAGGAGTCAGAATCTGACATCTACTTCACAGATTTTGGCAAAAGTCAGAGATTACCCTCAACCTCCGAATATGTTTTTTGCACTGCTGACTTTTTCAAGAAACACATACACTGTTCACATGATCTATTGGTGCTCTTAAAAGTCCTTCTCGGTAACTCCTGTGTCCCACGAGACATCTACGCTGCTAAAGGCAAAAGCGCCATTAAAAAAATGTACAGATGAACAGTGAGCAGTGCACTATGGAGCTTGAAAGAAAATTTTCTCAGAAACAGTGATGAACACTAAAATAAATAAAATGTTTTCAGATTTTATAAACTAAACCAGTGTTTCCCAAAGCTGGTCCAAAGGATCCCAACTGCTGCACATTTTCCATGAGTTCCTGATTTACTCAGACCACATCTGCAAAGTTAGGCATGTTCAGAAAATCAACAGCTTGTTGAACAATGGAACTCTGATTTGGCTCAATGTGCAGTTTAAGCAGGGAGAAATAGAAAATGCAGACATTAATTTGGATCCCAAGGACAGAGGGTTGGGAAACAACTAAATGAATAACTGCAATCTGAACTGAGATTCAAGGTGACATAAATAATTATAGTTGGGGCATCAAATCCCCCACAGCCATGAACTGGCTCAGCTAAGCTTAGAGATATCACATTTTTTTTTTTAAAATGAAGTGATTTTGTGGTCGTTTAATGAATGAATAATGAAATCATTATTATATATAGCATATAATAATATAATATATACCTCACAGTGAAAGCCACCTCTCTGAGATCTTGCGAGATTTAGCGGGATTTGAAACAAATAGGGTGCATTAATTGCCGGCTACTGAAAGCAACACTCTCCATAGCCATTTAACAGCTACGGAGTCTTGCCCTTTTAAAAATATTTTTTAATAGGCTTGTCTGATAATATATATTAAACTGAGCCAAAATTATGGATGTTTTCTGACATTTTTCTAACAGCCTGAAGATTCAATGAACTCTGAGCAGTGAAGCATTTTGTAGCTACAATTTCAGTTTGTCAAGCTGCTCGATTAGCATCTGACAGCAGATTTATCAAATCATGTATCACTTTGTGAAAATGTATAACTCCATTTACAGTAACAGAACTAAGCTTTAACAGAGTGTGATTACTGAGCAAATCTGGACAAAAATGGAAGATTGAGCAACACTGACTTCAGCAGCAGCTGAGACTTACAGAGGCAGGAGACATGTCCCAGTCCTTCGTCGAGTTTGGAATCCCATTGTCATCCTTTCCGCTCTTGCCCAGTAGCTTCTTGCTAGCTGGCTCCTCCATATCCAAGATGTCCAAGGCCTGCTGGAACTCTTTGGCAGCATACTAGTAAAAATAGTCAAAGACCTCTGTGGATCACTAAAACTATTCTGACATCATGTAAAGAGTGGAAATCTTATTTATTATTCAATGCAACCACAGAGGCTGCCTGTATGATTTTTTAAAGAGTGTTTCCTGCCCGTGTCAAGTGTCTTTATGGTCAAACTGGTTCTCAGACAGGCTGTGCTGCATGTTGCGCTCTGGTTAAGCACTGGTAAGCCGCCGGCTCAGTGCACTGCTGTCCTCGGTCATGCACCTAGACTGAGCAGGTGGGCTAATTTGATGATCTCAGAAAAGTGACTTCTGATTGCTCATGGTTCTAGTACACTTCTGAGACTAGATTAAAGACGAACGGTGGCTCAGTAGCCTCATACAAAAAAAAAAAAGTGTGTCTGACAGCAATAGACAAATACAATATGGCAAACAGAAATTTTTATACATGTTTTGCTAGAAATATGCATGCTGTTTTTGGCATCAAGTCCGATTCATCCTTATGTTATAGTTACTTACATGGCACCTCGCAGCGAGATACTGACAGGCTCCATACAACTGCAGAAGAAGGAAAACCATGGCTTTATGTTCAACATAAAACTGACATGATTAAAACCGTGTTTCTGATGCTGAATTACCTTGTCAAGTTTGCGGGAGCGGAGGGCATGGGAGGCTCTGTGGTACTGTGAGGTCAGGTAAAGGCACTGAGCGAGCCAGTAGATGTCCTGGGGATCCTCTGCATAGACAGGAAACGTAATCAATGACCTACAACTAGTACGTAGTACCTGACCTACAAGCACGATGTGCATTAAACAATACAACTGTTCTGCACGGGATGCAGCCGGAGTTAGATTTGTGCCATCAATGTCAAAGGAAATGCTTTTGAGAAAAACTACAGATTGTTAATTTTTATTTATGTCCAGAGATTAAGGATCCAGTGACCAATTTCATATTTATTTACTTAAAAACTCAATAAAATGTTATTGACATAGAAAATCTGTAAAGCCAACTTTTAGTACACAGAAAATTCACAGGAGGCATTGATAAGGGCATCGATAAGGAACCGGATTGATAGATAAAATCTTATCAATACCCATCCCTTATCATTTATGTTATGTTAGTTATGTGTTAGTTAAAAACACACAATGTTTGAATGTTTAAAAAACGATGTTTAAAATATGACAAAAGATAAAAACAGAAGAATAAAAGTTCTTAAAAAACATGTTGAAAATGTTTACAAAGGCTGTAAAATGTGTAAATGCATAGACAGCTCCTTAAAAACACACAAATACTTTTAAAATGTGTTCAAGATGTGTAAAAGAATAAAAAGAAACAGACAAAGATATTGAAATTGTGTGCATGTGTTGGTGGGGGGGGCGCAGCTATTCATTTGTTCTCTGAGGGGGGGCTCACTGTCCAACACTTTGAAACTCCTGTTCTAAACCATTTATGATAAAGTAATTTGTACAGTTGCTATGCAGCTGAGATATCATGTTTAGAGTTGTGTTTTGGCACCGGGAGCATGCAGCATGCTTCCAGAAACCTTGCTGCATATTCAAAATTAGACACAAAACGCCAGCAACTTTTAAGCTGACATTTTATATAAAATTAGTGTAAAATTTCACAAATGAGATGGCTGCCGAGGTTTTATGAGATGCTGTCATTTGCATAAGAAAATAAGACAGACATAAAATGGACAAAATACTGAAGGCATACTGCTGTGACAAAAAACAAAAACAAAAAAAAATCAAACATTTAACAAACTGCACAGTAAATTCAACCCAGTGGTAACGACGAGATGTAATCAATTCATAAACTTAATGAAAAAAGTTTACATTTACACTTTTTGTCACAGTGCTAAAGTGGCTGATGGCAGCTCTCCCCTGCTCACAGATTAATCATACCATCTGTAAAAACTGACATCAAAACACAAATGAACTGGACTGTGACACCCCTAATGTGTAGGTTTGTCCAAATTTAATCAGTCTGTCAGGTTGTGACTCGAATAATAATGCACGGCTTCTCGTTGTTTAATCCTTAATTATAAATGCATGCTTTAACACATTGTAATTTATTGTACATGGAATTTCTAAATTAATCAATTCCCAGTTCTGGACCACTGTTGGTTCCGGATCACTGCTGTAATATTTGAACCGCTGTTTCTCATAATCAGTGCTAATAAGCTAATACTTGTACCAATGGAAAGACTGACGTTTTGTCTACAAACGACCACAAGCTTGACCGGATCCAGCCATCCTTGTGATCAGCAGAGGAATCAAAACATCTGGTGTCTGCGGTGTGCATGCTTTTTCTCACTCACTCATTCCTGCAAGTTTGAAAGTAACGATCTCTAAGACGTAGCAAAGGTGAGTTAGCCATTCAGTGTTATTGGTTCTAGAGTGGGAAAATAATTCCTTACTTGGGTAGAATATGTCAGTGCATTATGTCTTGCTGTTTAATTGTTGCACACATTTATCTCTGACACGAAAATTTGCCGGTTGCGGATCACTGAAGCAGCAGCCTCGTGTCAGTACTTGTGAGCCATGTGGACTTTGGGGGTCATCTCAACATCATGAATGGGCATGAATGTGGGGGCTTTTACTTTTAAATTCGGGAGAAATCTCACCTCCAAACTTCATTTTTTGCTTGTAAAAACGTTCAACAGTGCCTTTCAAACTAAGTAAATTCTCATTTAATAATTATAATTTATATTATTTTGTGTTCAAAACATATTCTCTGGCACAGTGTGTATCATTCTGCATTTAGAAGGGTTCCAGCCAGATGTCAGGAATGCCCCCAAAGTGACACAGAATGTCGTGATCCAGAACCGGTAAAAGTGATCCATTTCTGGCAAATATTTGCACCACACATAATGTGGCTTCACACTTTAAGTAGAAGGGCTACCCCATCCAGACTTGTTCAGCTAAATAACATCCAAATACCCAATACAACAATACACAATAAAAGACATTCAGTTACATTATGGCTCCGTATAGCGGGACTTTAAAAAGGTGATCCGGAACTGGGAAACTCTGTACTGTGTCTTTACGCACTTTGAATCAATTCATTAACTCGTTGTTCCAGCTTGAGAATAAAACATCAGTCTGCTGTACACAGGGGGGCACCGCCCTGACAGACAGACAGACAGACCGACCCCCCCCCGCAGGAAGTTCGAACCGCCCGTGGTCATCATTAAAACTGTTACTTTAAATGTGGAGAAAACACAAAAGTTCCGACTCACCGTGTGAAAGAGAAGCTATCTTATCAGCCCAGAACAGAGCACTATGATACTGTTGCTGCAAACACAAAGAGACCATGCGTCACTGATGCGAACACATTAGCATGTAGCTGTTTCTTCTGGTCTAATTTAACCAAATCCTGTTTTATCGTTAGGCAGAGAGGCTAAACAACAGCAGCGGTCTGTGGCTGAGACTAACTGTGCTCTCCGGCTAGCTTTAGTTAGCTCCACATAAAACCACAAAACGAGTCACCTGGTCGATGTACAGCCGCACGCGCTTCCGTAGTCTATCCAAATTCATCTTATTATTGGTGCTCCAAGTACAGAAGTACTATCAAAACAGTTTCATAATGTGTTATGCTCTGCGTCTGCGTAAAAAACAATAATAATAAAATCAAATCCGCGGCTTCTTTCTGTAACAAGTGTTCTGCTAAAACTGAGCCGTGTGGAAACCAGAACCGAGTAAAAAGGTTCCGACTCCTCATCCTTTATTCTTCTTCCTCTGTCGTGTTTATTGGCGGTTTGCAAATCGGCAGTAAATTACACTGAACTGTATTCTGTTGAATAACCCCGTTCCCTTCAAATATGCCAACATACCTCCAAGCTGGTGGTGTAAGTGTAGAAAAAGAGAGTAATCCCTGTAGTGTTAAACTGTTCTGTCCTCCTGTTCTGACATTGTCTAATAGAATTCTTCTTTGTCTGTTATAGGTTTGGCACTCCAATAACACATGCTCTGCCATCCCTTCTGTGGCATCTCAAACACTGACCGGTTTCATGTTTTCCAGTGATGTTCAGGGTATGATTTAAACCCTTGTGACCTATACGTAGTGATTACTTCTTCCCTGCGACTCCATCACCCTGAATTTTATGTAAAAACCAACCCTTAGATTCCCTGTCCCATAGCTTTTGCCGCGTTTTGTTCATTTCTGTCTTGATTGTTTTGACTTCAGATTTCCTAAGTGGAATGTTGATCTGTATTTCTGATTTCAGAGCTGCTTTTGCCAGCTGCCAGTGCAAGCAAAATCACTAGCACTTCCACAGAAAAAACAGCTAATTCTGATCCAATTACATTTTTTTCCGTAAATCTGATTGGTTAGTCGTGTGAGATTTCAGACCGTATAATATTGGGTGTAGGGTGGCAAAATTTTAGACCGTTTTACATTTGGATGTATTACTCAGCACCCTGACGGCGTGCGCTGCTATGCAGATGTCAATAATGACGGTGTCAGTCTGAATTACCTACAGAAAAATAAACCGTGCCAACAATGGAATTGGATTAGAATGGGAATAACCCCCTTGTGTCTAATGATTTGCGGACGTTCATGCTGGATCACAGTTACAAATATCTTTTTTACTGGTTTTGCTACACGTCGCCGATAAAACTCCTTTTTACTGTCTCCGCTAAAGCTCAATTTGTGACCATATAACCAGCATGAACATTCGGAAATCATCAGACACAACAGGGTTATTCCCTAAATGATCTGACGGTCTTTTTATGACTGAATCATGAAACTGGGGAATATAGAGCACCGCAGTCTCATTTGAATCCTGCGTGATATTGCGGGATTTGACCACTTAGGGGGACCTCCGCTGCCATTGTGCAATACAATCAATTTCAATCAATCAATTTTTTTTTTATATAGCGCCAAATCACAACAAACAGTTGCCCCAAGGCGCTTTATATTGTAAGGCAAGGCCATACAATAATTATGTAAAACCCCAACGGTCAAAACGACCCCCTGTGAGCAAGCACTTGGCAACAGTGGGAAGGAAAAACTCCCTTTTAACAGGAAGAAACCTCCAGCAGAACCAGGCTCAGGGAGGAGCAGTCTTCTGTTGGGACTGGTTGGGGCTGAGGGAGAGAACCAGGAAAAAGACATGCTGTGGAGGGGAGCAGAGATCAATCAGTAATGATTAAATGCAGAGTGGTGCATACAGAGCAAAAGAGAAAGAAACAGTGCATCATGGGAACCCCCCAGCAGTCTACGTCTATAGCAGCATAACTAAGGGATGGTTCAGGGTCACCTGATCCAGCCCTAACTATAAGCTTTAGCAAAAAGGAAAGTTTTAAGCCTAATCTTAAAAGTAGAGAGGGTGTCTGTCTCCCTGATCTGAATTGGGAGCTGGTTCCACAGGAGAGGAGCCTGAAAGCTGAAGGCTCTGCCTCCCATTCTACTCTTACAAACCCTAGGAACTACAAGTAAGCCTGCAGTCTGAGAGCGAAGCGCTCTATTGGGGTGATATGGTACTACGAGGTCCCTAAGATAAGATGGGACCTGATTATTCAAAACCTTATAAGTAAGAAGAAGAATTTTAAATTCTATTCTAGAATTAACAGGAAGCCAATGAAGAGAGGCCAATATGGGTGAGATATGCTCTCTCCTTCTAGTCCCCGTTAGTACTCTAGCTGCAGCATTTTGAATTAACTGAAGGCTTTTTAGGGAACTTTTAGGACAACCTGATAATAATGAATTACAATAGTCCAGCCTAGAGGAAATAAATGCATGAATTAGTTTTTCAGCATCACTCTGAGACAAGACCTTTCTAATTTTAGAGATATTGTGTAAATGCAAAAAAGCAGTCTTACATATTTGTTTAATATGCGCTTTGAATGACATATTCTGATCAAAAATGACTCCAAGATTTCTCACAGTATTACTAGAGGTCAGGGTAATGCCATCCAGAGTAAGGATCTGGTTAGACACCATGTTTCTAAGATTTGTGGGGCCAAGTACAATAACTTCAGTTTTATCTGAGTTTAAAAGCAGGAAATTAGAGGTCATCCATGTCTTTATGTCTGTAAGACAATCCTGCAGTTTAGCTAATTGGTGTGTGTCCTCTAGCTTCATGGATAGATAAAGCTGGGTATCATCTGCGTAACAATGAAAATTTAAGCAATACCGTCTAATAATACTGCCTAAGGGAAGCATGTATAAAGTGAATAAAATTGGTCCTAGCACAGAACCTTGTGGAACTCCATAATTAACTTTAGTCTGTGAAGAAGATTCCCCATTTACATGAACAAATTGTAATCTATTAGACAAATATGATTCAAACCACCGCAGCGCAGTGCCTTTAATACCTATGGCATGCTCTAATCTCTGTAATAAAATTTTATGGTCAACAGTATCAAAAGCAGCACTGAGGTCTAACAGAACAAGCACAGAGATGAGTCCACTGTCCGAGGCCATAAGAAGATCATTTGTAACCTTCACTAATGCTGTTTCTGTACTATGATGAATTCTAAAACCTGACTGAAACTCTTCAAATAGACCATTCCTCTGCAGATGATCAGTTAGCTGTTTTACAACTACCCTTTCAAGAATTTTTGAGAGAAAAGGAAGGTTGGAGATTGGCCTATTATTAGCTAAGATAGCTGGGTCAAGTGATGGCTTTTTAAGTAATGGTTTAATTACTGCCACCTTAAAAGCCTGTGGTACATAGCCAACTAACAAAGATAGATTGATCATATTTAAGATCGAAGCATTAAATAATGGTAGGGCTTCCTTGAGCAGCCTGGTAGGAACGGGGTCTAATAAACATGTTGATGGTTTGGATGAAGTAACTAATGAAAATAACTCAGACAGGACAATCGGAGAGAAAGAGTCTAACCAAATACCGGCATCACTGAAAGCAGCCAAAGATAATGATACGTCTTTGGGATGGTTATGAGTAATTTTTTCTCTAATAGTTAAAATTTTGATAGCAAAGAAAGTCATGAAGTCATTACTAGTTAAAGTTAATGGAATACTCAGCTCAATAGAGCTCTGACTCTTTGTCAGCCTGGCTACAGTGCTGAAAAGAAACCTGGGGTTGTTCTTATTTTCTTCAATTAGTGATGAGTAGAAAGATGTCCTAGCTTTACGGAGGGCTTTTTTATAGAGCAACAGACTCTTTTTCCAGGCTAAGTGAAGATCTTCTAAATTAGTGAGACGCCATTTCCTCTCCAACTTACGGGTTATCTGCTTTAAGCTACGAGTTTGTGAGTTATACCACGGAGTCAGGCACTTCTGATTTAAAGCTCTCTTTTTCAGAGGAGCTACAGCATCCAAAGTTGTCTTCAATGAGGATGTAAAACTATTGACGAGATACTCTATCTCAATTACAGAGTTTAGGTAGCTACTCTGCACTGTGTTGGTATATGGCATTAGAGAACATAAAGAAGGAATCATATCCTTAAACCTAGTTACAGCGCTTTCTGAAAGACTTCTAGTGTAATGAAACTTATTCCCCACTGCTGGGTAGTCCATCAGAGTAAATGTAAATGTTATTAAGAAATGATCAGACAGAAGGGAGTTTTCAGGGAATACTGTTAAGTCTTCTATTTCCATACCATAAGTCAGAACAAGATCTAAGATATGATTAAAGTGGTGGGTGGACTCATTTACATTTTGAGCAAAGCCATAGAGTCTAATAATAGATTAAATGCAGTGTTGAGGCTGTCATTCTCAGCATCTGTGTGGATGTTAAAATCGCCCACTATAATTATCTTATCTGAGCTAAGCACTAAGTCAGACAAAAGGTCTGAAAATTCACAGAGAAACTCACAGTAACGACCAGGTGGACGATAGATAATAACAAATAAAACTGGTTTTTGGGACTTCCAATTTGGATGGACAAGACTAAGAGTCAAGCTTTCAAATGAATTAAAGCTCTGTCTGGGTTTTTGATTAATTAATAAGCTGGAATGGAAGATTGCTGCTAATCCTCCGCCTCGGCCCGTGCTACGAGCATTCTGACAGTTAGTGTGACTCGGGGGTGTTGACTCATTTAAAATAACATATTCATCCTGCTGTAACCAGGTTTCTGTAAGGCAGAATAAATCAATATGTTGATCAATTATTATATCATTTACCAACAGGGACTTAGAAGAGAGAGACCTAATGTTTAATAGACCACATTTAACTGTTTTAGTCTGTGGTGCAGTTGAAGGTGCTATATTATTTTTTCTTTTTGAATTTTTATGCTTAAATAGATTTTTGCTGGTTATTGGTGGTCTGGGAGCAGACACCGTCTCTACGGAGATGGGGTAATGAGGGGATGGCAGGGGGAGAGAAGCTGCAGAGAGGTGTGTAAGACTACAACTCTGCTTCCTGGTCCCAACCCTGGATAGTCACGGTTTGGAGGATTTAAGAAAATTGGCCAGATTTCTAGAAATGAGAGCTGCTCCATCCAAAGTGGGATGGATGCCGTCTCTCCTAACAAGACCAGGTTTTCCCCAGAAGCTTTGCCAATTATCTATGAAGCCCACCTCATTTTTTGGACAGCACTCAGACAGCCAGCAATTCAAGGAGAACATGCGGCTAAACACGTCACTCCCGGTCCGATTGGGGAGGGGCCCAGAGAAAACTACAGAGTCCGACATTGTTTTTGCAAAGTTACACACCGACTCAATGTTAATTTTAGTGACGTCCGATTGGCGTAACCGGATGTCATTACTGCCGACGTGAATTACAATCTTACCAAATTTACGCTTAGCCTTAGCCAGCAGTTTCAAATTTCCTTCAATGTCGCCTGCTCTGGCCCCCGGAAGACAATTGACTATGGTTGCTGGTGTCGCTAACTTCACATTTCTTAAAACAGAGTCGCCAATAACCAGAGTTTGATCCTCGGCGGGTGTGTCGCCGAGTGGGGAAAAACGGTTAGAAATGTGAACGGGTTGGCGGTGTACACGGGGCTTCTGTTTAGAACTCACAGTCACCCAGTCGGCCTGCTTTCCTGGCTGCTCGCGATCTGCCAGAGGGGAACTAACGGCAGCTAAGCTACCTTGGTCCGCACCGACTACAGGGCCTGGCTAGCTGTAGAATTTTCCACGGTGCGGAGCCGAGTCTCCAATTCGCCCAGCCTGGCCTCCAAAGCTATGAATAAGCTACACTTATTACAAGTACCGTTACTGCTAAAGGAGGCCGAGGAATAACTAAACATTTCACACCCAGAGCAGAAAAGTGCGGGAGAGACAGGAGAAGCCGCCATGCTAAACCGGCTAAGAGCTAGTAGCTGCGCTAAGCTAGCGGATTCCTAAAAACACGCAAAGTGAATAATGTGTAAATAATTTAGAGGTGATTCAGCAGAAGGAGTGCTTTAGTTAAGGCACGTGAAGATTACACTGGGAAACAAATCGTTATCTAGATAACTAGATCAATCTAACTGCGCAGATTAAACAGCTAACAGATACAGCAAAACACCGCTGTACTCCGGAACAGGAAGTGATACAATACCGCAGTGAGAGCCAACCACCAGTAGAGGCATAACTTCACATGAATAAATGGTGTACAGTTTTGTTTTTTTTTTGGCTGCAGTCATCGAATCAGTCACGAAAAGTGTTTATTTTTCGATTCCCAGTGGAGAAGAAAAGACAAGGTGAGTGGGAGACGTCATGTCGATAAGTGTTAGCCTGCACAGCTAACCAGAGTACCTGCGTTCTCTCGCCTGCAAAATCACCTCCACGTTTGTGCTCTGGGTCATAAACAAACCGCAACACACATCCACTTTCCCACTGCATCGTCTCTTTTTCTTTGCATTTTCACTTTGTCTGCGTGTAATTTGCCCAAAAACCCAATGAAAATGCCCTGTTTTTTTCCCCGGGAAGTCATATACGTCACGTTTTACCCCTTTAGCGCCCACCCTCAAACGAGACTGCAGTGCCCTATTAACTGCTGCTCCTGTCTTTCCTCTGACTGGATCTTGAGATCCATCTGTAAACATATGAATCACATCCATTTATGTCATAGCCAGGTACCACTGAACTAGGCTGGCCATCCCACCGTACTTGTTATTGTCCTTTGACAGTTTCTCCATCTCAAAATCTACCTGGGGCATAGGAAAAATACCAAGGGGGAATCATAGACAAAGGTACTACGAAACTATGCGTTAACATAGCCAAGCCTAATTTCTGAGCCTGGCAGTTTCCTACCCACCCAAACTACTAGACTCCATCTTACCATGCTCCCAGTATGGACTTAAAACAGATTTGGTCGGATGTGTCTGTTTGTGACTCAGTAAATTTGTCCAACACCCCATAGATAATTGCAGATGCCTCATGATCAAAGGTAATTCTCCAACATCTACCTGAAGAGCTGGGATTGATGATGTCTTGAAAGCTCCACAACACACATGAAGGGCTTGAGCTTGTGTCACATTGAGCTTTTGTAGATGAGATTTTGTCTTTGAGCTGTAAACAATACAGGCGTAATCTAAGGCAAATCTTATTATGGCAGTCTAGATTTGCGTCAGAGACTTCATGCTAGCTCCCCAGCTACTTCCTGCCAGACACATCATCATATTTGCTTCCTTTTTACATTGTGTGTCAAATTGCAGTCCATCCAGACACCCAAAAACCACACCGTTTGAACTTGCTTAACTGCCTGCCCATACAGATTAATTGGAATTGATGGATTATTACGCTTTTTCTAAAAACACATGGCCTGTGTTTTATCCACAGAAAAACAGAAACCCCACTTATTGCCCCATCTATCCACTGTGCCGAAAGCTGCCTGAAATTTTTTTCCCAATAAATGCAGCATTTCAACCCTTAATCCACAATGCACCATCATCTGCATACAAAGACCTTCCTAGACTGACATCTACCTCATTATATTAAACAGTAAGGGACCCCACACACACTCCCTTGTGGCACTCCATTCCAGTCCTAGAGTGTGCTACTCCAACTCCCACTTCCATGGTTCTGTCCTTCAAAAAAAAATCCATAATCCATTTAAACAGTCTCCCACCTATACCATTGGCTTCAAGCTTAACAAGGAGACCGCCCCACCACAACATATCATATCCCTTTGCAATGTCAAAAAAGAAAAAAAATGCACCTACTAATCTGTTATCATGAGAAAACGATATACGAGGTCTGTGAGAAAAGTATCGGACCTTTTTATTTTTTCAAAAACTTTTCTCACAGACCTCGTAATGTGATAATTAGCCTGTTATCATGAGAAAGTGACACATTGAGATTAATTAACCAACTTAATGAAATCAATGAATTTGTTATGAGAAAAAAAATATGAAATAAATTAACTTGATTTCATGAGAAAATGAAATGAGATAAATTAATCTGTCATTGCGAGAAAGTGACATAATGGGATAAATTAACCTGTTTTCATGAGAAAGTGACACACTGAGATTAATTAACCAACTTACTGAAATCAATTAATTTGTTATGAGAAAAAATGATGAGATAAATTAACTTGATTTCATGAGAAAATGACATGAAACATATTAATCCGTTGCCATGAGAAGACAACTTAATGAAATCAATTAACTTGTTATGAGAAAACAACATCATGAGAAAAGTTAACCTTTTGAGAAGAAGATATGAGATAAATTAACTTGACTTCATGAGAAAATGATATGAGATAAATTAATGTTATCACAGGAAGCGACACAATGAGATAAATTAATCTGCTTTCATGACAAAGTGACACATTGAGATGAATTAACCTGTTATGTGGAAAATTATATAATGAGATAAATTAACCTGATGCCATGAGCGAATGACATGAAATATTCATATAATGATATGAAGTATCACCTGTTATGTGAGAAAACAACATAATGGGATTAATTAACTTCCATAGAAAGTGACATACTGAGATAAATTAACCTGTTATAGCATTAAAAATTGCAATCATGGCCTTTTCCAGATTCTGTATTTTTCTTTATTTTTACAATCAAATACAGTGACCTCGCTCTTCGCTGCATCTCCTTTGGCACCGGATCAACAGAGCCATTTGTTTAATGTTGAATATGAGAATAAACATCTTTGTAAAAGAAAGTAATGATGAATTTTATGAAATAAACTATCTTCTATGACACACACAGGGAGCCCTTCAAAGCTTTTAATGAATGAATCCCATTGAGTTTTTATTGTTACCAGCGATATGAATGAACACACAGAAAACGACACACTACCCTCTGGTGGCTACAAGTGGCTATGACAGGTGGTGGAAAAATCTGTGTGACAAGGGAACACTTTGAAAACTAAAACTGCATCGTATGAACAAAGTGTATCACGTTTCCAGTAGTTTACTAGATTGTATGTATCATGCATTCAGGTCCAAAAGTATTTGGACATCAACACTTTCGTGTTTTAGTGTAGTTTTGATTTTGCACATCACCACAATGGATTTGAAATGAAGCAAAAAAGATGTGATCGCAGTGTTGATTTGGAGAAACTGTGCGTATAATTCTGAACTGGTTAATGTGATATTTTCCTGAAACCGTTTCAGGGAATATAAGAAATAAATGGACTGCATTTATATAACACTTTTCCATCTGCATCAGACACTCAAAGTGCTTTGCAATTATGCCTCACATTCACCCCGATGTCAGGGTGCTGCCATACAAGGTGCTCGCTACACACGTGAGATTAAAGACCTTGCCCAAGGGCCCTTAGTGATTTTCCAGTCAGGCTGGGATTTGAACTGAGGATCTTCTGGTCTCAAGCTCAAGACTTAACCACTAGACCATCACCTCCCCCAAAAAACAAGAGTCTTCTCTGCCAAACATTTGTTCATTTGGATCCTGGTGAGTTCATGTCTTGCTAGGGACAAGAACACAAACTCGGAACTTGAATGACTGTGTTTTAGAACCTCTGGGAGCCACGCCCACGTGGCTTTTGGAAGAGAGGTGGACTGTTTAGACATGCCCTTCACACAGTGGGCGTGGTGAGCAGCAGGTCCTTTTCCTTTAAAGTGACAGGCACAGAAACAGAGCAACTACTGAGACATGAAAATCATTCATTTATTCGTTTTAAAATGCATCACCTCAGTGTCGATGTAGAATGCTGTTTATAAGACAGCACTCACCTATTATATTATTGAAAAGGTACAGAACACGGCACTCTTGCCTCCCAAACAGAAGGACACCGGTTCACGACCACCTGTACTGCATTCCCCATGTACATATCAAGTTGCATCAGGGAAAAGTTTACGTCAAAACTACTGCACGGATTTTGACAAACTTTTCATATATATATTAGGCCATGGAAGACTCCATTAAATTTTGGAGGTGATCCAGATCTGGATCTGGATTCTGAATCAAGGTTTTACTTTATATAGGCTTTGAAGGATTACACCAAAACCTCTTCACGGATTCTCACCAAATTTGCCCTACAGATACATATTAGGCCATGGAAGAGTCTACTGAATGTTGGAGGTGATCTGGATCCAGACTGGCGGATATCAGAAATCTCATCTCTGACTGCTCTTGTTATTACTGCCGCCAAGGAGGTTATGTTTTCGGTCACGTTTGTTTGTTTGTTTGTCTGTCTGTCAGCAGGATAACTCAAAAAGTTTTGAACGGATTTTGATGAAATTTTGTGGAGTGGTTGGAAATGACAAAAGGAACAAGTGATTAAATTTTAGTGGTGATCCGGATCACGATCCGGATCCCGATGCTAATGCGTTAGCATGTCTATGGCATTTTCAATGTTAAAAGTTAGCATTAAGCAGTTGCAGCTGTCATCACGTTCGGGTGCATTTGTTTTCAAATTGTAATATTTCTTAAATTAATTTTTGTTTTAATAATTAATAATCTAATGATTATTATATACAATTTTAGAGAAAGAGACAAAAAGAAATAGATCACTGTGCCAAGGAGGGAATCTCTTTAGGGTCAGTGACCCTATGGCCTTGTTTAGAGAAGTGTTTCATAAATGTTAAAAAATTCATGTATTTGCAGTTTAGTTGAATAATAAATTGAATTTTGTCTCGTATTTGTTTTTGTCTATAAGCACATGCAATATCAATATCAGTGCTCAGATGACAGTAGCTTCTGGGAAAGGTGCAAGTTGCAATAAACTGTGATGCCAAGCACTAAGGATACATGCTATCCAGCAGATGAAACTTTTTTTTTACTACTGAGCAAACATCATTGTTAGACTTTTTTAGGTTCAATGATTCCATGGCGTGTAGATGTTATGGCGTCAGTGACCCCATGGCCTTGGCGGAGGTTTGCACTCTCTGAGTGCTTCTAGTTATGATTATGATTCTATTTTATTATTCCTTCTATTTTGTCATTTGATTTTTAAATGGACAATGGAAGTAAGTGTTTTCACTTCCTTGTGTCATTCGTGTATTTTTAATGTATTTACAATTATATTATGTACTTATACTGAACTTACAAAATACAATCATGCACACACGCATGCATACAGGCACACAGAGGCACTTGACTATAGATTACAGTGTTTTATTCTTTTTTGCATCAGTAATTTGTGTTGTTGTGCTTATGTGCGGTCGCTGTGAGTAACGTCGTCTCCACTGACTGAGACAAATACCAAGAGTTCCCTCAGAACTCACTGTCATCAGAGGCTGTGGTGCCTCAGGCCAAAACCTGAGAGAGATCATCAGGAGGATATGTGCACTTTCCCAATGTTCAGGTCAGTTCATGTGCGTGATGGAAAGTGACTGGAGAAACAGTTCTCCTGAGGACATCCTGTTTAGAGAGGGAGCTATCACAGCATCTCCCAGGCTGCTTGTTACGAGGGATGAACACAAGTACAAGGTTTGAAAACACTCAAAAAACAGACTCATTGAATTGGATTACATTATCTTGCATATTTGAGTTGGGGCTACATATATTTATTAGATGGAAATCCTACACATAATTGAATTGAGTTCATCCAATGAGCCATTTATTTGAGTGCTACACTAAAAAAACTGACTCATTGGATTGGATTCCATCTAATGTAGCCCCAACTAAATTAAATTACATTATCTTGCATATTTGAGTTGGGGCTACATATATTTATTAGATGGAAATCCTACACATAATTGAATTGAGTTCATCCAGTGAGCCATTTATTTGAGTGCTACACTAAAAAAACTGACTCATTGGATTGGATTCCATCTAATGTAGCCCCAACTAAATTAAATTACATTATCTTGCATATTTGAGTTGGGGCTACATATATTTATTAGATGGAAATCCTACACATAATTGAGTTCATCCAATAAGCCATTTATTTGAGTGTTACACTAAAAAACTGACTCACTGGATTGGATTCCATCTAATGTAGCCCCAACTAAATTAAATTACATTATCTTGCATATTTCAGTTGGGGCTACATATATTTATTAGATGGAAATCCTGCACATAATTGAATTTAGTTCATCCAGTGAGCAAATTGTTTGAGTGAATGAAATTATTTTCTATAGCGTTTAGGATTTCTTTAGGGGAAGCCAAAGGTGGCCTTTGTTTTGTTGTTTTGTTTGTCAATAACAGTTTGTGCAGTAGTTTATATTCGCATATATTAAAATCTGTGCGTTTTAATGCAGTTTCCACTATATGCTTATGATTATGGCAGCACGTCAGGTCTGGTAGCATATGCTGGCGCTGCCCGTCGCTGCATCCAATGTGGACATCAGCACTTTTGCGGCACATTCCACTGTTACAGGAGATTTTGTAATGAAAGACGTGCGGAGGAATTTGCGCGTCGGCACGGAGCCGCTCATGGCACGCAACAAAAAACACCTCCGTGTTGGAAGTCTCTCAGGACATGTTGTGGCATGTCCAGCTGTTACACAATTTCTTGGATACTCACTCGACTGAAAAGCCACCGAAAGCCATCTGAATCTTATGAATGGTTTCCACCTGGCTGTCTCACACAGTTTCTGAAAAAATTTTCATGGAGCAAAGCAACAGTCTCTCAGCCATTTCCCTGACAATAAAAATCCGACGAGGGGGGTGGACCAGTGCTCACTCAAAGCCTGCCCACAGGCGAATGACGCAACTGACAGGCGTGAAAAAACTCACGCATGTGCACGAAGGTTCAAGCTTGGCTGATGCAATCACACGTGATTCAAATCCATATAGTTTTTGGAAGAAAAAAAAGGTCCGTTACTTTTTGGACAGACCTCGTATCTGCTGCAACCACGTGATACATGGGCGTCCCCTTGGCCTTTTCCAGTTACTGGGGTCCTCAACACTGAGACACTCACATGCTTGATCAAGCCCAGAGAAACATGCTACATGGCCAAAATGTCATAGCTGACATTCCCTCATAATGGTAGAAGTACACATACTCAGAGTCTCCCTAAGTAACTGTTCTTTGGCACAAAGTCATTCCAACAGTACCCAAGGATTTTCCAAAGATCCTAGTCCCAAAACCATTCACTCATCACCTTTGGTCCAAGTTTATCAGTTTTACAGTGAAACAGGAACTTTCTCCTGCAAAGGCATCAGCATCGCCCAACACCTCTGTCAAAGGACTGTCATAGAAACGTTGGACTGGAGTCCTAGGTCCCTCGCCGTAGGTCTACATATTTAGCTGTGTTCAGTGGTTCAAAAAGGTCTTCTTAAAGGTGTTCAAAAAAATCATGCAGCAGAAGTCAGAGTCCAAAGCAACCAATTCTTTATTGCCAGCAAGAAAGAGGGAGCAGATTCACAGCATGGGTAAGTCCACTAGAAGAGCTCCGATCTAACGCTGGTCTGCGTCTGTCTTACTGTTCGGACTGCAGCTTCTTCCATGCCGACAGGTCAGTGTCATCATCTTCTGAAAGTACAAAAGGTTTGGGAAGGCCAAGCCTGACCAAAGACATTTTCCAGACTCAGGGTCTGTCAGTCCAGTCTCACGTTTTTTTTTTTCCTTTTTTTTTGCAACAGTCTCAGTGCTGCTGCTGACCTACACAGGAACGCGGGTGCTTTGAATCGGAAACAGGGTTTATGTTTCTAAAAGCATCATGCATATATACATGTGGAATTTCTTCCAAAATGCATTTTAAGACTCACCCCCATACATGCCTGTATAAATAATGAAACATATGCTGAAAGAACACTAGACGGACTATTTTGTTGTGGTTTGCAGTTGCACAGTGAATATTTAACTATGGAGTGAGAGATAAGCAGTGGTGGACACAGCTAACTGAAAACTTATGGCACACGGCGATCACTGAATGAAGGAAGGAAAAAAGTCACAAAGACACAAATCGTTGAGAAAAAGGTGACGAATGAGCCGGCACTTCTCCCATCACCAAAAAGCCTGCGAGTGCAGAGCGCATAAAAGACCGAAATGAAACTGAAACTAACAAATGAAAATGAAGCGAACAGCGACCTTGACATTGTGATCATTTCTGCAGCGAGTCTGTGCTCTCCAGAGCCACCTGCAGCTGTGTTGTCTTGACAACAGGTTTGAATGTGTGCATGCACATGCACATTGGAGCCAGAGACATGTCACAAAACACATTTCTTTCATCAAACGGTTGATTCATTCAGTTGAAGCTTTAAACAGAGGCAATATGGATTATTGTGGTGAAATTTCTCCAAATTCATTTTTCACTGGTCGGTCAAATCTGGTTTACAAAAGGATGTCTTTTCGATGCATTTAACCTTTGACAAAAAAAGCCAAAAATACAGAGCCGTGTCTGGTGCATGCTGTCAAAAAGAAGACTCCAGAACACTGTAATTTGAACAGATTTATGTTTTTTTTTTTTTCAAATAATAATTTACATCCTCTCGGGAAACCATCACCTTATGGTGGTTTAGAGTTTTATGCCCCTATGAAGCTGAGAGCTGTGTTGTCTGGAGCTTTCCTGTTCCTAACAGGGTCTCCCATGACAAATTGTACTCAGGCGAGGGGCCAGACTAAGAATGGTTCACAGACACTCCATGGACAAACAAGGCAGAGGAAACATGACCCGGCTGGAGACAGCACAGGGCCCTCATCTGGAGCCAGGCCTGGACGGAGGGAATGAAAGCCAACACCTGGTGACCAGGCTGGCCACATCCTTTGCTCACAACCTTTGCTCAGTATTTTGTTGATGCACCTTTGGCAGCAATTACAGCCTCAAGTCTTCTTGAATATGATGTCAGAAGCTTGGTGCACCTATCTTTGGGCAGTTTGGTCCATTCCTCTTTGCTGCATCTCTCAAGCTAAATCAGGTTAGATGGGGAGTGTCAGTGCACAAACATTTTCAGATCTCTCCACAGATGTTCAGTCAGATTCAGGTCTGGGCTCTGGCTGGGCCACTCAAGGACATTCACAGAGTTGTCCTGAAGACACGCTTTTGATATCTTGGCTGTGTGCTTAGGGTCATTGTCCTGCTGAAAGATGAACTGGCGCCCCAGTCTGAGGTCAAGAGCACTCTGGAGCAGGTTTTCATCCAGGATGTCTCTGTACATTGCTGCATTCATCTTTCCCTCAATCCTGACTAGTCTCCCAGTTCCTGCTGCTGAAAAAAAATCCCCACAGCATGATGTTGCTACCACCATGCTTCACTGTAGGGATGATGCCTGGTTTCCTCCAAACATGACACCTGGCATTCACACCAAAGAGTTCAACCTTTGTCTTATCAGACCAGAGAATTTTGTTTCTCACAGTCTGAGTGTCCTTGAGGTGACTCTTAACAAACTCCAGGTGGGCTGTCATGTGCCTTTTACTAAGGAGTGGTCTCCGTCTGGCCACTCTACCATACAGGCCTGATTGGTGGATTGCTGCAGAGGTGGTTGTCCTTCTGGAAGGTTCTCCTCTCTCCACAGAGGAATGCTGGAGCTCAGTTTAGATGGGCGGCCTGCTCATAAGCCCGATGGAGCTGGACTTCTTTCATTTATGGATGATGGAGGCCACTGTGCTCATTGGGACCTTCAAAGCAACAGAAATGTTTCTGTACCTTTCCCCAGATTTGTGCCTACATTCATTTCCTTTGACTTCATGCTTGGTTTGTGCTCTGATTGTCAACTGTAGGACCTTATATGTAGACAGGTGTGTGTCTTTCCAAATCATGTCCAATCAACTGAATTTACCCCAGGTGGACTCCAATTAAGCTGTAGAAACATCTCAAGGATGATCAGTGGAAACAGGAGGCACCTGAGCTCAGTTCTGAGCTTCATGGCAGAGACTGTGAATATACTTATGTACATGTGATTTCTCAGTTTTTTTTTTCATTTCTGAAAAAAAAAATTGCAAAAATCTAAAAAAAAATCCAACTTTTTCCACATTGTCATTATGGGGTATTGTGTGTAGAATTTTGAGGGAAAAAAAAGAATTTCATCCATTTTGGAATAAGGCTGTAACATAAAATGTGGAGCACTGTGAATATTTTCTGGACGCACTGTATATACTGTATGGCATGTGTTTGTGTGTGTGTTTGGGTCCCTTTTAAAGTATTATGACTGTATATGTAATATTTTATGGTGATTTAATTGTCTCTCAACAGCCAGAATACGTTTCAAAGTGTAATTTGTGTGTTGCTATTTTTAATAAAAAAAAATGTTATGTCATTAATTAAGACTTTCAAAAGGGATGATTTTAAGGCTGAATAGATGTTTTAAAAACAGTTATAATGAAAATACATTGAACACTGGTTTAAAAGTGAAAGTTTATTCAATGTTGAATAAACTTTCACTTTTGACTGGGTTTTCATTGCTAGCATTTAAATAATAAATGTGAACGTGCCTTGCTGGCTAGGCTTAAAAATTATGACTTCCTATAATTTACTTATTGTACAGGTTGAGAAATGGGTACAGAAGTCCTGAGGTCTTTAAGGCCGATGCTAATCTCTGGATACCGGCGTAGCATAAAACAACCTGGTCTCACGGCAAGTTGTGATTCAGCAGCACGAAATATACATTAATCTATTGGGTGGGGGGGAGGAGTAAGATTAGGTTATGGTTAAGGTTAGGGTCGGGGTAGGAGTAGGGTTAGTAATAGTAAGTTAAAAAACCCTGTCACAAAAATTTGACTCATTTCGTCACGGAGCCCGAAAAAAAAACAACAAAAAAACAAAACCAAACAAACAAACAAACAAACAAAAAAAACCAAAACAAAATGTGAGACTGGGCTGCATAAAACGGTTGTAGATCAGAGTCTGTGACTTTGGACGCCATTCCATTGCAGCTTACTTTCCCATTCAAACCTGGTACAATTTACAGCTGGGTGAACTATGACAATGAAGATGAAGTGTCTTGTTCAACTTGAGCCGCACACTTGGTCTGTATATTTGTAAGCCAGCTCCCGTGTCACAGAATCACCTAGAAGTGAGTCCTATGTAGACCATGAGGTGGCCGTGCTTATTCCCACATCCATAGTATCAGGCGCATGAAAAGTCCACTGCTTCCTCTGGACTGGTCCATCACAGGTTATTTCCTCACTTAACACTGGTTCCCATTTAGCAATGGGTGGACTGGGACAGTTGTAGAAGATGGTCATCCCGGTTGTCTGTCTGGGTGGTTTTCATCCAGCAACCAGGGTGGTTCGGTGGTGTTGTGCACGCAGCAGCAGCAGCACCTGATCCCAAGTTTGACCTGACTGGGTCTTGTTCAAGGACAGAGACAAATAGTGTGACTGGGAATTGAACCCTTGGTTGACACATTGGTAGCCCAACTCCTAAATGTATGAAAACATCAAAAATACATTGATAGATGATGCTCTATATCACATCTTGAGTGGATTTTAAATAAATAACAGTCAGACGGATCATAAAAATGCTTGTAATTGGGGACTTGCTCTGTGAAAAATCCTTCCATTGACTCTTTTGCTGCTTGTGTTAGTCTTTTCTAATTCAAGGGGATACAGGACAAGTCGGCTCCAGGTGTGAACTAAATCTGGTGTTGCAGACTGAACAGTCCCCCCTAAAAATCGGTCCGCCCTGTCTTTACTGTGTATGCATCATTTCGGAGTCAGCATTGTCATTTCTAAGGGTTAGCCTGTGATCCACCGATTATCACCTCGTTTCTGCTTAAAACTGACTTTAGAATGATGTAAGAGGTTTTACTTTGTCATCTGATGGTTAATAATCACATTGGTCCCTTTGATCGTTTTGGGTGTAGAGACTCAGACTCAGACATGCTGCTGTGGTCCCAAATGACTCATGCACAGTGAAGGCAGGGCGGACAGAATTTTCAGGGGGACCGTTCGGTCTGAGACACCGGGGATAACCCAACTCCGACCCCTACTCCTAACCCTAACTCTAGCCCCAATCCAGGCTGAGTTCTCTTGTTAGCGTTCAAGGCCTGTTGTATCATAGGAAGCAGAAGATAGAGCCAGTCAGCTTCTCTCCACATGCAGCACCAACATCGTGATGTTGAGTTGGGAGGATGTCATTTTGTCAATAATAAATAAATAAATCCCACAGCATTTGCTTACTCATCATTTTCTTCACAGTTAAAAGCGACACTGATGGACAATGTGCAGCAAACCTGCACTTCTGGCAAAAGTTACGTATTACAAATACCTAGATGCTACAGCGGACACCTTCCTCACAGTAAGATCTCTACTGCCTGCCTACATGTTTGGATTTTTCCCTTCAATACACTGAAATGATTGGATTTTTTCCTGTGCGATAAAGTGTCAAGACGTCCAGGCTTGCTGTGTTGTTACGTGATGTCATTGCAGAGGTCAACACAGCTGAACTATCGACTATGTGTTTGAACCAATCAATGACACAGCCGACCATGACTGTAGGTGTGGATAAACTCACCCACACACATCTCTGTGCCGCGGGTGGAACACTCTACTAACTCTACCCGGACTGTCACTTCTCAAACAAAGGCTCGCCACAGCGTAGCAGAGCAGAGCCCACAAGAGGCTAAAAATAGATTGTGTTTTTGTGATAAGGAAAGGAACACGACGATCACGATGGTACTCACCAGACATAAAAGTCCCACAGATTGTAGGAGTGTGATTTGAGAGTGTGTTTTATTTTAGGCTCGGCAGATGCTTAAGATGCATTTGCAAGTATGACGGTAAAGTTGAGATGAGGGTGTGGGGGATCAGAAGGGCAGCACCAGTGCCAAAGGATTCTTGGCATGAGGGTGACCTCTGCAGCATTCATGAATAATATTCTCTCACTTACTCACTGATCCGTTTGGCCGCAAGCGCTTTCTCGTTCTCTGGACGACCACTCGGTTCAAGACGTCTATCTTCATTTGAATGTTCAACCTCACAACACATTTTTTATTTCCAAATATGCAGAATAAGAATCAAGTGTGTGGATGGATTTGGAAGGTTTGTTGGTTTTTTTAATAGAGTTCACTTGTGCAAATGTTTAAATGAGCACCAAATGACTCACTTAAAGTTGATGGCCATTATTGACTGTTGA
This sequence comes from Thalassophryne amazonica, assembly GCF_902500255.1. Lineage (NCBI taxonomy): Eukaryota > Metazoa > Chordata > Actinopteri > Batrachoidiformes > Batrachoididae > Thalassophryne > Thalassophryne amazonica. The sequence goes on from NC_047116.1 coordinate 11,676,606, forward strand.
TGAAATTAGCCCTCACATTTCTTGGAAAGTCAGGTGGAGGCCAGAAATGAATGCAGCCAAAGGCTTTCAGGTTGGTTGGTAAGATCATTTTTTCCCCCAGTGTAAGATTTGTAAAGCAGAAATGTAGATGAATGGGTGGGCAGCTTAGTCCATCCCAGCCAGCTCATGTTGGCAATCACTCAAAAACAATAAATGCAATAATCTTGTAACTCCCCCACATTAAAAGAGCATGGAACCAGGATGACGCCATTGCATGGTGGCTTACTTTGATGAACCACATCAATTGAAAACACAGCTTTTGTTTTGTCATTGTAACATTCCACAGATGTTTACCACCTTCAACTAAGTAAGCAACAACATGGAGAAATATGACGCCCACTACATGGCAAACAACAGTAAGAAACATGCAACAGAAGGGGTAAAGAGTTGATAGAACGTCTGGCTGGGGATAGAGGATGGCTGGTCAAAATGCAACAAATCACCCATCCAACTACTCTGTAGAAACACAGCAGCAAACCATTCCCCTACTTTCAGTGTGTAAACTATTGTCATGGGTCATGTTTTTGGCATTTTCTAATCACCACATTATTGTAGCCTGGGTATCATTCCCCCTTTATTATTATTATTATTATTACTATTATCCATGCTCTCTGCACTTCCACACATAATTGTTTGTTGCCGTTATAATCACTGTCAGAGCTTTTTGTCATCACCAGATTGTCTAGGTTTCTACCTGCTCTCTCTCAATAGTATTCCCAGGGTTACCAGTGCTTTGAGTCTTTGTTACAGACCCACACTGCCATTTTGAGTTTCATGAGTTTGCAAGTTATTTCTGGATTTGAACACTTTCTTTGATTGTGCATTGACCTTCTGCTTGTATTTCAGATAAACCTTCTGCTGCTCCCTCAGAGAGATTCTTACCTGTTGGACTGTTTACCCGTGTGCCTGACCTCAGCCTGGACAATGACCAAGCCTGCTAATGCAAACTGAACCATTCATCTCTGATGGGACAATAACACCTGCTCTTACCTTCTGTCATTGTGGTTCTCTGCATTGGGGTCCTCTGTCTGAGCCATTACACCTAGGCTATGCCATTCTATTTGAGTTCAGTTCTAGCTCTTGCAACTGCATAACGTTCTCAATCTATGAATGAATGAAGAACCTGCACAATTACCTCTGGTCATCTCTACATACCCTAAATAAAGTTATTTCTCCAGTGGGCTGTTTAAACTCACAGGGGAGCCACAGCCTGCCAGCCACAGCCTGAGCAATCAAAAGGAAGTATTCTAATGATGCCTGACAAAACTGTTAGACGATATCCTCCAGGGTGCAATCATACTTTATATTACAGTAGACTGATCGATATGGAGGATGAAGTGGGAGGCCTCTGCAGACGGTGGAAGCTGGGAAAGCTGCAGTGTCCCATTAAGTGCATCTGACCTATCAGAGCACATGTTTAAGTTCATGCGTGCAAATGACCTCATGCTGCTTTTCTGAGGTGGCGTGCTGCAGGCCTGCTACATGCACAGAGGAGATGTGTCAGCAGGCATGTGAAAAATCTGAACTGGTAGTTGAAATAGTTACAACTACCTTTTAAAAAATCAATGAAACATCTGTCGGTGTTGAAATGGTGACAGAGCAAAATGTCTTATAGAGAAAGACAATCAGGAAATATTTTGTTTCTAAGTGGTCCACATCCCGGAGGAATTGGTCATCACAGACAACTCACAAGACCCGGGCACTATAAAACTAGGTCATTAAAAGTGGATTAATGCTGTAATTCAGAAATGAACACATAACACAACCTCGCTAATGAACCCGCTCCAGTCTCTCATCAAGCTTCCTGCGCTGTGCTTAATACTGTTTGTACAAACCTCAGCCATTTCTGCTCCACGTCGCAGCGGCTCAAATAAATGAAGCTCTGCTGATAAATCTTCCATGAAGATTGCAGCTGCAACCAGATTTGTAATGTCAAACCAGAAGCTTTACAGCCAAATTGTTAGTACTGGAATCACAGTGATGGATCTCACATGTGAGACAAAGTGAAGGTTCTGCATTTGGAGAAATTACCCAATAAATTCTGGTCATTTTAAAAGGAGGGTGAAGTGATCTGTTACACTGCTGTGCTTCTGTGTTGGTTTGCGACCCTATAAAAAGATCAAGCTTCAACCTGTGACCTGTCATCACAGGTTAAATTTATACCCATTAAAGTAAATTTCATGTTCATCTGAATAATTAGTAGAGGCCAGAAAAAAAAACCCTCCTGCTATCCTGTAATGTATTAGAAGAAAAGATTCAAAGAAAGTGAACGAAATTCCCAACAATCAGCAGGACAAGTACAGGATTAATGGAGCGGGTCCACAAAACTTCCATATGTGATGCCACAAAAAATAAGTGAATAAATAATGCATGCACAATAATTGACACATAACACATGTATTTGTCAGCTGGAAGGATTTGATTGCCTCACCAAAAAAAAAAAAAAAAAAAAGGAGAGAGAAACAGATGGTGACTCTTGTGATGGAAATAAAAACGTTTGAAATTATTATTATTATTATTATTATTATTATTATTATTATTATTATTATTCATTAGCTCAAAGTGTTTTTGTGTATTGGCATGGAAGTTGATAGGAAGATGCACAAAAGGTCATGCGTAACTTGTCACATGCGAATTCATTTGCATACGTCTCAGTCTGTGTCCATGAATGTCATCTTCCAGTCGTCCACACTGCCGCTGGTTGTCCTGGTTTCTCAACATCTGAGCCACTGGCGTGTGTACTATTAACATTAGATAAGCATTGCCTAAGGATTCTGAAGTGGAGGCTCATTCTGACTGGGATTTGAACCCTACTGTCCTGCATCAAAGACTATGTAACGAACAATGAGCCTTCCTTTGGCTCAGATTCAGATATTCAGTCTCCATCCAGAAGAGTGCAGTGGAATAAGTGGAACCATGGTAATATTTGCTGCTTACATCCCCATTTATTACTTCACGTTGCTATAAAGCAGAGGAAGGACTGGACAAGAGAAAAAACAGATCAAATCCAGGCTCCAGATTTCCCACATGCTTTCTGGCATGATGTAATTGAAATTTGTTGTGATTTGGTGCTATATAAATTAAAATAAATTGAAATTTGATGCAACACAAAAAAGTTGCACTGTGCACAGTTTCTCCACTCACATCTACACAAGCCTATAACTCCTTCAGAGTTGTCAGCTGTGTTGGTGGCTTTCGCCACTAGTCTCCTCCCAGCGTGGTCACTCACTTTTTACAAAGTGCCCCTGTGACAAATGTCATGTCAAAATTATTAATTTTTGCCTTACAGATAGCCTGCCTAAAACTTTTGCATCTAAACTCTCAAACTCTCGAACTATTAAAAATGCCTCCATGTAACCTTGCAGCTGGATAAACACACCATCTCTACTTGACAATACTCCTTTTCCCTCCCGAGCAGAAACTGTGATAAGAGCATTCTTTCTCCTGGAGTTTTCATGAGAAACTTGAACAGTTTCATTTACTGGCAAAATGTATTTGTGTGTACATGACTGCTTGTTGTGCCACCCCTCCTTCCTCTGAATGTACAAAAGAGGACTTTCAGAAGTTGCCTTTTGCACACTCTTCCTCAGATCTTTCTGCATTGAGTGTGACTTCGAAGCTTTGAATTAAAAGCTTGTATACTCAACAAAAATATAAACGCAACACTTTTGGTTTTGCTCCCATTTTGTATGAGATGAACTCAAAGATCTAAAACTTTTTCCACATACACAATATCACCATTTCCCTCAAATATTGTTCACAACCAGTCGAAATCTGTGATAGTGAGCACTTCTCCTTTGCTGAGATAATCCATCCCACCTCACAGGTGTGCCATATCAAGATGCTGATTAGACACCATGATTAGTGCACAGGTGTGCCTTAGACTGCCCACAATAAAAGGCCACTCTGAAAGGTGCAGTTTTGTTTTATTGGGGGGGGGGGGGGGGATACCAGTCAGTATCTGGTGTGACCACCATTTGCCTCATGCAGTGCAACACATCTCCTTCGCATCATCCGTGAAGAGAACACCTCTCCAACGTGCCAAACGCCAGCGAATGTGAGCATTTGCCCACTCAAGTCGGTTACGACGACGAACTGGAGTCAGGTCGAGACCCCGATGAGGACGACGAGCATGCAGATGAGCTTCCCTGAGACGGTTTCTGACAGTTTGTGCAGAAATTCTTTGGTTATGCAAACCGATTGTTTCAGCAGCTGTCCGAGTGGCTGGTCTCAGACAATCTTGGAGGTGAACATGCTGGATGTGGAGGTCCTGGGCTGGTGTGGTTACACGTGGTCTGCGGTTGTGAGGCTGGTTGGATGTACTGCCAAATTCTCTGAAACGCCTTTGGAGACGGCTTATGGTAGAGAAATGAACATTCAATACACGAGCAACAACTCTGGTTGACATTCCTGCTGTCAGCATGCCAATTGCACGCTCCCTTAAATCTTGCGACATCTGTGGCATTGTGCTGTGTGATAAAACTGCACCTTTCAGAGTGGCCTTTTATTGTGGGCAGTCTAAGGCACACCTGTGCACTAATCATGGTGTCTAATCAGCATCTTGGTATGGCACACCTGTGAGGTGGGATGGATTATCTCAGCAAAGGAGAAGTGCTCACTATCACAGATTTCGACTGGTTTGTGAACAATATTTGAGGGAAATGGTGATATTGTGTATGTGGAAAAAGTTTTAGATATTTGAGTTCATCTCATACAAAATGGGAGCAAAACCAAAAGTGTTGCGTTTATATTTTTGTTGAGTATATTTATTGACAACCTGTCAATTCTCTGATATTTTATTTTTCCACAAACAGCCTCAGACAGTCTAAAGTCCCTTTTTGTCTCCACATATAGATTTACTAAACAGTGCCACACTGTTTGTATTTCTTCAAGATTGCTATAAATGAAGACCAAGACATATTCAGTGACTTGGAAATGTTCATGTATTCATCCCCTGACTTGTGTTAAGAAAGCGGGCTGTAAGAGTGACGGTTAAATCCTTATATGTGGAATAAACTGCCCCAGCCACAACAGATACTAGGTGGATCTGCATGTTGATTTGTCACAAGTGGAATTCCTTCCTGATGCAACTCCACATTACATGGAGAAATGTGGCAGGGGTGAGTTTTGAACTGGGAACCTTCCATACTGAAACCACGCGCATTAACCGCTTGGCCACCACCCCCATCACTTACATTCAGTCTGTCCAATAATGAGAAAATATAAAAGGATGCAAATGTGCTGTTTTTTTTTTTAATTATTACTGACTGCTCAGAGATAAAGTCATTTCTACGTTTCACCATCGATGTCTTCAGCTGATTGCTAATAATAATAACAATAATACATTTTATTTATAGGCGCCTTTCTAAACAGTCAGGACACTGTACAATGAATTATAACAAATGAAACAGGAAAGACAATCAGAAAAAAACCCATAAAAATTACAAACGGGTTAAAATGAGGCAGTGCAGTTGGTCAGAGAGAGAATCAGTCTTAAACAGATAAGTTTGGAGTTTGGATTGAAGAGTGGCAGTTTATGTTTCAGTTGGTGATGAGTTCCATCCACAGCTGTTGTAAGTCACAGTCTTTTCCAGTACAGATGTATAAATGGCTTCATTATTCAACCTTATAAAATCACAGATGTTCCAGGTCTCGTTGTCAGTGTGCAGCAACAGACAGTGCAGACGTGAAAACAAAACCTGGCATGATGTGTCCACTGCTACCCAGGAACAAGCCCACCAAACAGGGCCGTTTATTTGGAGAGACGGTGGCGCAGAGGAATGAATGTATAATGAACAAAAAACATGGAATACCTTGGATTCATACTGTATGAAATGAAATATAATTCAAAATAAATGCAATGACCACTGTGGTGTATTTATTTATTTTTGCATGTTCCTTATAATCATATCATCCCAATGTTTTCAGTCGGCGTGGTGACTTAATGGCCAAAATAAGAACATTGTGGGACTACTTCCCACCTGGTCCTTTCTGTGTAGAGTTTGCATGTTCTCCGTGTGTTTGAGTGGGTTCCCACTGGGGCGAGGGGACGGGGCTTCCTCCAACTTCCAAAGACTTGCAGGTTAGGTGAATTGAAACATTAAAAAAAGAACTGACTGTAGCTGTGCATGTGAGTGGGACTGAGTTTGTTTGTCTATCTGTGGGCCTGTGACAGACCGCCATCTTGCCCAGGGTGCACTCCGCCTTTTGCTGTGTGACTGCTGGGATAGGCTCCACCCCTGTGATCACTGATTGGAGTAAGCAGGTATAGAAAAAATGAACAAATCCCATTTTTTTTCTGATTTAGGGTTGTATTTTATTTTTGGCTATTTCTTTTCTGTTTTTGGATTGGAACCAAGAACCTTCTTTTAATGAGGGCAGTTAGTGCTGCATTACAGCTTTGTACTAAAACAACCTAATGATCTCTTAAATTAATCTTAATACCACACAGGATACCCCACAATCCCCTTGTTAGGAACCACCAATCCAGACCCAAACTCTTCTTTGAGGAGTAGGGATCAACTTTTTGTCCCTGAAGATTCGCTGCAAATCACCATGAAAGCAAGAATTCAATGCTCAAGCTTCTCTGATACGTTTAAGAACTCAGGAAAATCAAAACCTTTGTAACCAGGTTAACTATAGTCACCAGAGACTGTTGGTCCTTTTGCATCCTGTGTATTTGTGTCGCTGCAGCCTCATGTGGACGACTCGCTGGCAACCGGCGTCTCACACCTGTGAGTGGGGTCAGTTCTATCCTGAGCACCTCACGGTGGCTGGTTCAAACACTGGCACACAAACTGAATTCTGCCATTTGTGGTGAGGGGGCGACGTGCTGACAGACACAGCTTTAACCATCCTTGAGCTGAAGATTGGAACACACAACACCACTGCTACCACACTGCATTGAAATTCCTTTTACTGCAATTATGCAACAGCAGATTAGACTCCAAAGTCCGGCTCCAGGATGCCACCAACAAACCCCCACCGCACAGAGTCACTAGCTGCACCAGTGATAACGTTGTTTTCTCCAATACTCTGTGATGGAAAAACCTCAAATCCTTGGAGACAATTATTCACAGTGTGGAAACAGTAGCCATGCACACCGCTAACTGGCCCCCTGTCTCCACAAGCTACAAAACAAAGTTGAGCTCGCCAGTGCAAAAAAAAAAACAAAAACACCACAGCAGGCTTACGAGGACGAGCCAAGCATTAACGGAGCCAAACGGCTCTGGAAATAAAAGCTGTTAAGTGTTTATCTGTGCGGCTGCATGCACCATTGTTCGGCAGTGTGCTCAGTGTCACGTTACGACTGAATGGTCACACTCGCTGTTGCATCACATTCAAAGGAAAGTACATCAAAGAATCTTGGACAACAGATGACTATCAGCTGCTGAGGCAAAACACAAAAGAGATATGCAGCACTGATGCAGTAAAACATGGCATCGTTTGGCCAACAGTGGTCATCACCTCATGTTGATAACGTGCCGATCATACGATCCGATGATACGTGGAAATAAGTTACACTTTATTGGCCACTGCAGGAAAATTTCTCTTCTTTGTTTAATCCATCAAATTATATGTTAAACACAGTCGAACCAAGAAGAGCAATCTGCAACCGTAGTGCAGCGCCACAGACAAACCCAAAGATCCAAAAAAGAAAACAACAAAACAAAACAAAAAAACAAAACAAAAGAATTGAAGGAACCCAAAGAACTCAACAAATGCAAATGACCAAACAAACCCAATGACCCCAATTAATGCATGAACGTAGTGAACCCTGCAAATCCAAAGAATCCAACTCTAGCTGCACAAATGCACAGAAGCCTTTACCAATAAAACATATTCTCATGATATCAAACAAAATGTTGGGCACTATATTTTTGTGCATATTCCTATGAACATCTAAGCACAACACACAGCACACACATAATGTCTGTCACACCAACCACCTGCATGTCCTCCCTCAGCACATCCTCTTTGGCCTCCCTCTTCTCCTCCATGAATGATGCTCCATCCGCAGCATCATTCTCCCTATATACCCTGGGTCCCTCCTCTGAACCATGTCAGTCTCACCTCTCTGACTTTGTCTCCAAACCATCCCATCTGAGCTGTCCTTCTGATATGTTCATTCCTAATCTTGTCCATTCTCGTCACTCCCAAAGAGAATTGCAACATTGTCATCTCTGCCACCTCCAGCTCTGCCACCTTCTCTAAGCTGTACAACATAGCTGGTCTCATTACTGTCTTGTAGACTTTCCCCTTCACTCTTGCTGATATTTTTTTGGTCACAAATCACTCCTGCCACCTTTCTCCACCCTGCCTGCACTCTCTTCTTCACCTTTCTACCACAGTCTCCATTACTTTGGACAGTTGACCCCAAGTATTTAAACTCATCTAACTTTCACCACTTCTACTCCTTGTAACTGCACTATTGTACTCAGTCTTACTCCGACTGACTTTCATTCCCCGGCTGACCAGAGCATATCTCCACCTCTTATAGGCTAGACTCAACCTGCTCTGTACTCTTACTACAGATCACAATCTGCAAACTCCTGTCTGATCTCATCCGTCAACCTGTCCAACACCATTGCGAACAAGAAGGACCTCAGAGCTGATCTTTGGTATAATCCCACCTCCACCTTGAATGAATCGCTCATTCCTATTGCACATTTCACTGCTGTCACACTATCCTTGTACATGTCCTGTACTACCCTCACATACTTCTTTGCCACTCCACACGTCCTAATACAATATCACAACTCTTCCCTTGGCACAAGCTTTCTCTAAATCCACAAACACGCAATGTAACTCTTTCTAGCCTTGTCTATACTTGTCCATCAGTATTCTCAGAGCAAACATTGCATCTGTAGTGCTCTTTCTCTGCATGAAACCATACTACTGCACACAGATCTTCACCTGTTTTGCAGCCTAGATTCTACTACTCCTTCCCATAACTTCATGCTGTGGCTGATCAGTTTAATGCCTCTGTAGTTACTGCAGCTCTGCACATCACCTTTGTTCTTAAAAATAGGAACCAGCACAATTTGTCTCCACTCCTCAGGCATCCTCTCACTTTTTAAGATTTTATTAAACAATCTGATTTGAAACTCCACTGCCATCTCTCCTAAACCTTTCTGTGCTTCTACTGGAATGTCATCTGGACCAACTGTCTTTCCATTCTACATCCTCTTTATAGCTGCCCTCACTTCATCCTTACTAATCTCTTGTACTTCCTGATTTACTCTCTCCACATCATCCAGCCTTGTCTCTCTCATTTTCTTCATTCATCAGCTCCTCAAAATATTCCCTCCACCTTTTCAACACACTCTCCTCACTTGTCAGCACTTTGCCAGTTGTATCCTTTATCACCCTAACCTGTTGCGGATTCTTTCCAGCTCTGTCCCTTTTTATGGTCAATCGGTACAACTCCTTTTCTCCTTTCTTTTTGTTCAACTTCTTATACAGTTCACTATATGTTTTCCTTAGCTTTTGCCACTTCTCTTTTCACCTTACACCACATCTGCTTGTACTCCTGTCTACTTTCTTCATCTCTCCAACTATCCAAATTCTTTTTCACCAACCTCTTTTTCCTTATGCTTTCCTGAACATCTTCATTCCATCACCATCCTTCCACTGTCCAGATGTCACACCCAGTACCTTCCTAACTGTCTCCCTCACCACACCTAGGGTACTTTTCCAGTTGTCCAAAAAGTGGGTTACTTAAATTCTTGGGGGAGGGCTACAGCCCCATTAACTCATGGCCTAGAGCTCCCTATGGCTGACTAACTTACAGCTACCATCATGAAATATGTTTTTCATAAACTGCTGGTGTGCTGGGATTGTCGCCCCGAACCATCTACACAATCTTTACAGAATGATCTGACAATGAAGAACCATCAAGTGAATGGTGGTTCTCTGGTGAAAAATGTGGTTGGAAGGAACAGGAAGACTTTTTCAAGCTAATAGAAAGGCAATATCCACTGGCTACTGAAGTCTGCAGAAACACATTTGCAGAAGAAAATCTGCAGATGGTCTACAGCAGCAGAAGACCCCACCAGGTGTCATTTTCTGTCAGAACATGAAACTGAGGAAAAATGGGGATGGGTTCTCTAAAATTAGACAAAGGGAAAATGACCCTACAGTCAGACAAATGAGGGCAACAAGCAGTTGGTGTTTGTTGCTTGGTGACATTCCTGTATCACTGCTGGCCTTGCAAACACCTGGTTAGTGATGTCTTTTAAATAGCCTTGTGGTATTTTCTGGTAACAAAACCAAGGTTGTTAGATTTAAAAGTTGCTTCTTTCTCTTTAACTTTTACATAATATAATAAATACAACTGTCTGGAAGCATGTTCCATCATCTTTGATCATTTTCTTTGTGCAGCCAACCAACGTAACTCATGCTGCCATCAATCTGCCTTCACTCAGACTGACAGCAAAAATATGCATAAAATTGTCTTTTTTGTCTATTTTGGCACCACTCAGCTGGCAGCATAGTGCCCACTTGTCTCTTGTCACAGTAAAACACCAACGGTGATTGAGAATGAACAGCAGCTGGTCTCTTTGCCTCTGTCTCTTTGTAGCTAGCGTGGCCAGTGGGTTAGAAAATGTTTTCTGGTCTGACGAGTGTCGATTTCAGATGATTTTGTCAGAATTTGGTGTGCACGCTATGAAATCATGGATCTATACAGCCTTGGATCAATACTTCAGGCTGCTGGTGCTGTGTAGTTAGTGATACTATTCAGTTAAATTCAATTCAATTTATTTGTGCATCGTCAAATCACAACACAGGTCATCTGTTCACAAGAACAGGGTCCAAAAAAGGGAACCCAGCTCAGTTTGGCAACCACCCAACAATATAACACATCAACAGAAAGCAAAACAAAATCCATCCATCCATCCATCCATCCATTTTCTTCCGCTTTATCCGGAGTCGGGTCGCGGGGGCAGCATTTTTCATTAAAGGTCTGCCTGTCACAGGTGTGCGCACTTTATTCTGCGCCACACACACACACACACACACACACACACACACACACACACACACACACACACACACACACACACACACACACACACACACACACACACAACACACACACACACACACACACACACCGAAAGACGTCGAGCGCAGTGCGCTTTGACGCGCGTCCACACTGCAGAAAAGCTCCAGTCCCATCATCTTAAAAAAAAAAAAAAAAGAAAAAAAAATACGGCGCAGAAACCACGTGTTTACGTAACGGCGAGCCAATCTTTGAGTGTAACCCCTCCTCCCCGTCTCCTCCGAACGGAGGTCCGACGCTGTGGGAAATTCATGCAAATGTTCGGCTCCGGGCGCAGCGCAGCACTTTTGGAGATGCCAGTGTGGCGGCGGCGGCGGTGCTGGTGAAAAGGAGCCCCGATCGACTGCAGGAGCGCTGCAGTGACGGACGGATCGCAGTGACTGTGGACTGGAATCATGCGATGTTTTGTCGGGGCTCTGATTGCAGCAGTGTGTGCAGAGGATGCATCCTCCCCTGGCTTTTGATGCTGTGCAGATCCACCCTCCTCTCCTCTCAGTGATGATTCTCTGCTCGCCTTTCACTGTTTTCACCTTAGTTTGGTTTGTTTACCGGCTGCGCGTTCCCGACTCATGCCATCTATAGTGTGGATTTTCCACTGAGCTGTCATCCTTTGCGCGGCAGAAAGAAGAAAACGTCTGGCAGATTTTATTTATTTATTTATTTGTACATTTATGTTTTTGCCACGTGAATGAGAACGCACTTGGATATAGATTTTTTTTTTCTATGATACAATCGGCAGCCTTCTCCTGGATCCAGTTCTGCTGTTGTTGGCATTATTATTATTATTACTACTATTATCGTAATTATTATTATTATTATGCAACCGCAAGGATCTCCTCTGCATCTGGGTGTTTAAGCCTCTGGATTGCTGCTTCGCCCAAATCAATGTGGTTTCTTTGGAACATTTTCAGCAAAGGAACGCATATGCTGCAGTGTCTTTGTGGCAAGAGTCTTAAGAAAACAAGAATCCAAGTGGTAAGAGCTCACACTCTCTCCCCCTCTTTTCATTTACTTATTTATTTTAATATCTGTGCTTTTCTGGTGAGTGCGTGCGTGCAGATGCATGCGTCTGTGGTGATGGATCTGCAATCATATTTTTGCAGCGGCTGGATGCAGAGGCGCCAGGAGGAGGAGGAGGAGGAGGAAGGGGGTGTGGGGGGGACAACTTATTCTGTGCAGCTACTATCTGCGTGCACAGGCGTAAGAACGTGCACGAAAAGCACCCACTCCCCCTACCGCCCCCCTCCACCCACCCCTCCTTTCTCTCACGCCTGCATCACCACTTCTGCATCATGATCTCCTAACTTTTTGAAATAGCGCGCACACACACACACACACACACACACACACACACACACACACACACACACACACACACACACACACACACACACACACACACACACACACACACACACACACACACACACACACACACTCGGGCTGGTTTCTCTCAGTCCAACCTAAGTCCCTTTAACCAGGTTTCTACTGCAGCAGCCCCCCCCCCACACACACACACATATACACACACATCTGCAACCCCCTGCCTCCTCTCCATTAAAGCTGCTCCTCCACTGCCAGCTTCTGGGGGAATGTGATTTTCTTAAGAGATGATTTAGTGTTGTGGTGCAAATGGGCTTTCGCTGCACTCGTGCTGCATGTCTGCTGCAGTCATAGTGGTTTATTTTCTTCGACTGTGGACTTTTTGTCCCCCCCAATAGGCCCTGCAGTCCATGTTACAGACACAGTTGTGACATGAACACATACGGCAGCTTGAGTGGAGGATTCTGTCTCAACAGGCGGTTGCAGGCACGGGAGGGTGGCCTGCTGCTGCTGCTGTTGCTCAAAACCCACAACAGCACCATGCAGCAGCAGCAGCAGCAGCAGCAACAGCAGCAGCAGCACAGGTTCTTCACAGTGTAACTACAGAGTAATGCATCATCAGCATATTGTAGCAGAGCCATGTCAGCTGCTGACTCAGTGGGCAACAATCAAAACATTACTATGACTGTGAAATACCTGTGGTGGCCTCCAACGGCCATTTAGACTATAGAATTAAACTTACAAGAGAGTTTGGAAGACATTATTAAAGTCCATGTAAGGTCCAGGTTAACTCTATAGTCATGTCTGAGGTTTGGGGGTGCGACCACTAGAGTAGGGCAAATCCTGGCCCCACCCAGGAATTTAACTACCAATCTTCTGCAGGAGGTCAAAGCTGGAATCACAGAGTAACCACATTCCATCAAGAGTATATCAGATATCTGGGTAGAAAGTGCATGAAGCATTGAGTTTAGAGCTGAAAACCTCTTCATGACTTTTTAGAAGGAGGCATATCATCTATGAGCTGAACTCCACACATTCTAACATGAACTTCCACGTTCCCTTTTCCCGGCTCAGCCCTGTTTATATCAGTAATCCCTCTGGTCTGGGTGCAGCGGTATGTGCACCTAGAGCAGGTTGACGAGCATCAACATCACCGCTTAAAACCTGAGAGTGTCACAGCGATTGGAGATGGATGGAGATTTCTCAACAAAATGACAAAATATGGTTATGTGTGGACAGGTAACCTTCTCCAGAACAAAATGAGCACAAGCATGACATTTTATATATAATCTTCAGCAAAAGTAGAAGATACTCCATCCATCCATCCATTTTCTTCCGCTTTATCCGGAGTCGGGTCGCGGGTGCAGCATCTCAAGCAAAGCCGCCCAGAAGTTCCTTACTTCCTGATGATGTCACTTCTGGAAGAGCTCTACATTTTGCTTCACTGCTGTTTAACATTTGACTAGCAGAAGCTTTGATTGATGGGTTTGGTGGCCTTATCGGTTTTTGTTTAGCCATGGCAACAGGCACAGTTTCTCATGTGCATGCATCAAACTAGAGGTATATATATATATATATACAACCCCTGGCAAAAATTATGGAATCACATGCCTCGGAGGATGGTCATTCAGTTGTTTAATTTTGTAGAAAAAAAGCAGATCACAGACATGATACAAAACTAAAGTCAATTCAAATGGCAACTTTCTGGCTTTAAGAAACACTATAAGAAATCAGGAAAAAAAAAATTGTGGCAGTCAGTAACGGTTACTTTTTTAGACCAAGCAGAGGGAAAAAAAATATGGAATCACTCAATTCTGAGGAAAAAATTATGGAATCATGAAAAACAAAAGAACGCTCCAACACATCACTAGTATTTTGTTGCACCACCTCTGGCTTTTATAACAGCTTGCAGTCTCTGAGGCATGGACTTAATGAGTGACAAACAGTACTCTTCATCAATCTGGCTCCAACTTTCTCTGATTGCTGTTGCCAGATCAGCTTTGCAGGTTGGAGCCTTGTCATGGACCATTTTCTTCAACTTACACCAAAGATTTTCAATTGGATTAAGATCCGGACTATTTGCAGGCCATGACATTGACCCTATATGTCTTTTTGCAAGGAATGTTTTACAGTTTTTGCTCTATGGCAAGATGCATTATCATCTTGAAAAATGATTTCATCATCCCCAACATCCTTTCAATTGATGGGATAAGAAAAAGTGTCCAAAATATCAACGTAAACTTGTGCATTTATTGATGATGTAATGACAGCCATCTCCCCAGTGCCTTTACCTGACATGCAGCCCCATATCATCAATGACTGTGGAAATTTACATGTCTCTTCAGGCAGTCATCTTAGAATCTCATTGGAATGGCACCAAACAAAAGTTCCAGCATCATCACCTTGTCCAATTGCAGATTCGAGATTCATCACTGAATATGACTTTCATCCAGTCATCCACAGTCCACGATTGCTTTTCCTTAGCCCATTGTAACCTTGTTTTCTTCTGTTTAGGTGTTAATGATGGCTTTCGTTTAGCTTTTCTGTATGTAAATCCCATTGACTTTAGGCGGTTTCTTACAGTTCGGTCACAGACGTTGACTCCAGTTTCCTCCCATTCATTCCTCATTTGTTTGTTGTGCATTTCGATTTTTGAGACATATTGCTTTAAGTTTTCTGTCTTGACGCTTTGATGTCTTCCTTGGTCTACCAGTATGTTTGCCTTTAACAACCTTCCCATGTTGTTTGTATTTGGTCCAGAGTTTAGACACCAGCTGACTGTGAACAACCAACATCTTTTGCAACATTGCATGATGATTATACCCTCTTTTAAGAGTTTGATAATCCTCTCCTTTGTTTCAATTGACATCTCTCATGTTGGAGCCATGTTCATGTCAGTCCACTTGGTTGCAACAGCTCTCCAAGGTGTGTTCACTCCTTTTTAGATGCAGACTAACGAGCAGATCTGATTTGATGCAGGTTTTAGTTTTGGGGATGAAAATTTACAGGGTGATTCCATAATTTATTCCTCAGAATTGAGTGATTCCATATTTTTTTTCCTCTGTTTGGTCTAAAAAAGTAACCATTACTGACTGCCACAATATTTTTTTCTTGCATTCTTATAGTGTTTCTTAAAGCCAGAAAGTTGCCATTTGAAATGACTTTAGTTTTGTGTCATGTCTGTGATCTGCTTTTTTCACATTTCTCTGGATCTCCGTTCCACAGAATATCACCTCCTTAACTGAATCACACACTTCCTGCTACATTATCTATCTGCTCAGGAATTACTTGAAATCTGTTCATGGTTTGTTGAGTTATCCTGCAAACAGACATAAATAAATAAATAAATAAAAACAAACCACGGTGAAAACATGATGGGTATCTTCAAGGGATTAAAAGCTGCATAATAACAATTATTTCTTTAGTATAATGTTATTTATTCATATCATATTTTACTGTGGAAAAAAGGAGTGAATTTGCACTTGTTTTCACGTGGGCATTTTTTTGTGTGTAAAATTCAGTTTTGGCACACATCAGAAATCCAGAATTTTGGAACAACATGGAGTCAAATGCAGTAACACTTTTTTTTCAGTTTGTTCCAAATTTATTTCACCCCCCAGTTAAAATACTCAGTTTTAGAAGAGTTTTAAAGTTAATCTAAGGGACTGGTTTGTTGTGTTCCTAAAATATCCATTTAAAAAAACATGCATCTTGAAGTAAAATAGTCATTTTGCCTGAATAGTGTTTCTGTTATCGTCAGTGGCGTAGCAACCACAGCACAGGCCCCAGTGCAAGATATATTGATGGGCCCTACGTGCCCACCCACACTATGAGGTCTATATAGATTTTTACCAAGTGTGTTGGATTTTACAACCAAATAAATGACTTGGGTTATTGTATTAGAAACCTTTTAAGAGGTCAAGATCTAGATTTAGGGGAGGTGATGGTCTAGTAGTTAAGCGTTGGGTTTCAGACCAGAAGATCCTTGGTTCAAAACCCAGTCAATTGAAAAATCACTCAGGGCACTTGGTCAAAGTCCTTAATCTCCTACTTGCTCCTGATGTGTTGTGAGCACCTTGCATGATAGCACCCTGATATCTGTGTGTGAATGTGAGGCATCCTTGTAAAGCACTTTGAGCTTCTGCTGCAGATGGAAAAGTGCAATATAAACACAGTCCATTTAACACCCCAGTTCTAAGTCGCATGTGCACAACAGTCTGCAGGTCAACAGGCCTCATCTTGACATCAGACAGCAGGGGAGGAGCTGTCTAATTCATGGTGGTGCTGAAATGACACCAGCAGCATATTTAAAGTCAAGAGTGCACCACTACATGATAAACCTTAAGGCAGGGTTGTCCTGCAAGCCTTATGCCAGACAAAGTCCTCTATAACATCTCCAATGTCCAGCTCCCTGGTTCTTGGGTTTTCAGTGGCGAGGATGCTGAGCCACTCAGCTGCTCCTCCGGAGCTCCTCAGGTACATCTCGATCATTTTGAACTTGGAAAACGATCTCTCAGCTGACCCCACTGTCACCGGCAATGTCAGAAACAAGAGCGGCGGCCCAGCCCGGACTCCTCGGTGGGAAATCCAAAACTGTCTAATTTAGTCAGCTTTGCTCTCTTCTCTTTCTTTTATTGCTGTGGATTTATGTTTGGAAGAAGACATTTTTTCGCATGGTCTTTGGTGTCACTGGTTGTCATAAATCTAACTCTGTCATTGATTGACATGGATGCAGCATATAGTTTACCCAGCAATCATCACTGCATAGTATCGTATGAAATACCCCAACAGACATTATGTTATTCTTTATTGTAAATTTAGCCTATTATTCATTAAAAAACACACCATTTGGAAAATACTGCGCTTAACTATTTCACCGACTGGGAAACTGTGACAGAGAGATGTTTACTTCAAGGCTATAAGGTAACAAATCAACAATGTGCACTTTTATGCACGCTGTGCACAGTGCATGTCACTGTGATGATGTAAATTAGTTCAGACAAATTCACAGGCCCCTGTATGTCCTGGGCCCCAGTGCGATGGCATGTCCTGCCCTGTCTGTCCCTACGCCACCGGTCATCATTGTTGAACCTGAGAATGTGTAAACTTCAACTTGTTTTTTGGGGTGGAGCTTTTCTTTTTGATGGTACAAAGCAAATAACTGCTTTCTCAGAAGTCGTATTTTGGAGTGTGTCATTTAGGTGGAAATCATTTAAAAACATCCATAGGCCATCTCAGGTTAACCCTGAAGTGATGGATTGATGGTTGAGACATGTTTCACACTGGATGTATTGCAGGTGTGCGGCAGCCACAGAGCCTGTTGATTTCCGTCGGAGAGCGTCCCAGGTGTGTCTTGAGCGTTGTTGCTGCTGTGCAATTTTTGGGTTCCAAAGATATTCAGAATCATATTCATATCCTCATATTCAGAATCCTCAGAAGCTCAGAAAGACCTCGAGGACAGATATGAATCAACTACTTACCTTAAAAGATAACGTTAGCCTATCTCAGTAGAGCTAGGCTAATGTTATCGCTTAAGCTGAATGCAAATGTCAAAGGAGTTTTTGCTGCTAACTTAGCTAATTGTACATAGAATGTGAATATATGAGATATAGCAGTAGTAATGCCTTGTTAAAATGTAATTTTAAATAAACTCATTTTCAGCATTAGTAAGCCTGGTGTCCATCCTGTCACAAACACGGCTGCCTTGGCTGTGACGTCAACTTAGGTACCTCGGGTTGCTCAATTTCCTCACGAGGTTCAGAGAGCAAATTCTGGCCTGACGGAGCATTCAAGGCATTTTTCCCAGAACTAGAGGTCAGAATCTCCAACTATCTGAGGGTTCTGAATGAAGCGTAGATGTGCTACGTACAGGAAAAAAACAAAAACCACTGGTGACTTTATCAAAAATAAGAAAGTTGTTGCAGTGAGTTGTTTGTGTTTGGTGACGTAAATGGTAACAAAGTGGATCATTTAAGATATCAACAGTGTTGCCACAGTTACTTTGAAAAAGTAATCCAATTACTAAGTACTGATTACTCCTTGAAAAAGTAATTTAGTTACTTTACTGATTACTCAGTTGTAAAAGTAACTAAGTTAGATTACTAGTTACTTTTTAGTTACTTTCCCCAGCTGCTGACAACAACCCTCTGCCACCTCAACATGACAGTGATACCTGTTTTGCCAAAACTCACTTTATAGTCACCCTTTCTTGACTTCAATGAAAATAAATACTTGTTTTATAAAAAGTAAAATAAAGACCTCTTTCTTGACCTCATATTTAACTGTTGACAGCACTGTAACAGTAAAACTTGTAATTTCTAACCTACATTGTTTATAAATGTAACTATTAAATTCTTTCTGACATTTTTCTAACATTTAAATTCTCTATAATGTTGTGAAAGTGTAGTGACACGGACCCACAACAGGGGGCGTAAATGAACGGACAATAGAAGGAGTTAAATTTGAACACTTTACTGTTGTGAATGCCACAACCACACACAGAAGATTATAGAATAAATACAAAGTCAATGGATAAAGGTGTCATGTGGGCAGGCTCGACGATAGGAGACGTCCGTCTAGAGAAGAACCAGAACCACACGATTTCCTCCGCCACCGAACCCGAAGGATACTGGAGACCAGGCTTGTCCGGGTGGCGACGGTAGAAATCGGCCAGGAGGGCCGGGTCCAGGATGAAGCTCCTCTTCACCCAGGAGCGTTCTTCGGGTCCATACCCCTCCCAGTCCACCAAATGTTGGAAACCCCGGCCCATTCGATGGACGTCCAGGAGCTGGCGCACTGTCCAAGCTGGCTCCCCGTCGATGATACGGGCAGGAGGCGGCGCCAGACCGGGTGTACAGAGGGGTGAGGTGTGATGTGGTTTCAATCTTGAAACGTGGCATACTGGATGGATCCGCAGTGAGGCCGGGAGTTGGAGCCTCACTGCTGCAGGACTGAGGACCTTGAGGATCTTGAAGGGCCCTATGTACCGGTCCTTCAGTTTGGGGGAATCCACCTGGAGGGGAATGTCCCTTGTGGATAGCCACACCTCCTGCCCGGGCCGATATGCGGGGGCCGGGGACCGTCGACGGTCTGCATGGGTCTTTGCCCTCGTCCGGGCCCTCAACAAGGCTGAACGGGCGGTGCGCCACACCCGACGGCATCTCCGCAGGTGGGCCTGGACCGAGGGTACACCGACCTCTCCCTCCACCACAGGAAACAAAGGGGGCTGATACCCCAGACACACCTCGAACGGGGAGAGGCCGGTGGCAGAGAACACTTGGCTGTTATGCGCATACTCAATCCAGGCCAGGTGTTCACTCCAAGCCGTCGGGCGTGCGGATGTGGTACATCGCAGGGCCTGCTCCAGCTCTTGGTTAGCCTGTTCAGCCTGTCCGTTGGTCTGAGGGTGATACCCAGACGAGAGGCTCACGGTGGCCCCCAGCTCCCGGCAGAAACTTCTCCAAACCTGCGAGGAAAACTGGGGACCACGATCTGAGACGATGTCTGTTGGTATCCCATGCAGACGTACGACATGGTGGACCAGGAGATCCGCTGTCTCCTGGGCCGACGGGAGCTTTGGGAGGGCCACGAAGTGGGCCGCCTTGGAGAACCGGTCCACTATCGTGAGGATGGTGGTGTGCCCCCGGGACGGCGGGAGGCCCGTGACAAAATCCAGACCAATGTGGGACCAGGGGCGATGAGGCACAGGAAGCGGCTGAAGGAGTCCCTGTGCCTTTTGGTGGTCCGCCTTGCCCCTGGCGCAGGTGGTGCAGGCCTGGATGTAAGCCCGGATGTCAGCCTCCAGGGACGCCCACCAGAAGCGCTGCCGGACCACTGCCACGGTCCTACGCACCCCTGGGTGGCAGGAGAGCTTGGACCCGTGACAGAAGTCCAGGACGGCAGCCCTGGCTTCTGGTGGGATGTATAGTCTGTTCTTTGGCCCTGTTCTGGGATCCGGGCTCCGTGCCAGGGCCTCCCGGACGGTCTTCTCCACGTCCCAGGTAAGGGTGGCCACGATAGTGGACTCCGGTACGATGGGTTCCGGTTGATCCGACAGCTCGGTTTTGACTTCATGTTCATGCACCCGGGACAAGGCATCCGACCTCTGGTTCTTGGTCCCGGGGTGGTAGGTGATTCGGAAGTCAAACGGCCGAAGAACAGTGACCAATGGGCTTGCCTGGGGTTCAGCCGCCTGGCGGTCCTGATATACTCCAGGTTCCGGTGGTCAGTAAAAACCGTGAATGGCACTGACGCTCCCTCCAACAGGTGTCTCCACTCCTCAAGAGCCTCTTTCACCGCTAGGAGTTCTCGATTGCCCACGTCATAGTTCCATTCTGCTGGGGTTAACCTGCGGGAGAAATAGGCACACGGGTGAAGAACCTTATCGGTCTCTCCGCTCTGGGATAGCACAGCTCCTATCCCTGAGTCAGAGGCGTCCACTTCAACCACAAACTGGCGACTGGGATCGGGCTGCACCAAGACGGGTGCAGTCGAGAAGCGCTGTTTCAACTCCCTGAACGCGGCTTTGCACCGATCCGACCAGGTGAAGGGGACTTTTGGAGAGGTCAGGGCTGTCAGGGGACTAACTACCTGACTATACCCCTTAATGAACCTCCTGTAAAAATCGGCGAAGCCGAGGAACTGTTGCAGCTTCCTACGGCTCGTAGGTTGGGGCCAGTCTCTCACCGCCGCGACCTTGGCTGGATCCGGGGCGACGGAGTTGGAGGAGATGATAAACCCCAGGAAGGACAAAGAGGTGCGACTTCTCACCCTTCACAAACAGCCGGTTCTCCAACAACTGCTGCAGGACCTGACGTACATGCTGGACATGGGTCTCAGGATCCGGAGAAAAGATGAGTATATCGTCCAGATATACGAAGATGAATCGGTGCAGGAAGTCCCGCAAGACGTCGTTAACCAAGGCTTGGAACGTCGCGGGGGCGTTGGTGAGGCCGAACGGCATGACCAGGTACTCAAAGTGACCTAACGGGGTGTTAAATGCCGTCTTCCATTCGTCTCCCTCCCGGATCCGAACCAGGTGATACGCATTCCTAAGATCCAGCTTAGTAAAGATTTTGGCTCCATGCAGGGGGGTGAACACAGAATCTAACAACGGCAACGGGTATCGGTTGCGAACCGTAATCTCATTCAGCCCCCTGTAATCAATGCATGGACGGAGTCCGCCATCCTTCTTGCCCACAAAAAAGAAACCTGCACCCATCGGGGAGGTGGAGTTCCGGATCAGCCCGGCAGCTAATGAGTCCCGGATGTAGGTCTCCATTGATTCGCGCTCAGGTCGTGAGAGGTTGTACAGCCTGCTGGACGGGAACTCAACGCATGGAATCAGATCAATGGCACAAGCGTATGGATGGTGCGGGGGAAGGGCGAGTGCCAGATCCTTGCTGAAGACATCAGCAAGATCGTGGTACTCAACTGGCACCGCCGTCAGATTGGAATGGACTTTGACCTCCTTCTTAGCATGTAAACCAGGAGGAACCAAGGATCCTAAACACGCCCGATGGCAGGTTTTGCTCCACTGAACCACCACCCCAGACGGCCAATCAATCCGGGGATTGTGTTTCAACATCCACGGGAAGCCCAAAATCACGCGGGAGGTAGAAGGAGTCACAAAAAACTTGATCTCCTCCCGATGATTCCCAGACACCACCAGAGTTACAGGTTGTGTCTTGTGCATGATTAAAGGGAGAAGGGTGCCATCTAGTGCCCGCACCTGCAATGGCGAAGGAAGCGCCACCAGAGGGAGCCCTACCTCTCTTGCCCATCTGCTGTCTAGCAGATTCCCTTCGGACTCCGTGTCCACCAGTGCTGGGGCTTGAAGGGTTAAATCCCCGCTCAGGATTGTAACTGGGAGTCGTGTGGCAATATGTGTGTGTCCCACGTGAATGTTATGACCCCCCCTTAGCCCAGTCTCTAAGTGCGGGTGTTGTCGTTTTGGCCGTTTGGGGCAGTTTTTCTGTATGTGCTCTTTTGAGCTGCAGAGAAAACACTCCTTGTGGACCAGCCTCCTCATTCTGTCAGCTGTTCTCATTTTGGCCCTGTGCGTTTCCCTAGCAACGCCAGCAGGGGGAGCTGTTGCCTCACGGAGCGCTGCGGCTGTGGAGCGTGGGGAGGGCGGAAGCTTTTTGAACCCGGAAGGGAGAGGGACGGCGCATGCCCGGCCACGTCCTTCGTCTCGCTCCCGACGGCGTTCCTCCAACCGATTTTCTAACCGTATAACGAGATCGATATGCCCATCTAAATCCCGCGGTTCTTCCTTAGCTACCAGGTGCTCCTTCAGGACCGACGACAGTCCGTTTATGATGGCGGCGCGGAGCGCAACGTTATTCCAGCCGGACCTCGCAGCCGCGATGCGGAAGTCGACTGCATATTCGGCTGCGCACCGGCGCCCCTGTCGCATTGACAGCAGCACTGTTGAAGCGGTCTCTCCTCTGTTAGGGTGATCAAACACTGTTCTGAACTCCCTCACAAACCCAGTATAAGAGGTAAGGAGCCGTGAGTTTTGCTCCAAAAGCGCTGTAGCCCAAGCGCGTGCCTCACCACGAAGCAAGTTAATAACATAAGCCACCTTGCTGGCGTCAGACGCGTACATCACGGGTCGTTGTGCAAAGACGAACGAACACTGCATCAGAAAGTCCACGTATGTCTCCACACAACCTCCGTACGGCTCTGGGGGGCTTATGTATGCTTCAGGGGATGGTGGGAGGGGTTGTTGAATGACCACTGGAACATTCATATCTTGCACAGGGTCGGCAGGAGGAGGAGCTGCAGCAGCGCCCTGAGCGCTCGCTGCCACCTGTGCGGAGAGAGCCTCCACCCTGCGGTTCAGGAGGATGTTTTGCTCGGTCATCTGATCCAACCGAGCCGTAAAGGAGGTGAGGATGTGCTGCAACTCACCAATCACGCCTCCTGCAGACGCCTGTGCACCCTGCTCTCCCATTGGCCGTTCAATCGCTGGGTGACACCCCTCGGAGTCCATGACGCTGGCCGAGATATCCTGTTGTGAAAGTGTAGTGACACGGATCCACAACAGGGGGCGTAAATGAACGGACAATAGAAGGAGTTAAATTTGAACACTTTACTGTTGTGAATGCCACAACCACACACAGCAGATTATAGAATAAATACAAAGTCAATGGATAAAGGTGTCGTGTGGGCAGGCTCGACGATAGGAGACGTCTGTCTAGAGAAGAACCGGAACCACATGATTTCCTCCGCCACCGAACCTGAAGGATACTGGAGCCGCCAGGTCCCGAGTCCCTCAGGTGGCCACCGTCTCCGCGTGTCGGATCTGGTACTGCTGGCGAGGAGCAAAGACAGTCAAGTGTGGGTGTGTGTACACCCAGTAACAACAACGGTGGGAATTCCACCTCCATCTCTAACACACACTCGTGCAGCGTCTGTCTATTCACTTATCTGGCGGAAAGCAGAGCGAAGCAGTCGCGGCCCACGCCGGTCCTCCGGGGAGACAGCTGCAACAATGTATCTACTGGAATCAATATTGGAATATTCAGGCTGAGAGTGTTACCTCCGTAGAAGAACGATATCTCGGCGACGTGGTGGAGGTGTCATCCTGCTTTTATCCGGGGTGAAGTGCAGATGATCGGTGACAGCTGTCATAGTTGATGAGTGACAGCTGTCACCTCAGCTGTTCCTGTGAGGCGGCAGCGCCCTCTCGTGCCTGAAGCCCGCACTTCAGGCAGGGCACCCTCTGGTGGTGGGCCAGCAGTACCTCCTCTTCTGGCGGCCCACACAACATATAAACATTTTACTTGTCAAAATGATTATTATGTTAAGTAGTATTAGTAGTTGTAGTAAAAAAATGGCTTCAAAACTGGACCTTTAATCTAGGTGTGTTGTGGGGGGGCATATCCCTGCCCCACGCCCCCATTCCATCTGGATTCGCCCCTGCTTTGGCGTCTGAGCACAAAGAATGGATAACATTTATTTATGCAGTAAACATGACCAGATTTACAGGTAAGAAAGTTTTATTGCGTTTTCACATCATGTGGTCCTCAGAAAGAGAGTTTAGGTGCATTTGAGTGGAAAATAGTGTTAGTTGTTGACGTGTCGCGGAGGATCAGCTGTTTTTAGCGAGCATATACGGAGTGGCTCAGCTCAGAATTCTAAATAAAGGAGAAGAAAAGCATAAAAATGTCTTTGTAAAGCTCAGTGCAGGTGTGCTGTTGTCACCGTGCTTTAAGAGGTGAGGACGAGTCGTAGCTGCTGCAGAAAACCGCGGATGAAAAGCTCACAGCTCCCTTAAAGCAGGCAGTGCAGTCGAACCCCGACCTCCTGCCCACGGACCAAGTTTAATGCTGCTATCGACCCACAATGCAAAAATAATAGTAACACACAGTGACATGAAGAAGTAACTTTAATCTGATTACTGATTTGGAAAGATTAAGGCGTTAGATTACTCGTTACTAAAAAAGTTGTTAGATTAGAGTAACGCGTTACTAAGTAAGTCGTTACCGGCATCACTGGATATCAACAATTTCCCATGATGCTTTGCTGTATTTTAGCCTGTCTCTACAAACCAAGAGGTGGTGCTTTGTGTCATGAAACTGGTCAGTTCATAAAATAATTCTAATGTCAAGGTAGCCGTAGCATTCTGTGAAATGTTGATGTGTCTTTGTGGGGAGCAACTAACGTTAGCAAACACATTTAGTTAAGAAAGGCCATATGGTTAGTGTGAGGGGAAAAGGAGAGTGACATGGGGGAGGCCTGGGTGACGTCGGGGAGGCTGGGGGGTGGTTATGTTTAGGGGAAGGGGTATAGTTACAAATTGCAAAAAAAAAAAAAAAAACATTTCATGAAAATATTAAAAATCCAGTGACCCACTAAAGTGGGTTACATGATGACATCACTGAGCTCAACCAATCACAGCGTGTTCTGGACAAATAGCCAAAGTAAGTCCTCTTGTGGTCCTGGAAGAATATCCACTGCCGTTTTGTTCTTCTCACCCTAACGCTTTCAGAATGCCAAATGTAAAAGATGCACGTGCATAGAAACTTGTAGGATTCTACGTGGAATATTGTGCTTAACGTTTCATGGCTGTTTGTGGCAGCAGCACAGCAGCGTGCCGGTACTGTACCTGCTTCACAACAAGAAACGTGAAGCAGCATGGAGAGATGAAATGACCTTTGTTTTATTTTCTGTGTGTTTGTGTCCTGTGGAGCACATTTGTTTGTTTGTTTTTCTTGATCATTGCAAGACACTTTCTGGAACTATAAGTCAGGTCAGGTCAGGTCTGGGAGAACGTGCTGGTGCTGTGTGTCACTGCATCCAAAGCACAGGACGGCCTTTGGTCCTGGATGGCAACCACTGAGGCAGATAACTGGTGCATCCCCACCCCTCCAAACTAAGCATCAATCTGCTGCAAGCAGGTAAATGTAGGCTTGTCTTCAACTTTCTGCAGCCCTTTAACACCTACGTGCAGGACAATGCACAGAGAAGTTTCTCAGGAAGTTTCACAACCTTGTAGTGCAGAAAAGGCGTACTTTCAGTGGGAGTATTTTTAAAGATACACCCAGACAAATTAGTGACAACAGGGAAAATTGGGTAAAGAATCTCTCCAACAGGGTTCTTACACAGACAGAAAAGGACTAAATTTCTCAGTGACCCCTAAACATATACCGACAGTAGATTACGGCACTGCAGTAGAGTCAGCCATTAAACATAACAGTTTGTCAGAGTCAGAAGCTGGGGACCTCCGACTAAGAGTCACAGCAGTGCTGAACAGTGCTAAGCCTCCTTAGTCCAACATCACAGGAGAAGAACGGAAAGCTTTATCAGCACTGCAAAAGGACCAAAGCATCCTTATCCTGCCAGCGGATAAAGGCAGATGCACGGTGGTCCTGAACACATCAGACTAC
Organism: Thalassophryne amazonica; assembly: GCF_902500255.1. Lineage (NCBI taxonomy): Eukaryota > Metazoa > Chordata > Actinopteri > Batrachoidiformes > Batrachoididae > Thalassophryne > Thalassophryne amazonica. Next base: position 11,702,928 of record NC_047116.1, read on the forward strand.
GAGGCCAAGATCAACAACTTGCTCAGTGACTCCAATACATACGATCATCTGAAGGGAGACCCCACGAGCGCCTATAAGAAGAAAATCATTAGCTACCTCCAAAACCTGGAGAAAGAGGGACTCATCGACAGGCAGACATACTACAGACTGTATCCTGGGGACGCCACTCCGTGCATCTATGGACTGCCCAAAATCCACAAACAGGACGTGCCACTCAGGCCTATTGTATGTAGCACAGATTCCATCACGTACAATGTGGCCAAGCACCTCAAGTGGATTTTGGCTCCTCTAGTGGGTAACTCAGACCACCATGTGGAGAACACACAAGATTTTGTGAACAAGATCAAGGACCTACAGCTGGAGGCAGATGAAACAATCGTGTCATTTGATGTAACTTCGTTGTTCACCTGCATCCCCACCGCTGAGGCCATCTCAGCTGTGAGGCAGAGACTGCTGGAGGATGTGTCTCTACTTGAAAGGACCAAACTCACACCAGACCACATCTGCCAACTCTTGGAGATCTGTCTCAACACCACGTATTTCCTGTTTAGGGGGAATTACTACAGGCAGATCCATGGTTGTGCGATGGGGTCTCCGGTATCCCCCATTGTGGCCAATCTGTACATGGAGCGAGTGGAGAAGACAGCCTTGACATCTTTCACGGGCATCCCTCCCAGTCACTGGTTCAGATATGTTGATGACACATGGGTTAAAATCAAGCAATAGGAAGTTGAGGACTTTACAGAACACATCAACTCGGTGGACTCCAATATCAAGTTCACACGTGAGGATGCCAGAAACAACCATTTAGCCTTCTTGGACTGTGATGTTACGATTGGAGAGAACAGGCTGCTCCAGACAGGGGTTTACAGAAAACCAACTCACACTGACCAATATCTGCTCTTTGGCTCAAACCACCCCCTTGAACACAAGCTCGGGGTGATCAGGACGCTTCAACACAGAGCCCTACAGGTGCCCACAACTGCAGAGGGAAGGGCTAAAGAACAACAACGTGTCCGGAAAGCCCTCACAGTATGTGGGTACCCACAATGGTCCCTGGACAAAGTGCAGAAGTCCCAGAGAACAAAGAGACCAGACAGACAGGAGACAGAGATAAGAAGAAGAGTGTCTCTCCCTTATTTAGCAGGAGTAGGGGAAAAAATACAGAGGATCTTCAGACAGCACAAAATCCCAGTTTACTTTAAACCAGTTAACACCTTGAGACAGAAATTAGTTCACCCTAAGGACATGATCCCTAGTTACAAACAGAGCAATGTAGTGTATTCTATCAGATGTCAGGAAAACTGTAACGAACACTACATAGGTGAGACTAAGCAACCTTTACACAAAAGGCTATACCAGCACCACAGAGAGGGCGCCAGTGGACCTCAGTCTGCAGTTCATCTCCACCTTAAAGACACTAACCACACGTTTGAGGACAAGGAAGTTAAAATATTAGCCAGAGAGAAGAAATGGTTTGAGAGAGGGGTCAAGGAGGCATTCTTTGTGAAACGTTTGAAACCCAGCCTTAACCGGGGAGGGGGTCTGAGACACGCTTTATCCCCTGTTTACAATGGGGTACTCAGGTCAAAGGAGTTTCAGTCTTTTGTTCATAGTAATGAGTCATTCACGTCATCAGGAGAGTCATCAAGGGAGCAATCAGGAAAGGCATCCATCCCATCATTAGTAGGGACAGCTGCCCTGTCATTAGGAGAGTGCTAACTAGAGCACAATAGGTGCTAATTAGAGCTATTGTTTAGTCACTAGCCTATAGCAGTCTACCTCTCAGTAGGAGGGGTCTGGTTAGGTTTAAAACTCCAGCTTTTGTGGCTTCTGTTTATTCGTCTCTACAAGAGTCAGACAGAAGTCAGACTTCCAGAGCAAGAATTTTAGCTGACGAAGCTTCTGCGATTTGAAGCGAAACGTCCTCGCGTCAAGCAACCCAGTCCAGTCGAAGATTCAAGCTTCTTTACAATGCACAGAGAAGTAAGACTCATGACCAAAATGTCATGCAAGTGATGATTCTTAGCGTATTAAGGTGTTTGCACAAATGACCTGTGAGGTATTTTTTTCTTCTTGTGGGCCGTCTTATAGCTCGAAATGTCACTATGATGATTTCTGTAGGCAAATCCTTTCTATCATTTCATGTTCCATTCATATTTCTTGAATGGGACCAAAAGGAGCTACATCACCAGCGTTTGCTAGAAGTAGCTGTAGTTTGTACATGTGCAGCATGTTTCCATCTGTTCAGAAGAATCTGCAAATATTTTCAAAACATGAAGTTCAATTTTATATCATGAGCAACTTTTTTTTAAAGTTTCGATTCCATCTCAAAGAGTGAGGAGCACAGCTTTGTGACATGCATGAAAACTGCTGCTATTCATCAATGCAAAACTTAAATAAATAAAACAGAAAATAATAGTTGAAAGTTACAGACTGAGGCTGGAGTGTGTCTGGTGAAAACAGAGTCTGATCAAGGAAAAACTGCAGCATCACAACTTCAGCAACTGCAGGTCAGCACTACACAGCCAAAATGCGAATCATCTGAAAGAAACATGAAGGCTCGCACTTTTAAATGCACGTGTGGCTGACAGTGACCGCATGGAGGCTCGTCGTGCATTCATCTGATCGATTTTGTGTGCAGGGTATCGTCAGGTTTTTGCGCTGAGGCGGCACATTGTAACTGGAGCTGGTGCAGATTGTGTCAGCGTGGTTAAGAACTGTTCCAAAAGACTTAAAGATGGTGATTGTTTAAATGTGCCAGGAAACAAGTCCATCAATAGATTAGCAGCAGCTGCAGAGGTGCGTTATAATCAAATTAAAAATGGACTTTCCAGCTGGTATCTTGTATTCCTGCTTGAAATGGACGCAGGAGTGATTAGAATTTCATTGGAAATTGAAGCATGGAGGGAGGTGTTCCAGGCACATCCATCTGGGAGGATGTGTCTGGAACACAGTCCTAGACCCAGGACTAGATGGAGAGATTATATCTCCACACTGGCCTGGAACCCCTTGGGAAAGGGAAGTCTGGGGTCCCCTGCTAGAGCTGTTGCCCCCGTGACCCGATCCCAGATAAGCGGTTAAAGATGAGATGAGATATCATTAAAATATATAATTTCATGACAATATTAAACAACTATAAATAGTTACATTTTTATATATTATCCCCAGGGCAGGCGTGGTGGCCAAGCAGGAAGTGTGCTTGTTGCATCAGAAAGGGGCATCCAGGATAAAACCTGTGCCAAATCAGCATGTAGATCCATCTTGGACCTGCTGTGGTGACCCTGAGTGAAAAAGGGAGAAGCCGAAGGGACTCACGTCCCTCCCCCTAATATCAGTGATCAGAATCAAAGAGCCATATTGAGGACCAAAGGACAAAGTTCACAATGAAAGGTCTGGATAAAAGCCCTGGTATCAGGATCAAAGATTATCGATCAATATAAAAAGCTTAATACTTGCAATTAAAAGTCCAAAGCAGGATCAAAGTTCAGCAGTTAGTACTTAATGTCAGTGATCAGGATCAAAGTGTTGTGTGGGCCGCCAGAAGAGGAGGTACTGCTGGCCCACCACCAGAGGGCGCCCTGCCTGAAGTGCGGGCTTCAGGCACAAGAGGGCGCTGCCACCACGGACACAGCTGGGGTTGACAGCTGTCAACTCATGACAGCTGTCACCCATCTCCACTTCATGAATCCACTCCATAAAAGCCGGACGTCATCTCCACCTCGCTGCCGAGATATCATCTACCTGTGAAGGTAATTGTCTCTGCTGACTTAAACATTGAGTAATAATCTGAACTTCTTTGCAGCCGTATTCCTGTGGCGTTTCCTTATCTGTGGGATTGGCGTAAAGTGTGATCAGCGACGGCTTCGCTTCACACTCCAGCCAGATAAGTGATTTAACAGGAGCTGCACGAGTGTGTGATTAGAGGTGGAGGTGACTTTCCACCTTCTGACTGTTTTTGTTACTGGGTGTGCACACACCCACATCTCACTGTTTGTGCTCCTTGCCAGCAGTACCAGATCCGACAGTCGGGGACGGTGACCACCTGGGAATTCAGGACTTGGTGGCTCCAGTATTCAGCAGGTTCGGTGGCAGTGGAAATCGTGTGGTTCCGGCTCTTCTCAGGACAGACGTCTTCTATCCTCGAGCCTGCCCACACGTCACCGTTGTGTATTGACTATCAGATTCTGTGATTGTCTGTATAATCATTGTGCACATTCACAACATTAAATTGTTACCTTTTGGCTCATCTATTGACCGTTCATTTGCGCCCCCTGTTGTGGGTCCGTGTCACTACACATTCCCCAACAGGATATCTCGGCCAATGTCATGGATCCCGAGGGGCGTCAACCATCTGTTGGACAGCCAATGGAAGAGCAGGGTACACAGGCGTCAGCTGGAGGCGTGATTGGTGAGTTGCAGCACATCCTCACCGCCTTTACCGCTCGGATAGACCTGATGACCGAGCAAAACATCATCCTTAATCGCAGGATGGAGGCTCTCACCGCGCAGGTGGAAGCGCGCGCTCAGGGCGCTGCTGCAGCTCCTCCTCCTGCCGACCCGGTGCCGAATACAGACATTCCACTGGTCATTCAACAACCCCCCCCCACCATCCTCTGAAGCATACATAAGCCCCCCAGAGCCGTACGGAGGTTGTGTGGAGACGTGCGTGGACTTTCTTATGCAGTGTTCGCTCGTCTTTGCACAGCGTCCCGTGATGTACGCGTCTGACGCCAGTAAGGTGGCTTACGTGATTAATTTACTGGGTTTGTGAGGGAGCTCAGAACTGTTTTTGATCACCCTAACAGAGGCGAAACCGCGTCTGCCGTGCTGCTGTCAATGAGACAGGGGTGCCGGAGCGCAGCCGAATATGCAGTCGACTTCCGCATCACGGCTGCGAGATCCGGCTGGAATATGACTGCGCTCCGCACCGCCTTCATAAACGGACTGTCATCGGTCCTGAAGGAGCACCTGGTGGCTAAGGAGGAACCGCGGGATTTGGCTGCGCTTATCGATTTGGTTATACGATTGGACAATCGGTTAGAAGAATGCCGACGGGAGCAAGGCAAAGGGCGTGGTCAGGTACAAGCCGCCCCTCTTCCTCCCGGGTCCAAAAGGGAGCCGTCTTCCCCACGCTCCACAGCCACAGTGTTCCGTGTGGCTACAGCTCCCCCTGCTGACGATGCTAGGGACACGAGCAGGGCCACATTCAGACAGAGGAGGCTGGTCCGCGGGGAGTGCTTTGTCTGCGGCTCGAGTGAGCATCAGCAGAGAGACTGCCTCAAACGGTCAAAACACAAACGCCCGCCCTTAGAGACTGGGCTGAGGGGGGGTCAAAACATTCACGTGGGTCATACACATCTTTCAACACGACTCCCAGTTACAATCCTGAGCGTGCCCTCGGTCCAGGCCCACCTGCGAAGATGCCGACGGGTGTGGCGCACCGCCCGCTCTGCCTTGTTGAAGGCCCAGACGAGGGCTAAGGCCCATGCAGACCACCGGCGTTCCCCGGCCCCTGCTTACCAGCCCGGGCAGGAGGTATGGCTATCAACGAAGGACATCCCCTTACAAGTGGACTCCCCTAAGTTGAAGGAACGTTACATTGGACCATTCCAGATCCTCAAAGTCCTCAGTCCGGCCGCAGTGAAGCTGAAGCTACCAGCTTCACTGCGGATCCACCCGGTCTTTCATGTCTCACGTGTCAAGCCATACCACACCTCCACCCTCTGCACTCCTGGACCGGTGCTGCCTCCTGCCCGGATCATCGACGGGGAGCCTGCATGGACAGTGCGCAGGCTCCTGGACGTCTGTCGTAAGGGCTGGGGGTTTCAGTATTTGGTGGACTGGGAGGGGTATGGACCAGAGGAACGCTCCTGGGAGAAGAGGAGCTTCATCATGGACACGGCCCTCCTGGCCGACTTCTACCACTGTCACCCAAACAAGCCTGGTCGGGCGCCAGGAGGCGCCCGTTGAGGGGGGGGTCCTGTTGTGTGGGCCGCCAGAAGAGGAGGTACTGCTGGCCCACCACCAGAGGATCCATAATGAGGAATAATCAACAATGTTAATCATCAAAGGTTTGGACCCAAATTGATCTATCAGTATCAAAGATCACTAATCACGACGAAAGATCAATGTTCACAATCAAAAATCTGGATCAAAGGCCATATCCTTGCTTTCAGGAAAAAAGCCCAGTAATCAGAAAAAAGCTTAATACTCACAATTAAATATTGGGGTCAGGATTAAAGTTTGGCATTTGGTATTAAATATCGGTGATCAAGATCAAAGATCCATAATCTGGAACAATAGACAATGTTAATGATCAAAGGTCTACGTTAAAGTTTAGCTATGAGTATTAACAAAAGTCAAAATTCACAAGCAAAGCTCTCCATCAAAGGCCAACATCAAAGCTTAGCTATCAGGATCAAAGATCATGATTATACTTACAATTAAAGGGCAGAATCAGTTACAAAGTCCAGCATTCGGCATGAAATATCAGTGATCAGGATAAAAGATCTAAGATAGAAGTTAAGTTAAATCATAATCAAAGTCATAATCACGATCAAAGTTCAACAACTGGAATTAAAGATCATTAATCAGGATGAAAGCAGAGGTGTGCTCTCCACAAAGTGCTCGTTTAATTTTAAAATGTGCAAAATCCTATTCGTATTTAACAGTCAGTTTCTGTTCTGTAAAGTTTTGTATGATGCACCCTATAATAGGGGGCGTAGCTATTATTTCAGCCAATCAAGCAGGTGTGTTGATCAGCATTGAGCCACCTGTTATGTAGAATCGTCAGGGTCTGTTGTACATCTCATGAAGGTCGTGCTGATCTTTGACGACTGGGTGTCTGTTGACACAGTCTTTATTTCCGCTTTCCACTTTGCCGTCTGTTGCTGTGGTGATGACTGACCTTTGTGTCAGGGAGGAGCTGAGTGTTTTACTGATGATCTGATCTGCTTTGGTGGTTGGTTCTGGTCCGCCTGGAGCTGGTGGCCTGACCTTAATGCTATGATGTGTGTCTTTGAGTTCATTAAGTCAATTAAGTAATGGAGGAGCTGAGTGGAACGGATGCTCCGGTACATTTTACCCCGCAGCCTGTGCACCCGGGGTGACTGGAGGAGCAACGTCACAGTGTCAACAATAATAATAAAAAACTCAGAGAAAATTGCTGGTCGGTGCAAGTATAACAATGATGGTCGGGAATGATCTCCCTGCACCAATAAAACAGATTCTGTTGAGACTTTCAGGTCCAGACTTGACACACTTTTTTTCCCCTTTCGTATGGCTAGCACACTGGCATAGTATGTTACTATGCTTTTTACTCTTTCAAATTCATTTTATTTGAAAACGGAGCGTGCCGCGGCCTCAACCTTATCTAAATTCTGGGTCTTTTAGTGAAGCTCAGGGATAGTGCCTGATGATCACCTTAGTATTCCTTCTGTTTTTCTTGTTGCTTAATGCTGACAAATTATACTGTATTTGTTGTCTTTCTGATGCCTGATTCTGTTTTTTTTTCTGATGCCTGATTCTGTTTTTTTTTTCTCTCTGTTTGAGGTGTGGCTCCATCCAGAGATGGGTGTGGTATCTGTTTCTGTAACCCCACTGTCCTGTGCACCGGCAACATTTCCCGTGTATTTGTTTTGTTAATTGTTTTGTAATTTGTGTCGGTAGCATGGCCCAAGCAGAGGGTCACCCCTCTGAGTCTGGTCTGCTTGAGGTTTCTTCCTCAAATCATCAGAGGGAGTTTTTTTTTCTTACCTCTGTTGCCTGTGTGCTTGTTCTGGGGATTGGTGAGGTTAGACCTTACTTGTGTGAAGCACCTTGAGGCAACTTTGTTGTGATTTGGCGCTATAAAAATGAAAATAAAATGAAAATTGATGATATTTTATCATGAATCTTGTGAAATTCAACTCTGTGGAGTGAGACGGAGCCAAGAGGCCAAATCTGCCCACTCCATGAGTGCACAGCCCCTTGAACTACACCTCAAGGTCGTGGCCTTCATTAGTGGGACAGGATTCACATTAATCAATGCACGTCAGAAGACGAACGTGTGACATCTGCTGTTACGTTTTTCTTGTAAAAATGACAGATTTAAAATATCTCTCATTGCATTCTGAAAAATAACACTGACTGAATGTGATTCAGAAGATCTCAACAGTATTTCCAAGGAGTCATATCTCCAAGATATAAAACATGTAAAGCCACAGTGTGTCAGATTTGGCGTCATCTAGTGGTGTGGTTGCAGATTGCATTATGTTTTTGTTTCTTTGGTGATACTGTTTCATGCTGTCTGGCCGACTCTTCTGATATGCACGATCCTCCAGAGGGGTGTCACACTTGTTACCTGAACTAGCAGGTCAGAGAATGTGTGAAGAATGTGTTAGTGATGATGTATTCACATGTTGGCTGTAAGCAGCAGATGGGAAGCCAGATGTTCCATCCACCGTGATGGTACTTCCTGTCAAAAGTAAAGAAAAAAAATATTAAACTTTTGTCACTTTATACAGCAGCAAGTACAACCTGGATGTTGTTTTGTCTTCAATGATGAGAAAACACGAGCAGCAATAGACGGGTGATGTAAGTGTAGCGAATAACCTGGTTCTAACCAGGAAATTGTGAACACTGTCTTTTTAAGCAACCATCAGAACCAAAACATTGCTTTATATTGTTAATATTTATGCTATTTTTATTTTTTCCCTTTTGCATGTCTTTAAGTACAATTTCTTTGGACTAATATCTTTTTACTTTTTGTTTTATTCTGAAAATATTAGTATTACTGTGTCATTAGTCAGTATTGTAATTGTAATGTCAGTATTGTTTGATAATCTACTTTATCAAACGTCCTATTCTGGAAGTTTTCTTAGGTTATCATTGAGAGTAGAATTTATGCATTTCTAAATGTAATTTTATTGCCCAAAATCAATAAATCAATCAATCACCTGGTCAAACATGTCACATAATATTGTAGAAATAATGTGCTTTCTTGACATAATTTTGATAATATCATTAACACATGGTTAATCAGCATCATTTAGGGAATGATGTTAAATATAAAAGTTGGAGCTGCAAAAACATTTAAGAAATCTGACTTTTGGTGGCATGGTTTGATTTTTTCCCAATCGCAAGGTGCAAATTCCAAGTTCCCACTTGCCAGTGAATGCATCGTGCATCCAGCACTGTAACTATATATGTTTTTTATGCTCTGTGAGGGAGTAACAGTTAATTTAGACTTATTACCCAAGGCCAAAATACGGCCATCGGATATTGTGAAGACTGTGTCAGTCTGTCGGTCTGTCCATCCGTCCATGTTCAGCATAACTCCATTCCTATTGCTGCCAGGGTCTTCAAATTCACAGGTAACATTCTTGGGACACAGACCTTGGACAAGTTCAGAGATGGATAATCTTGACCTATTTTAAGAGGTCAATAGGCCACATTCTTTCTACACACGTTTTCATTGATTACATGCTCATACGGCTGAGCACTGTGTTCAGTATTTTTTACTCTCTGTATGTTTCACTGTGCAGTGATGCGTCATTACCAGGGGTGGATCCAGACATTCATCCCACTTGGATTCCACTCAGTCATGGAATGACAGTGTAACATTGCCACTGATATTAAAAATAATATATATAATAATTTTTATACTAGTAGGAAGCAAGTCTTTCCATTGTGAATACTAAAATAAAAAAGTCAAATACTCATATTTACTGCAAGCCATAACTTTCATAATCACCAGTGAATTTTTGACAGATTAGTTGGGAATCTCCAAAAATGCAGATCACAAAAATTGATCCTGTGAACAGATGATAATGAACTTAAAACCTACTTTTTGTTTATTATCTCTTTTCTTTCTTCCTCATTTCATTCTTTGCATCTTTTTTTTTTTTTTTTTGCTGGAGCTGGTGATCCATCCCTGGTCATTACTTTATTGTATGTATACATTTGTATACTACAGCTGTATTTATGCACATGTAAATATATATTTGTCTCAAAACTGTCTTATCGCATGTGACATTAAACCGCCCTGAAACGAGCAGAGAGGAAAATATTAAATTCAATAAGCAGATTCTGCTGATGGGTCTGTTTCTCGGCGCAGTTCTCACCTCACAGCGAAAGCAATAAATCTCAAATTGTGCTCTTTGCACATCGTGCCTGCCGGAGAAGAGAAAGCAGCAGGAATCCTGTGCTGTTAAAAGATGCTTAATTCACTTGTGAAACGTACCCACGCCACCTTAATTTGTGGCAATAAAGAAAAGGCAGTGTAATTAAGGGGGCTGGGTAAAAATCAAACAAATACTCCTACAATTAGAATAACAGCAGTGCTGGCTAAAAATATCCTCCTCCAACCAGCATGGCGCGTTGCTAGGTTTCACACAGAAACATCGCAGTAAGTTTGAAAAACTGTTCTTCAGGCCGAGGCACGCTGCAAATATCAGCATGAGGCTTAAAGATCAATTTCACATGTAAGATTTGTTTTATGTGCAACTTATAAACATGCTTTTATTTTGAAAGGAGCACCTGCAGTGTGCAAACAGCAGGATTTGAATGTTATTTTCAAAGAATCTCTTAAACTTTTGGGGTATTAAGGATTTATTATTTTTTTTACTCCAACATCACAAAAGCTGTGATTCTGGTGGTTCTGGAAAACTCATTGGAGCTGCACGTCTCTGCCGTGTCAAAGGTCAATGAGGAACACAGTTTCACTTTCATTTTTCCGCCTGTGATAAGGGCAGCAGCTTCATCAGTTTCAATGGTGAATTCATTTGCTTTGTTCCTGTCTTGCTCTTGAGATATACGACCTGCATGGCTGAACAGATTTCACCTCTCTGACTTTGTCCCCCTTTACTTTGACTTTGTCTTTCCTGTGATGTTCATTCCTAATCCTGTACAAGAGAATCTCAACATCTTCAGCGCCGCCTCCTGTATTTTTGTTAGTGCCGCCGTCTCTAAGCTGTACAACATAGTTGGTCTCACTATTGTCTTGTAAACTTTCCCCTTCACTCTTGTTGATATTCTTTGGTCACAAATCTCTCCTGCCACCTTTCTCCACCCACTCCACCCTGCCTGCACTCTCTTTTTCACCTCACTACCACACTGTCATTAGTAGAGAAGCTTGAATCTTCAACTGGACTGGGTTGCTTGATGCAAGGACGTTTCGCTTCAAATCGCAGAAGTTTCCTCAGCTAACATTCTTGCTCTGGAAGTCTGACTTCTGTCTTGACTCGTGTAGAGAAGAATAAACAGAAGCCACAAAAGCTGGAGTTTTAAACCTAACCAGACCCCTCCTACCGAGAGGCAGACTGCTATTGGCTAGTGACTAAACAATAGCTCTAATTAGCACCTATTGTGCTATTAGTTTGTCAGAGTCAGAAGCTGGGGACCTCCGACTAAGAGTCACAGCAGTGCTGAACAGTGCTAAGCCTCCTCCGTCCAACATCACAGGAGAAGAATGGAAAGCTTTGTCAGCACTGCAAAAGGACCAAAGCATCCTTATCCTGCCAGCGGATAAAGGCAGATGCACGGTGGTCCTGAACACATCTGACTACGAGGCCAAGATCAACAACTTGCTCAGTGACTCCAACAAATACGAATGTCTGAAGAGAGATCCCACGAGCGGCTATAAGAAGAAAATCATTAGCTACCTCCAAAACCTGGAGAAAGAGGGACTCATCGACAGGCAGACATACTACAGACTGTACCCTGGGGACGCCACTCCGTGCATCTATGGACTGCCCAAAATCCACAAACAGGACGTGCCACTAAGGCCTATTGTATGTAGCACAGATTCCATCACGTACAATGTGGCCAAGCACCTCAAGTGGATTTTGGCTCCTCTAGTGGGTAACTCAGACCACCATGTGGAGAACACACAAGATTTTGTGAACAAGATCAAGGACCTGCAGCTGGAGGCAGATGAAACAATCGTGTCTTTTGATGTGACATCGTTGTTCACCTGCATCCCCACCGCTGAGGCCATCTCAGCTGTGAGGCAGAGACTGCTGGAGGATGTGTCTCTATTTGAAAGGACCAAACTCACACCAGACCACATCTGCCAGCTCTTGGAGATCTGTCTTAACACCACGTATTTCCTGTTTAGGGGGAATTACTACAGGCAGATTCATGGCTGTGCGATGGGGTCTCCGGTATCCCCCATTGTGGCCAATCTGTACATGGAGCGAGTGGAGAAGACAGCCTTGACGTCTTTCACGGGCATCTCTCCCAGTCACTGGTTCAGATATGTTGATGACACATGGGTTAAAATCAAGCAACAGGAAGTTGAGGACTTTACAGAACACATCAACTCGGTGGACTCCAATATCAAGTTCACACGTGAGGATGCCAGAAACAACCATTTAGCCTTCTTGGACTGTGATGTTACGATTGGAGAGAACAGGCTGCTCCAGACAGGGGTTTACAGAAAACCAACTCACACTGACCAATATCTGCTCTTTGGCTCAAACCACCCCCTTGAACACAAGCTCGGGGTGATCAGGACGCTTCAACACAGAGCCCTACAGGTGCCCACAACTGCAGAGGGAAGGGCTAAAGAACAACAACTTGTCCGGAAAGCCCTCACAGTATGTGGGTACCCACAATGGTCCCTGGACAAAGTGCAGAAGTCCCAGAGAACAAAGAGACCAGACAGACAGGAGACGGAGACAAGAAGAACAGGAGTGTCTCTCCCTTATTTAGCAGGAGTAGGGGAAAAAACTACAGAGGATCTTTAGACAGCACAAAATCCCAGTTTACTTTAAACCGGTTAACACCTTGAGACAGAAATTAGTTCACCCTAAGGACAGGATCCCTAGTTACAAACAGAGCAATGTAGTATATTCTATCAGATGTCAGGAAAACTGTAACGAACACTACATAGGTGAGACTAAGCAACCTTTACATAAAAGGCTATACCAGCACCACAGAGAGGGCGCCAGTGGACCTCAGTCTGCAGTTCATCTCCACCTTAAAGACACTAACCACACATTTGAGGACAAGGAAGTTAAAATATTAGCCAGAGAGAAGAAATGGTTTGAAAGAGGGGTCAAGGAGGCATTCTTTGTGAAACGTTTGAAACCCAGCCTTAACCGGGGAGGGGGTCTGAGATACGCTTTATCCCCTGTTTACAATGGGGTACTCAGGTCAAAGCAGTTTCAGTCTTTTGTTCATGGTAATGAGTCATTCACGTCATCAGCAGAGTCGTCAAGGGAGCCATCAGAAGAGGGACAGCTGCCCTGTCATTAGGAGGGTGCTAACTAGAGCACAATAGGTGCTAATTAGAGCTATTGTTTAGTCACCAGCCTATAGCAGTCTGCCTCTCAGTAGGAGGAGTCTGGTTAGGTTTAAAACTCCAGCTTTTGTGACTTCTTGATTATTCTTCTCTACAAGAGTCAAGACAGAAGTCAGACCACCAGTGCAAGAATTTTAGCTGAGGAAGCTTCTGCGATTTGAAGCGAAACGCGCTCGCGTCAAGCAACCCAGTCCAGTCGAAGATTCAAGCTTCTCTACTATGGAAACCACCTGGACAACTGAGAGCCTACACAGAAACCTATTGTGTTCTAGTTAGCACCTTCCTAATGACAGGGCAGCTGTCCCTCCTAATGATGGGATGGATGCCTCTCCTGATGGCTCCCTTGACGACTCTCCTGATGACGTGAATGACTCATTACCATGAACAAAAGACTGAAACTGCTTTGACCTGAGTACCCCATTGTAAACAGGGGTCAAAGCGTGTCTCAGACCCCCTCCCCGGTTAAGGCTGGGTTTCAACTGTTTCACATAATATGCCTCCTTCACCCCTCTCTCAAACCATTTCTTCTCTCTGGCTAAGATTTTAACTTCCTTGTCCTCAAACATGTGGTTAGTGTCTTTAAGGTGGAGATGAACCGCAGACTGAGGTCCACTGGTGCCCTCTCTGCGGTGTTGGTATAGCCTTTTGTGTAAAGGTTGCTTAGTCTCACCTATGTAGTGTTCGTTACAGTTTTCCTGACATCTGATAGAATACACTACATTGCTCTGTTTGTAACTAGGGATCCTGTCCTTAGGGTGAACAAATTTCTGTCTCGAGGTGTTAACCGGTTTAAAGTAAACTGGGATTTTGTGCTGTCTGAAGATCCTCTGTAGTTTTTCCCCTACTCCTGCTAAATAAAGGAGAGACACTCCGCTTCTTCTCCGTCTGCTGTCTGTCTGGTCTCTTTGTTCTCTGGGACTTCTGCACTTTGTCCAGGGACCATTGTGGGTACCCACATACTGTGAGGGCTTTCCGGACAAGTTGTTGTTCTTTATCCCTTCCCTCTGCAGTTGTGGGCACCTGTAGGGCTCTGTGTTGAAGAGTCCTGATCACCCCGAGCTTTTGTTGTCCCTCTTTCTCCAGGTTTTGGAGGTAGCTAATGATTTTCTTCTTATAGCTACTCGTGGGGTCTCTCTTCAGACATTCGTATGTATTGGAGTCATTGAGCAAGTTGTTGATCTTGGCCTCGTAGTCTGATGTGTTCAGGACCACCGTGCATCTGCCTTTATCCGCTGGCAGGATAAGGATGCTTTGCTTATAACTCCAGCTTTTGTGGCTTCTGTTTATTGTTCTCTACAAGAGTCAAGACAGAAGTCAGACTACCAGAGCAAGAATTTTAGCTGAGGAAGCTTCTGCGATTTGAAGTGAAACGTCCTCGTGTCAAGCAACCCAGTCCAGTCGAAGATTCAAGCTTCTCTACTATGGAAAACACCTGGACAACTGAGAGCCTACACAGACACACTGTCATTACTTTGAACAGTCGACCCTAAGTATTTAAACTCATCTACCTTAATCTCCTCTACTCCTAGTAAGCTCACAAATTCACTGCGTTCTCACTCATTTACACATATATACTCAGTCTTGCTCCTATACTGACTTTCATTCCACTTCTCTCCAGAGTGTATCTCAATGTCTCTAGGCTCATCTCAACCTGCGCTCTACTCTCACTACAGATTACAGTGTCATCAGCAAACATCATAGTCCATGGAGACTCCTATCTGATTGCTTCCATCAACCTGTCCATCACCATTGTACTCAAGACAGGGCTCAAAGCCGATCCCTGATTTACTGCCACCTCCATCTTGAATCCGTCATTGTTACTGTGCATCTCACCGCTGTCACACTGTCCTTGTACACATCTTGCACCACCCTCACATATTTTCTGCCACTCCAGACTTCCTCATACACAAAAAATGCTTCTTTTTAGATTTGGGTTTGGAATAAATTGGCGCAAGTTCTACTCAACATTTTGGAATACCATATTGATAACACACAGTAATATTGTTGCTGTGTAGAGCAACATTGCGTGATCCAAATACCTCTGATACAAATACATCTGATAGAAATACCTCTGATACAAATACCACACCCTGGACAGGATGCCAGTCTGTCACAGGGCCACAAACAGACAAACAAACACATTCACACCCACTCGCACACCTACGGACAATTTAACGATTCCAATCCACCTAACCATCATGTCTGTGCATGTGGGAGGAAACCCACACAAACATGGGGAGAACATGCACACTCCACACAGAAAGGCCACAGGCGGTAATTGAACCCATGACCTCCTCGCTGTGAGGCAGCAGTGCGAGCCACTAATCCACCGTGCCGCCTCTAATACAAATATCTCTGATACAAATTTCTCTTGGACTGCAAGTTTAAGTGACGCCAAACGTGTTGTTATACCATCCATCCATCCATTTTCTTCCGCTTTATCCGGAGTCGGGTCACGGGGGCAGCAGCTCAAGCAAAGCCGCCCAGACCTCCCGATCCACACACACCTCCCCCAGCTCCTCTGGGGGAACCCCAAGGCGTTCCCAAGCCAGCCGAGAGATGTAGTCCCTCCAGCATGTCCTGGGTCTTCCCCGGGGCCTCCTTCCAGTGGGACGTGCCCGGAACACCTCTCCAGCAAGGCGTCCAGGGGGCATCCGGAAAAGATGCCCGAGCCACCTCAACTGACTCCTTTCGACGTGGAGGAGCATCGGCTCGACTCCGAGCTCCTCCCGAGTAACCGAGCTCCTCGCCCTATCTCTAAGGGAGCGCCCAGCCACCCTGTGGAGGAAACTCATTTCGGCCGCTTGTACTCGCGATCTCGTTCTTTCGGTCATGAGCCAAATCTCATGACCATAGGTGAGGATCGGAACGTAGATCGATCGGTAAATCGAGAGCTTTGCTGTTATACCATGAACACATATAATCTCCCATTTTGTTTTTCAGCTTGACTTTTACCTCCAGTTTAGATGAACACATGTAGAACATAAAGCAGGTCTCAGTTATCGCCGTCTACAGTGATTTTTTTTTTAATTTGTCTTCCTGTGTCTGATGATATCCATCTTGTCTCGAAAGGCAAAATAGTTCATGTGATCCACTTTCTGTCAGTTCACAGCTCCGCAGCAGTTTGTGAATTAGATAATAACACATTGTTGAAATTGCCAGTGTTTGAAAATGAAGCAAATGGACTGAGTTTGGATTTGTTTTTAGCTAATGGTGTAAATAATGAATACATTAGAGATCGCCTTTTCTTCCTGAACAAACCGTGGTATCCGTGGTTACTTCTTTGAAAGGTTATACCACTTAATGTTAGAACATCTAATGCATCTTTCAGGTAAAAAAAGGAAAAAAGCGTGTATGGAACTGTTGATGCTCTGAAGGGAACAATGTGATTTTAATGCACAACAATATTAACCTGACGGTCATAAGAGCACATAATACCACAGGCGGCTCTAAGCTGGGGCTTCATGGAGCTGTAGCCCCCCCCCCCCCCCCACACCGCCACTAAAAAGTCAATACTTCCACCACAAAACTCCCCAAAATTTCCATTTACCATTCAACAGTTTCATGTTCAGGTTCCCAATATCACCTCCATTCTATGAGTGACCAACTGTCAGGTTCCATAGAACCAGTCAGGTTTTTTTTTTCCTTTTTCTGAATTCAGCAGTTTACCAACACTCACATAACACAAAAATCCCATTCCACAAGATTAGTATTGTTATTATTGTCAGATTCTCTAGTGTGACTTAGACAAGTGTCTATGACGCCCCCTGGATGGGACACCAGTCCATCTCAGGTTACTTCCCCAGCCAAGGCTGGAACTCCTTTACAGCTAGGTGGACTGGGATAATGCAAATGAAATGTTGGATGTAAAGACAGACATGTAGCTTGAGTAGGATGCAAACCCAGGTCAACATATTGGCAGCCTACCTCCTATCCCATTTTACTACCTGCTATCATGATAAAAAACAAACAAACAAACAAAAAAATCAAAATGTCTCTGTCAAATAACGCAGCACCTCCAAAAGATTATTTATATTATTTCTTGTATGTTTTCCCAAATTTCCCAAACTTGCGTTTTTCTGTCATGCCAGACGTTTAATTGTTAGGATTTGTAACCATTATTTTTTTGGGGGCACCTCCTCTATCATGGAAGTCGGATAAGACGTGGAATCAGATCCTACAGGGAGGGGCTTTTTCTGCACGCAGTGCCGCCTTGTCATACTCTTGGACTCTGTGTGGCAGACGACACCCAACAACACTCACAGCATGGACACAAACCAGGATTAAGGAGGAAAAACTGACTGAGCAGGACTATGAAAAAGGCTTATAGGGTGAATCTTACTCATTTTCTCTTAAACCCACATTTCAATCCTTCATTTTCTACATTTGTTGCATACATTCATGCTGCTTCATTGAATCCATATTTGATTTCTACTTGTTTCTGTAAAAGATATGAGCCAAGAGCATTTATTGCCATTTCATAGATACAGTGAGGAAAATAAGTATTTGAACACCCTGCATTTTGCAAGTTCTCCCACTTATTAATCATGGAGGGGTCTGAAATTTTCATGTTAGGTGCATGTGCACTGTGAGACACATAATCTAAAAAAAAAAAAAAATTCCGGAAACCACAATGTATGATTTTTTATTAATTTATTTGTATGTTACTGCTGCAAATAAGTATTTGAACACCTGTGAAAATCAATGTTAATATTTGGTACAGTAGCCTTTGTGTGCAATTACAGAGGTCAAACGTTTCCTGTAGTTCTTGACCAGGTTTGCACACACTGCAGCAGGGATTTTGGTCCACTCCTCCCTACAGATCTTCTCTAGATCTTTCAGGTTTGGAGTTTCAGCTCCCTCCAAAGATTTTCTATTGAGTTCAGGTCTGGAGACTGGCGAGGCCACTCCAGGACCTTGAAATGCTTCTTACGGAGCCCCTCCTTAGTTGCCGTGGCTGTGTGTTTGGGGTCATTGTCATGCTGGAAGACCCAGCCATGACCCATCTTCAATGCTCTTACTGAGGGAAGGAGGTTGTTTGCCAAAATCTCACAATACATGACCCCATCCATCCTCCCTTAAATACAGTGCAGTCGTCCTGTCCCCTTTGCAGAAGAGCACCCCCAGAGTATGATGTTTCCACCCCCATGCTTCACAGTTGGTTTTCTTGGGGTTGTTCTCATCCTCTAAACATGGTAAGTGGAGTTGATTCCAAAAAGCTCTATTCTGGTCTCATCTGACCACATGACCTTCTCCCATACCTCCTCTGGATCATCCAGATGGTCACTGGTGAACTTCAAATGGGCCTGGTCATGTGCTGGCTTGAGCAGGGGAATCTTGCTGCCCTGCAGGATTTTAAACCATGACAGCATCATGTGTTACTAATGTAATCTTTGTGACTGTGGTCCCAGCTCTCTTCAGGTCATTGACCAGGTCCTACTGTGTAGTTCTGAGCTTTCTCAGAATCATCCTTACCCCACAAAGTGAGATCTTGCATGGAATCCCAGACCGAGGGAGACTGACAGTCATCTTGTGTTTCTTCCACTTTCTAATAAATAATCATAACAGTTGTTGTCTTCTACCAAGCTGCTTGCCTGTTGTCCTGTAGTCCATCCCAGCCTTGTGCAGGTCTACAGTTTTGTCCCTGGTGTCCTTAGACAGCTCTTTGGTCTTGGCTATGGTGGACAGGTTGGAGTGTGATTGATTGAGTGTGTGAACAGGTGTCTTTTATACAGGTAACAAGTTCAAACAGGTGCAATTAATACAGGTAAAGAGTGCAGAATAAGAGGGCTTCTTAAAGAAAAATTAACAGGTCTGTGAGAGCCAGAATTCTTGCTGGTCGGTTGGTGTTCAAATACTTATTTGCAGCAGTAACATACAAATAAATTATTTAAAAAAAAATATCATACATTGTGATTTCCAGATTTTTTTTTTTTAGATTATGTCTTTCACAGTGGACATGCACCTAAGATGAAAATTTCAAACCCCTCCATGATTTCTAAATAGGAGAACTTGCAAAATCGCAGGGTGTTCAAATACTGATTTTCCCCACTGTATTGCCTAGTGCTGATGCTGCCCCCCAACCTAACTTGAAGAACAAAAAAACACATGGAGCCGCCTTTGGATAATACCCCCTGCAGCCTCATTAAATGTCAAATAAATCTCCTTAGAATGAACTGCAGCTGCAGCGTTTGTGAGGAGCGGCTGGTGCAGATGGATGCTGTGATAAACATCTTGCAGCTGAATAATAATTACATTTTGATTACCGGGACTGAAACTGATTTAGTTTGGCGAATAGTCAGGAAATGTTTTATTAGACTTTATATGTCAAATACAAACCATAATCAAAGAAGCTGCACTGAGAATTTTCTGCAAACAAATGATCAAAACCATTTCACAGCATTTCAGTTTGGCTCCTGTGGGTATTTGTAGTGTTACATTTGACATGAAGGGATGAAAATCGGCTGTTAGTGGAAGAGCACTGACGTGATAGTGTCAGATCTGGATGAGTGACCTGATGGCTGCCGTGCACACAAATGCATACTAATTAAAATTACTCATATAGTGGTTTTAATTTGTGAGTTTTATGAAGTTTGTTGTCCTCATTTTTATTCATTTTCAGTAAATTCACATGTAAGCCATGAACTGACATGCTGAACATTCATTTAGGGTCCCTTCACACATAACATGATTTAAGTCAACTAGTGCACGAAGGAGGAATTGCATACCAATTGTGAAAAATCGGAGCTGCCTCCAACGCCTCATGCACCTGTTGCTACAACTATTTGTACACACCAGCGGCTGAAAGACAGAGAGTGCTGTGTGAGAGCCCATTTGCACCTTTTACAGGTCAGCGATAGTAGTGCAGTGGTAAAGTTTATGGCTGGCAATCACAGCTTTTGTAAACTGCAGGTTCGAATCCTGGGGGTGGCATGTATTTTTTTTTCCAAAGCAGCTGCGTGATGTGGTTATACACATGGTCCAGCTGCTTGCATTGTGTTTCTGCTGTAACGGTGTCGTGCACGAAACTGTCGCAGCGGGATCCTTCACACCTGCTTTTCGTGGTTCATTCATACCAGCTGGTCCGCTGAGATTTGCCCTGATTTGTACTTATTCTTACTATGTGTGAAGGGGCCCTTAATTTTGACACTGAGATCACAGTATGTGGAATTTATGCCAAGAGAAACCAAAATGCCATTAACAAATGTACAAATTACACAACATCTGCTATTTATTTTTTTATAAATAGAGATCATTTGGAAATGATCATCCCAGCTCTTAAACAGTGTGCACACGTGGAGGAGCCTCATATTGCATCTGCCCTTAAAGCTGTACAGCCTTTGGATTTTTAAGATTAAAATCATAAAAATATTTTCTTTGGCACTACTATAATTTTATTCCTTAGTATTTACAAAGGGATTCAAATATGATATTGCCAATATATAAAAATTTGGGCTGTCTGTAAACCATTTGGAATTTTGACCCCTGATGGGTCGAAATTCAGTGAGGTCATAGATCACATGGGGGCTTGCCCCAATCTGCGTGAGAGATGCTGGGAAGGACATGGCGACTGCCAATCAGAGTATCAAAAGGCAGCACGACATCAGCTGGCTGCTTACTTGAAACAAAATAAACCAAGATATTGGAAAACGCTCCGAAATGGGTTTTCTGTATAACTCTCATATATTTTGTAAAGGCCAGTGAGAAATAAACACTTATGGATCTAAAAACTGTTTTGTTTTGTTTTTTTGTAATCAGATAACAACTCTGAAGTGAGTTGCAAGACATCATACGGATGCCAGCGTGAACGCCCCGGGAACACCCACAGAGCAAGTGGGTCAGGCCATAGGTCATCTCAAAACATCAATCACACACACACACACACACACACACACACACACACACACACACACACACACACACACACACACACACACACACACACACACACACACACACACTTCCTCCTGCAGTCCGTCTAAATCAAGGGGGGTGACTGATTCCAGAATGGGCCAAGAGGGTGCAGGTTTTCTTTGTCACCTCCTACTGCAGCAGGTGATTTCACTGATTAACTGATTCAATCTGCTCAAAGTGATGTTAATCAGTGAAATCACCTGCTGCAGTGGGAGGTGACAAAGAAAACCTGCACCCTCTTGGCCCTTTCTGGAATCAGTTTGACATCTATGGTCTAAATGAATGTATTAGAAGGAAAAGACACTATTTGCCATGGAATTCCCCCCAGATAAATATGTTCTCTTCATTAAAATCAGCTGTAATTTTGCAAAAATAAACCAACATTACAAGGCTCAGATTTCAGTAGAAACTAAATTTTGTCAGTTTTGTGAAATTTGAAAGGCCATACAGCTTTAAGAATGATACTGATTTATATTAGTTAGCAGCCTGTAAATAACAATGAGGTCAAAGTAGAAACTTTTAGCTTTAATTTGAAAAAAATTGCACTAATTAAAACACATTTTACAATGTGGTTTTTGAAACCTGATCTAAAGTGCACACGAGTTAAGTTTCCAAGTTTCAGATACAGGGAGAGCTCCCCCTGTTTGTGAGAGCCTGTAACATATAGACCACACCCACTGTGCCGCCCATCTAGTATAAAAGTGTTGTACAAGCTGCAGTTGTGGCCTTCACAAGATGGACACTGTCTGTGATGGTCCAGGCCTGGTTTTTATCATGACCTTTAATAAACCCAAAATGAGAAAAAATAATGGTTTGGTTTTTGGGAAGGGGCAGTAAATTACAAAAAGAACCGGGGTAGAAATTACAGTGGTCTCCTGCTTTTGAAGGCTTAAAAGCAACTGGACAATAAGCTGCTCATCCGCTTCCCATCAGGTGTGGTTTAGGTGCTTTTCATGATCAACAAAAAGCATTCAGTTGTGCAGGTAGCTCAGTGGAAGAAGAGTTCAACCACCAATATGTAGACCTGGGCGGGCCTGCTGGTCACGCTGTGTCCATTGACAGGAAGCTTCATATGTATTGTCCCAGTCCACCGAGCTGCAAATGAGTAGCAGTGTCGCAGACCGAATGGTCCACCCCTAAAAATCGTTCTGCCTTTCGCATCTGTGCATGCATCATTTTGAACCACAGCAGAATGTCTGAGATGAAGTCTCTTCACCCAAAGCAAGCAATGGATTAATGTGATTATTAACCATCAGACGATAAAGGTAAAACCTCCTAAACCATTGAAAAGTCAGTTTTAAGCAGAAACGAGGCGGTAATCAGTGAGTCGCCTCTGACGCTTTGAAATGACGGAGGTGCAGTGAACGCAGCAGTAGCAGCTCATCTGGCTGCGGCCTTATGATCACTTCCTCCATCTTTTATGATGAAATAATGCTGAATTTATGTGGAAATGATTGTTGTACAAAAGCTTCAGATATCTGTCACTGAGATCGATGATGACTGGAGTGCAGTTTGAAGCAGAAACGAGGTGATCAGCAGTGAACCGCGGCTGACGCATGTGCAGTGAAGTCAGAGCGGACCGATTTGTAGGGGGACTGTTTGGTTGGCGACACCTGCTTTGGCTGGGGAAGTAACCTGCAATGGACTGTTGCCTCCTCCAGCTGAAGTTATAGACTTTTATCTACTTCAAGATACCGAAACTGTGGATAAGCTGTGGCACCAATGGGACTCAGGGCCTGTCTGGGACTGAGCTCAGATAGCTGGTATCTTGGATGTACATAACTCTCTGTGATCACTGGGAATTGTGGCACTTCTCAAAATAGTCACAAAAGAATCACACAGCCTGTGCTTTTCCCCCATTTGGATTTCTGCATCTTGTGGAGGTGCCATAAATCATCTTGTAACTTGGCTCATCCTCTGCCCTTAAAGTAGACCTGCATTGAAATAAATGTGGTCAGATCTCAGAAAGAAATAGCTGATATGTATTTATAAGACCCTTATGAATGCAGTAAAGTAAATCTGTAAGCCCAAATTTGTAATTCAGCAGAGAAATCTTCGTTTAAAAATGACAAATTTGCAGCTAAAACTTAGCCCTCTGTGAAAACAGTTTGTACATCCATCTGGGTCATTTCTATGACGTCGGGGAGAAGACGACGCGCTTGCGCCTTCAGTCTGATAAAAAAAACAAAAAACAAAAGCCTTCAGTCCGATCCCGCATTGAAATTGATTTTATCTATTAGTAATGTTACTGTTATACACACCCTGATTTCAACATCCAAAAGTAAGCTGCAATGAATGTGAGATACAGCTCTGCATGCTCAGATCAGCGGCGACATCGACAGTGGGCGACGTTCTTCTCCGTTCTTCTCTGTTTTGATGCGGAGCGGCCAGTAACACCTGTTGCCTGCAAGGACAGACTTCTTGCGGCAAAATCCGCAGCGCTCGGTAATCGGAGCCACAGAGCTCCGTGGCCGCTGAGAGAGGTTTATATCTTTTTATTGACTTGAATTCTTTGCAGGTCCTGCATCCGTACCCCGCGACGGTAACACCGGAGGCTAAAGACAGTACATTTTCAATGCAACACCACTCAATCAAATGGGCGTATGGAAAAAGTCCCCAAAAATCATTTTCAAGCAACAATAAAAGAAATGTATACTCACCAAACGTACCGCAAGACAGCGGAGGTCGGTCTTGAAGTCCTGAGCGATTTCTCTCACCAGGCGCTGGAAGGGCAGCTTGTGGATCAGCAGCTCGGTGCTCGAGGACTATAATGTAAATAAGCATCCGTATTGGAAGCGTTCTTGTGTTATCCTCGGCAGTATTTTTATGTATTGTTATATCATTTTATTGCCGAATAAAATAAAATAAAATTCTGGGAGCAGTGGATTTTTGTTAGCGGCGGATCTCTCACAGCGCCACGGTGCCGTGAGGCTTCTTCACACTGACGTTGAAACTTCTGCAATTGTTTGCCAAATGCACGAAGTGTAATCACAGCGGCCACCGCGTTGTAATCCAGAATGGCTGCGGGACACAAAATGACGTGACCGATACGTCACATGAAAACCCTCTATAAGACAATAAAAAGGTGCTTTTGTAAGACATGCAAACTGACGTAAATCCACAAATTACAGTTGGTGCGCGCAATGCATGCTGGGATAGGGTCTTCTCTCTGACGTCTTGGCAGTGTCCCGGATGTGCTGACAGTTTTGCGGAGGGCTAAATTTTAGCTTTAAATTTGTCATTTTTAAACTAAGATTTCTCCATTGAATGACAGATCTGGGCTTGCAGATTTACTTTACTACACTCAGAAGGATCTTATGTGTAAATATAAGTCATTTTTTGGTCCAAAGATCTGACTGCATTTATTTCATTGCAGGTCTACTTTAATAGTAGCATTGTGACATTACACATCTCCTGCTCCTGTGTGTGGGGAGGTGTGGCGTTACGTGAGAAGCTGAGGCATCTCACAACTCTGAGCAGGATACACTTGACACATCTTAGCGCCCTGTACCTCCAGGACACCAGAGAACTGAACCAATGATATGAGCTGCTGAGCTGGTGCACGATAGTTTGATTTACAGCAAACCGATGAAGGGATGAAGCGGACAGAGAGAAATGTCACTGTTTGAGAGCTGGAATGATCGATTAGAAAACCAAAACTATGAGCAGTTATACTTCAGATTGTGTGCATCATGTACATGCTAAGATAAAGTACACTGGAACATACCAGTACATTGTTGTGCACCAGTAAGTGTATAACAGAGAGCATTTAATTTACCTCTAATTCCTTTCCATGTGTGCAAGAAGCAATCTCCTTGTACATCTGGTGTTGCATCAGGAAGCACATCCAGCATCAACTTTGTGCCAAATCCACATGTGGATCCATCCTGGATCTGCAGTGGTAACCCAGCTGGAACAGAAGGAGACAAAGAAACTACAGTATATAGATAACATACATATGAGGCATTGTGGCCTTGATTTCAGCATTAAAGAATGAAGTCCTCTTCAGGCTCTGAGACCCATTTCTGCCAGAGCTTAACTCTGGTAGTTTCTGGACAACATATGTTATATAGTATAGTAGCTGAGTTGATAGGAGCTGGCCTGCCAATATGCAGACCAGGGTTCAAATTCCACTCAGGTTACCTGTTTGTCTCCCTGGTCAACATATTTAATCTACATTGTCTCAGCCACCAACCTGATACAGAATCTAATCTTAAAAAAAGCGTTACATTTGGTAAAACCTGAATGAATTAAGTTGTTTGAACTTACATTTGTAAGTCAGATCTCTAACTTACAAACTTAAGTTCACACAAGTTAATTCATTCATGTTTTACACATTGTAACACTTTTAAAAGCTGGTTCTTTCAGTGCATATAGGATGCACATCTTCTTCACGCTGGTAGTTTCTGGACCAGATGTTGAGCTGACCACCAGGCATTCAACAGTCAGATTCTTGATACTGTGTCTAGATAGATCTGTTCAGGAATATTTGTTTAGTTATTACTGACCCTTGTTCCTTCTCCCACCCCATGGGTGACACCCTGACTGCACTAAAAAGCTCTTTCATTGACAGGCTGTTCCATCCAAAGTCTGTGAAGGAGCGATACTGCAGGTCCTTCCTTCCTGCTGCTGGCAGACTCCACAACCAGCACTGTTCCCAGCAGACCACTCAAATCATTAATATCATTATAGTCATAATTTTTCAGAGATTTGCAATAACACTATGCATGCTGTGCAACAATACTTCTGCACTCATCACTTGAACACTCATGTGCAGAACAGAACATTATTTCTGCTTATATACAGTGTAATCTATTCTACTGTACATATTGTTATTCCACACAGAACTTGACTTCTATATTTTGGTAATTATTTTTTGTCGACCTTATTTTTTGCATACTTGTACTGTTCACCTATATTGGTCACAAAGTGGTAACTGTTGAAGTTAAACAGTTTAGAGGTAACATGAATAAAACATGGTGGAAGGGCTGTGTGCTAACCAATGATAAAACTTTGGACAGAACTGATCAATTTTGACAACTTTACAAGAGATCTAAGATACAAGTCTTCTGATTCCGGGTGCTTCCTGTCGTACTGCATGATTGTGAAACAGCTAGATGTCTGGTATTGACTCATTTCACGGGATCATTGGGTTGACTATGCTGAACAAATGGTTACTTACGGAGACTCAGATGAGGAGTACCTCTTCTGATGGCAGCTAAACCTAACGGCAGCAACATTTTGGCCATGTGGCACATTTCTCTGGGTGTGATCCAGCAACACACGTGCCTCAGTATTGGGGACCCAAGTAGCTAGAGAAGTGCAAGGGGAGGCCCATGTTTGGTGGTACTTTCAAGAGCTGGGGATGGACCAGTTATCTGCCTGGGTGGTTGCCATCCAGTGGATGTGGTAACCTGTGGCACCCGTGCATGTTCTCAAACCTGACCTTACTTAAAGATTTTAAAATAAAGTCTAAGCTGTGGAAGCTTAATGAAGTGGTCTTGTGAGCCAGATTTAGCCAGTGCTAACGGTCAACGCGACCACTCATTTCCAAACCATTATCAAGGAGTAGGAGAGGATATAATCTCATCATGGTTCAACAGCCCATCTCATATTGTGGCTTTATTTTAAGTAAAACAAACGGTTTTCCCAATAAGAGATGTGTTTTATTTCTTATCCGTACGTAGTGCTAAAGTCAGTTGGCTGCTCAGTGCGGCAAGAACTGAGCAAAAGGCACTGTTGGGTCAGCTGGGTCTTTCACTTGGAACTACGTTTCCATGATTTGATTGTGATTGATTGCTGATATAGTTTCATGACTCACAGTCGGCTCGGAGCTCATTTATTATCGTTGTCCGTCATCTGACTGTCAGAATGACCTGAGCACGAGGCGCTCGCTCTCAGTCTTTTCTCCCCTCAATGATAATTTTATGAGGGCTGGAGTTATCAGCTATTTTCAAAATAAAATATCCTACTGGTTTTTGATGTGATGGACTCAAAAATGAAAAGACACTGTGGCTATATACAATGCTTAGCATACATAGCTAACCTGATTAGCTGTTTATTACTCATGGAGGCAGTGGGTTTTGGTTTATTTTGAATATTTAAAAATATTTATGTTAGATATATTCGCGTGTTTATATACCATTTTATTATTTTGTATATTTTGCTATCTGTTTTGGTCTTACGTAACGTAATTACTTTACTTAAATGGTTATATTTTTAGGTTGGTATACTTTTAGTCTGTTATTTGTCTAAATGTGCATGTCAAACTGGGTTGAACTGGTTTTACCACTTAGAACAAAGAGATTCAAGTTACAATATAAATCATATGTCTCGTTATCGTGCGGGTTATGGGCAGGGGGCGGGGCCTCCTTTGAATGCCCACAGGGACCAATAAGGGAAGGATTTTGTAAAATAAGGTCCGCCTTTGTCGTGCCCATGTTGTCCTTTATAAAAAACTGTTTTTGTCCTTTATTCATGGTTCTGAACAGATGGATCTCTTGAGAGACAGAAGTTCTTCAGAATTCAGGCCTGTTTTTCCACTGTGACTTTGAATAAATTTAAAAGTGTGAAATAGTTTCACTTTGAACTTTGTGAGGACAGTATTATAGTCAGAACCGGGTAGAATATAGAAATCAGCATTTTCAAAGCTATATACATTGATTTGCTTTAACTGACAATCCATGTTAAATTTGTACATGACTTAGCGTGTAGTTCCAGTGAACCATCAAGGCTGAAAAGTTACTCAACTAGGCAATGCACATTGCGTTTCACCCCGTGGTTGCTACACTCAACAAAAATATAAACGCAACACTTTTTGTTTTGCTCCCATTTTGTATGAGATGAACTCAAAGATCTAAAACTTTTTCCACATACACAATATCACCATTTCCCTCAAATATTGTTCACAAACCAGTCTAAATCTGTGATAGTGAGCACTTCTCCTTTGCTGAGATAATCCATCCCACCTCACAGGTGTGCCATATCAAGATGCTGATTAGACACCATGATTAGTGCACAGGTGTGCCTTAGACTGCCCACAATAAAAGGCCACTCTGAAAGGTGCAGTTTTATCACACAGCACAATGCCGCTGATGTCGCATGATTTGAGGGAGCGTGCAATTGGCATGCTGACAGTAGGAATGGCAACCAGAGCTGTTGCTTGTGTATTGAATGTTCATTTCTCTACCATAAGCCGTCTCCAAAGGCGTTTCAGAGAATTTGGCAGTACATCCAACCAGCCTCACAACCGCAGACCACGTGTAACCACACCAGCCCAGGACCTCCACATCCAGCATGTTCACCTCCAAGATCGTCTGAGACCAGCCACTCGGACAGCTGCTGAAACAGTCGGTTTGCATAACCAAAGAATTTCTGCACAAACTGTCAGAAACCATCTCAGGGAAGCTCATCTGCATGCTC
Organism: Thalassophryne amazonica; assembly: GCF_902500255.1. NCBI lineage: Eukaryota > Metazoa > Chordata > Actinopteri > Batrachoidiformes > Batrachoididae > Thalassophryne > Thalassophryne amazonica. Next base: position 11,731,552 of record NC_047116.1, read on the forward strand.
GTCATCCTCATCGGGGTCTAGACCTGACTCCAGTTCGTCATTGTAACCGACTTGAGTGGGCAAATGCTCACATTCGCAGGCATTTGGCACGTTGGAGAGGTGTTCTCTTCACGGATGAATCCCAGTTCACACTGTTCAGGGCAGATGGCAGACAGCGTGTGTGGCGTCGTGTGGGTGAGCGGTTTTCTGATGTCAGTGTTGTGGATCGAGTGGCCCATGGTGGCGGTGGGGTTATGGTATGGGCAGGCGTCTGTTATGGATGAAGAACATAGGTGCATTTTATTGATGGCATTTTGAATGCACAGAGATACCGTGACAAGATCCTGAGGCCCATTGTTGTGCCATACATCCAAGAACATCACCTCATGTTGCAGCAGGATAATGCACGGCCCCATGTTGCAAGGATCTGTACACAATTCTTGGAAGCTGAAAATGTCCAGGTTCTTGCATGGCCGGCATACTCACCGGACATGTCACCCATTCAGTATGTTTGGGATGTTCTGGACCGGCGTATACGACAGCGTGTACCAGTTCCTGCCAATATCCAGCAACTTCGCACAGCCAATGAAGAGGAGTGGACCAACATTCCACAGGCCACAATTGACAACCTGATCAACTCTATGCGAAGGAGATGTGTTGCACTGTATGAAGCAAATGGTGGTCACACCAGATACTGACTGGTATCCCCCCCAATAAAACAAAACTGCACCTTTCAGAGTGGCCTTTTATTGTGGGCAGTCTAAGGCACACCTGTGCACTAATCATGGTGTCTAATCAGCATCTTGGTATGGCACACCTGTGAGGTGGGATGGATTATATCAGCAAAGGAGAAGTGCTCACTATCACAGATTTAGACTGGTTTGTGAACAATATTTGAGGGAAATGGTGATATTGTGTATGTGGAAAAAGTTTTAGATCTTTGAGTTCATCTCATACAAAATGGGAGCAAAACCAAAAGTGTTGCGTTTATATTTTTGTTGAGTGTAGTGTTGTGTGGGCTGCTGAAGAGGAGGTACTGCTGGCCCACCAACACCAGAGGGCGCCCTGCCTGGAGTGCGGGCTCCAGGCACCAGAGGGCGCTGCCGCCTCACAGGAGCAGCCGGGGTGACAGCTGTCACTTATCACCGGCGACAGCTGTCATCAATCATCGGATCGACAGTGGTATATCAGCAAGACGGCATCTCCACCTCATTGCCGAGATATCGCTCTACCAAAGAGGTAACGTCTCAGCTGACTGTGTTTTTTGAATAACTGTTGCTTGTGTGAATTGGACAGCATTTATTCTGTTCCTTTTTTCGACGAGAGGTGGAGGTGGTTTCCCACCATACGTGTTGCTGGGTGCACACGCACCCACTTCTAACTGTGTTTGCTCATCGCCAGCAGTACCAGATCCGACACGCGGAGGCAGTGGCCACCTGGGAGTTCGGGACTTGGCGGCTCCAGTATTCCCGGGGTTCGGTGGCGGAGGAAATCGTGTGGTTCCGGTTCGACTTCGGACTGACGTCTCCTATCTTCGAGCCTGCCCACATGACATTTTGTATTTGAGCTTATCTAATTTTGTAATCTGTTGTTGTTGTGCACTTTCACAACAGTAAAGTGTTGTATTTGGCTTTATCCATTGTCCGTTCATTTGCGCCCCCTGTTGTGGGTCCGTGCTCTCACACTTTCCCAACAGGATATCTCGGCGAACGTCATGGATCCCGAGGGGCGTCAACCGGCTGTTGAACGGCCAATGGAAGAACAGGGCGCACAGGCGGCCGCAGGAGGAATGATCGGTGAGTTGCAGCGAATCCTCACCGCTTTCACGGCTCGGATGGATTTGATGACCGAGCAGAACGTCCTCCTTAACCGCAGGGTGGAGGCTCTCGCCGCACAGGTGGAAGCGCGCCCTCAGGGCGATGCTGCGGCTCTCCCTCCTGTCGACCCTGTGCGAAACAATGACGTTCCACAGGTCGTTCAACGACCCCTCCCACCATCCCCGGAAGCATACATAAGCCCGCCAGAACCGTACGACGGTTGTGTGGAGACGTGCGCTGATTTCCTTATGCAGTGTTCGCTCGTCTTCGCACAACGTCCCGTCATGTACGCGACTGATGCTAGCAAAATAGCTTATGTCATAAATTTGCTTCGTGGTGAGGCACGCGCTTGGGCTACAGCGCTCTGGGAGCAGAATTCACGGCTCCTTCAGGTGTATGATGGGTTTGTGAGGGAGTTCAGAACAGTGTTTGATCACCCAAATAGAGGTGAGACCGCTTCAGCCGTGCTGCTGTCAATGAGACAGGGGCGCTGGAGTGCAGCTGCTTATGCAGTTGACTTCCGCATCGCGGCTGCAAGGTCCGGCTGGAATAGCACTGCCCTCCGCGCCGCCTTTGTAAATGGACTGTCACTGGTTCTAAAGGAGCACCTGGTGGCTAAGGACGAACCGCGGGATTTAGATGGGCTTATCGATCTCGTCATACGATTAGACAATCGGTTAGAAGAACGCCGTCGGGAACGAGACGAAGGGCGTGGCCGGGCACGCGCCGTCCCTCTCCCTTCCGGTTCCGACCGCGTTCCGCCCTCCCCACGCTCCACGGCCCCTGCGCTCCGTGTGGTGACAGCTCCCCCTGCTGACGAAGCTATGGACACGAGCAGGGCCACATTTAGGGCACCAGATAGACAGAGGAGGCTGGCCCGCGGAGCGTGTTTTGTTTGTGGCTCGATAGAGCATCAGGTTAGAGAATGCCCCGAGCGGTTAAAACGCCAACGCCCGCCCCTAGAAACTGGGCTAGGGGTGGGCCAAGACATTCACGTGGGACACACCCACATTGCCACACGACTCCCAGTTACAATCCTGTATGAGGATTTAACCCTGAAGGCCCCAGCACTGGTGGACACGGGCTCTGAAGGGAATCTGTTAGACAGCAGATGGGCCAGGGAGATAGGGCTCCCTCTGGTGGCTCTTACCTCGCCTGTGCAGGTACGGGCACTAGATGGCTCCCTCCTCCCTCCAATCACACATAGGACACCACCTGTAACTCTGGTGGTGTCAGGAAATCACCGGGAGGAGATCGAGTTTTTTGTGACTCCAACTACCTCCCGTGTGATTTTGGGGTTTCCTTGGATGTTAAAACACAATCCCCGGATCGATTGGCCATCTGGGGTAGTGGTTCAGTGGAGCGAGACCTGCCATCGGGTATGTTTAGGTTCCTCGGTACCTCCCGGTTCCCAGGCTAAGGAGGAGGTCAGAGTCCCACCCAATCTAGGGACGGTGCCGGTGGAGTACCACGACCTTGTGGATGTGTTCAGCAAGGATCTGGCGCTCACCCTTCCCCCCCACCGTCCGTACGATTGTGCCATTGATTTGGTTCCAGGCGGTGAGTTCCCGTCCAGCAGGCTGTACAACCTCTCACGGCCTGAGCGCGAATCAATGGAGACCTACATCTGGGACTCTTTAGCCGCTGGGTTAATCCGGAATTCCACCTCCCCGATGGGTGCAGGTTTCTTTTTTGTGGGTAAAAAAGATGGCGGACTTCGTCCATGCATTGATTACAGGGGACTGAACGAAATCACGGTTCGTAATCGATACCCGTTGCCCCTGTTGGATTCGGTGTTCACGCCCCTGCATGGAGCCTGAATCTTCACCAAGCTAGATCTTAGAAATGCGTATCACCTGGTTCGGATCCGGAAGGGAGACGAGTGGAAGACGGCATTTAACACCCTCTTAGGTCACTTTGAGTACCTGGTCATGCCGTTCGGTCTTACAAACGCCCCCGCGACGTTCCAAGCTTTGGTTAATGATGTCTTGCGGGATTTCCTGCACCGATTCGTCTTCGTGTACCTAGACGATATACTCATCTTTTCTCCGGATCCTGAGACCCATGTCCGACATGTACATCAGGTCCTGCAGCGGTTGTTGGAGAACCGGCTGTTTGTGAAGGGCGAGAAGTGTGAGTTCCACCGCACGTCTTTGTCCTTCCTGGGATTTATCATCTCCTCCAACTCCGTCGCTCCTGATCCGGCCAAGGTTGCGGCGGTGAGAGACTGGCCCCAACCCACAAGCCGTAGGAAGCTGCAACAGTTCCTCGGCTTTGCTAATTTTTACAGGAGGTTCATTAAGGGCTACAGTCAGGTAGTTAGCCCCCTGACAGCCCTGACCTCACCAAAAGTCCCGTTCACCTGGTCGGATCGTTGCGATGCCGCGTTCAAGGAGTTGAAACGGCGCTTCTCGTCTGCACCCGTTCTGGTGCAGCCCGATCCTAGCCGCCAGTTAGTGGTTGAAGTGGACGCCTCGGACTCAGGGATAGGAGCTGTGCTATCCCAGAGCGGGAAGACCGATAAGGTCCTTCACCCGTGTGCCTATTTTTCCCGCAGGTTGACCCCGGCCGAACGGAACTATGACGTCGGCAATCGAGAACTCCTTGCGGTGAAAGAGGCTCTTGAAGAGTGGAGACATCTGTTGGAGGGAACGTCCGTGCCATTCACGGTTTTCACTGACCACCGGAACCTGGAGTATATCAGGACTGCCAAGCGGCTGAATCCCAGGCAAGCCCGCTGGTCACTGTTCTTCGGCCGTTTTGACTTCCGGATCACCTACCGTCCCGGGACCAAAAACCAGAGATCGGATGCTTTGTCCCGGGTACATGAAGACGAAGTCAAAACGGAGTTGTCGGATCCACCGGAATCCATCATCCTGGAGTCCACTATCGTGGCCACCCTCACCTGGGACATAGAGAGAACCGTCCGGGAGGCCCTGGCACGAAGCCCGGACCCCGGAACTGGACCGAAGAACAGACTTTATGTCCCACCAGAAGCTAGGGCTGCAGTCCTGGACTTCTGTCACGGCTCTAAGCTCTCCTGTCATCCAGGGGTGCGAAGAACCGTGGCAGTGGTCCGGCAGCGCTTCTGGTGGGCGTCCCTAGAGGCCGACGTCCGGGATTATATCCAGGCTTGTACCACCTGCGCCAGGGGCAAGGCCGACCATCGCAAGGCTTCGGGATTGTTACAGCCGCTGCCCGTGCCTCATCGCCCCTGGTCCCACATCGGCCTGGATTTTGTCACGGGCCTCCCGCCGTCCCAGGGCAACACCACCATTCTCATGATAGTGGACCGATTCTCCAAGGCGGCCCACTTCGTGGCCCTCCCGAAGCTCCCAACAGCCCAGGAGACAGCGGACCTCCTGGTCCACCACGTCGTCCGGCTGCATGGGATTCCAACAGACATTGTCTCCGATCGCGGTCCCCAGTTCTCCTCGCACGTCTGGAGGAGCTTTTGCCGGGAACTGGGGGCCACGGTCAGTCTCTCATCCGGGTATCATCCCCAAACCAACGGGCAAGCAGAACGGGCCAATCAAGAGATGGAGCAGACCCTGCGTTGCGTGACAGCCGCGCACCCGGCGGCCTGGAGTACCCATCTGGCCTGGATCGAGTATGCCCACAACAGCCAAGTGTCGTCTGCCACCGGCCTCTCCCCTTTTGAGGTATGTCTGGGGTATCAGCCCCTGTTGTTCCCGGTGGTTGAGGGAGAGGTCGGTGTGCCCTCGGTCCAGGCCCACCTGCGGAAGTGCCGTCGGGTGTGGCGTGCACGCCCGTTCTGCTTTGCTGAGGGCCCGGATGAGGACAAAGGCCCATGCAGACCGGCAGCGGACCCCGGCTCCTACGTATCGTCCTGGGCAGGAAGTGTGGTTGTCAACCAAGGACATTCCACTGCAAGTGGCCTCCCCAAAATTACAGGAACGGTACATAGGTCCATTCAAAATCCTCAAGGTCATCAGTCCCACCGCAGTGAGGCTTCAGCTTCCGGCCTCACTGCGGATCCATCCCGTGTTCCACGTTTCAAGGATTAAGCCGCATCACACCTCACCCCTCTGCACTCCGGGTCCGACACCACCTCCTGCCCGGATCATCGATGGCGAGCCGGCTTGGACAGTGCGCCGGCTTTTGGATGTCCGACGGATGGGCCGGGGCTTCCAGTATTTGGTGGACTGGGAGGGGTACGGCCCCGAAGAACGCTCCTGGGTGAAGAAGAGCTTCATCCTGGACCCGGCCCTCCTGGCCGACTTCTACCGCCGCCACCCGGACAAGCCTGGTCGGGCGCCAGGAGGTGCCCGTTGAGGGGGGGGGTCCTGTTGTGTGGGCCGCTGAAGAGGAGGTACTGCTGGCCCACCAACACCAGAGGGCGCCCTGCCTGGAGTGCGGGCTCCAGGCACCAGAGGGCGCTGCCGCCTCACAGGAGCAGCCGGGGTGACAGCTGTCACTTATCACCGGCGACAGCTGTCATCAATCATCGGATCGACAGTGGTATATCAGCAAGACGGCATCGCCACCTCATTGCCGAGATATCGCTCTACCAAAGAGGTAACTTCTCAGCTGACTGTGTTTTTTGAATAACTGTTGCTTGTGTGAATTGGACAGCATTTATTCTGTTCCTTTTTTCGACGAGAGGTGGAGGTGGTTTCCCACCATACGTGTTGCTGGGTGCACACGCACCCACTTCTAACTGTGTTTGCTCATCGCCAGCAGTACCAGATCCGACACGCAGAGGCAGTGGCCACCTGGGAGTTCGGGACTTGGCGGCTCCAGTATTCCCGGGGTTCGGTGGCGGAGGAAATCGTGTGGTTCCGGTTCGACTTCGGACTGACGTCTCCTATCTTCGAGCCTGCCCACATGACATTTTGTATTTGAGCTTATCTAATATTGTAATCTGTTGTTGTTGTGCACTTTCACAACAGTAAAGTGTTGTATTTGGCTTTATCCATTGTCCGTTCATTTGCGCCCCCTGTTGTGGGTCCGTGCTCTCACACTTTCACAACATGTAGATTGTTAGCAGTGTTGTATAGTAACAAGTAAAAATATTTCACTACTGTACTTAAGTACGTTTTGGGAGACTTTGTACTTTAGTTGAGTTTTTTTAATTCAGCTTACTTTCACTTTTACTTCACTACATTTCCGACCTTAATTGCATACTTCTACTCTGATACATTTTCTATGCGCCATGCCGTTACTCGTTACAAAAAAAAAACAACACACACACACGAAAAAAGTCATGTTTTCACCCAGAGACACCACTGATTACTAGTGACTGCAACAAAGTCAGGCCGATTTGTCATGAGGCATGTCCAGTAGGCTTTTTTGCAGTTACGCACTTGGGGGATGTTTGTCAGGAAAATGGTAATTTCTCTACATTGATTACAGACCTGCAGCGGGTGTGTAATCAACTTTTCTGCAGCACGGCTTTGCTTTGAACCTTCAACCAATCGAAGCAGTCATTCACAGATTGAAGCAGTGCTTCGATCTACGATTCGTGGATTTATTGTTTAATTTCGCGTTATCCTAATTTTTCCCAGCTAAAACCCTGAAGAGCATATGTCTGTGAGTAATAGTTAATATTTTTATGTTAAACCGACCTGTTATGGTCTTCTGAAACAGTTGATAGATGTATCTTATAACTTAAAAACGGGACCAATGCTAACGTGTTAGCATGTCTATGGCGTTTTCAGTGTTAAAGTTAGCATTAAGCTGTTTGCATTAGCATGTTTGTGTTGATTTGTTTTCTGTATAATTAATGGCTCAGCATCAAAGAGTAAATTGTAATTTTTTATTCATACATTAATAATAGCAACAAGAATAATAGTCTACATAATAGACAATAACAGTCAATAATAATAGACTAATAATGTTACAATACAATTTTAGAGAAAGAGACAAAAAGAACCTAATGAAACAAAACACAACAGAAAAGATAAAACCATGTAACAGTGAAAATAAATAAATACATATAGAAATAAATAACTGTTTCCTGTGAACAGTGAGTAGCCTACTCTCGTTTAAGTTTTGAAACCTTGTTTCTGAAGTGTTTTTGTGTGATGTGCACAATTTTCAGTATTTTGACTAATACTTCCAGTCATTTACAAGCCTAGATAAACTTTAATATAAAAAAAAAATCAGTCCATTAATGATTATTAACATTTACTTGTACTTTTACTTTCAATACTTGAGTACATTTAGTTGTACATTACTTGTCATACTTAAGTACAATAAATACTAGATACTTTAAGACTTTTACTTGAGTAGCATTTCAATCAGTGACTTGAATTTCTACCAAAGTCATTTTTTAATGGGTATCTGTACTTTTACTTAAGTGTGATTTTCCGGTACTTTATACAACACTGCTTGTTAGCTCGGGAGAGTGCAGTGACAAACACATGATGTGATCACTGATCAAGATGCAGACAAACTACATGAAAGTTCAACCACAGCTGTAATTTGGTAATTTGGTAATCTGATCCTTTGGTGGGGTTTGTCCTCATTATATGTTCTCTTAATTTGGTGAGTTACAAGATGATAGCATGTATTAATTTTGATCTGCTGGACTAACTCACTCACATTTTTGCTATTAGTCTGGTGTATGTGTGTGTGTATTTTACTGCATAAAGTTGGATCTTTAATTAAATTTGAAATGTAAACGTGTAGCGCATTTTTAATGACACTAAAATATTCCATGGAATAGTCACGGCTCCTGTTTTATAGGTAGCAGCTTTAACAGTTTGTGCTACAGCTGCATGTTTTTGGCAAAATATTCTCTACGTCTCCATAAGTTAGGGAGCTAAAATTAACAGAATATTAGTAACATAATATGCAGCTAGAAAAGTTTTTACATTTTTAAGGTATGCAGTCAACCTGTTATATAAATGGAGGACTTTTTATTGCTTGAAGTAGTATATAATATATCATATTAATAGAAAATGCAATTCATGTTTTTCAGTCATGCAGCTCTTTGTCTTGATGACTCTGTTGTCTCTTCTGTGTCGTGTTGGAGCTGTGTGGTGTTACAGAATGCTGCGCAGGTTTTTGCTGCAGTGCAGCAGGCATCTCTCTCTCTCTCTCTCTCTCTCTCTCTCTCTCTCTCCTTTTGTAACTTTGTCAACATTTTTAGAGCAACCTTTGGAAGTGTTTGTCTCACTGTTTGCTTCCTCGTCCCCTGACTTGAAATCACATCACTGGTGTTTATTCACAGAAAGACGCCTGTATGGTGGCCAAGAGAGGCCAAACACTTCCAAATTAAGACAATAGCACTTGCTCCAGTTTAACAACATGTAGTTGCATTAACACTGCTCCCACCCCACCCCAGAAAAAAAAACACACACTTTTCTAATAGATAAAATTTTGGCAAACACAAACAAATATACCGAACAGCACATGCATAATTTTATTTGATGAAGTGTTTTGCGGCAAATTCAAAAACAGACACTTTGCAAAGTTGCACAATGAAAGTAACGTATTAGCATCAGAAAAAGAGGTTTCTATTTAATGACAGGCTGCTCTGTGCACCACAATGCTTTGTTTACTTTGTTGATGATTTCATAAGCAATTTATATTTTCACCGTTTATTGTTTTATTTGCAATGCATTCAACAAGAACACACCCTCAAGGTGTGAAGGAGCTTCAACTTGACTTGGACCCTTTGAGGGGGAGGGTGGAGGAGAGCTACGAGTTTGGTCCAGCATGCTGATGCTTTTGTGGAACATGTAGTGGCACTAAAATTGTTACAGGACCTTTAAACGTCACCGAATGAAGGAGATGCGATCAAAGATATTAGCAGGGGTGTAGGAGTGAGAACTCAGTCAATGTGATGGAGGTGAATTTGTCGTTACCCCACAGACAGATTAAGAGGATGTGTGCGTCAGCCCAGAATGAGTTCCAGCAGGTCCCACTTGAAACCGGCAGTGAGTGTAAACACACCTTACAGAGCTTTGGATGAATATGACTGGATGCTGTGAGTCACTGGACCTTTTAGCCATGAATATGAATGAACCTGATGATTTATGATGCAAGCAAACAGATGAAGCCTTTAATGCAGCTGAAATTTGTAAGTCACACCGCAAACGCCACTGCAGATGCAGATACGGAAGGGTCGACGCTTGGCCTGAACCATCATGATGGTTGACTTATGAGTTGGATGCTTCAAATTTGGAAAGTGACCATCAAATGATGATTTCAATTTTTGTGTCTATAACATCACACTACCGCGTTGCCTGTGGGGATCCACGTGTTCCAGATTGGGTAGTGTTTATTAAACAGGTAGCTGACATTTTTCAAGGATGGCAATATATTGTGCAAAATTTCTGTAACACTGGCCAAAACCTTTTTTTTTCCTTGCATAGACTTTGAGCATGGGCGCAATTTGGTGGGGGATAGGGGGGACATGTCCCCCCCACCTTTTCAACCAGGGGGGACAGAATATGGTATGTCCCCCCACCTTCCGACATATATGTGTGTACTTCAAACATGCTATGCCAGTCTTATGTGCAAAACCATGTCAGAATAGTATCTTTGTTTCTGCAAGTTTGGATTTTTAGCAGCATTGACTTGTTTACAACACCTGTTTCTTGTTTGTCATCCTTGACCCAGAATACATAAGCATACCAAACAACAAATGTCAGCTCTCCCCAGTTTTTCTGTGATCGAAGTTAGACGCACACACACATACGTGTACACAGTGGCCACTTCACTTTTAATATATAGATGATTTACCGCCCCGTGCTGGAATGGTGTGTTCAGCATTTAATCTTAAACGTCCACTGTTCACTGTTGTTGGTTAATATCCATAATTTCTCCAAAGATATTAATCCTATCAAGTTTCTGTTTTGGCAGCGTTCATCCTTGACCCAAAATACATTCGTAAGTATACCAAACAACAAATGTCAGCTCTCCCCAGTTTGTCTGTGATTGAAGCCATACACACACACACACACACACACACACACACACACACACACACACACACACACACACACACACACACACACACACACACACACACACACACACACACACTCAGAGGCTGCTTGGCTTTTAATAGACATTAAAACTGCACTCTGTGGGATTTAGTGCCTTCTAGTGGTGAGGTTTCAGATTGCATTATGTTTTTGAGTTTTTGGCGATGGGGATTCATGCTCCCATGACTTTTCTTGTGATAAGTGATGCGAACGGTTTTTCATGCCACTTTTTCACGAGGCTTCTCAAACTTGTTTGCCCACACTAGCAACAAGCAGACTGTGTTCTTCTTCTTTTTTCTTCAGTCTGCCTGCAGCCCTGCATAATGCAAAAAGCAGTGTCCCTTTTGGGCCACTGTATCGATGCAGCGGTGCATCATTTCAGCCTCCCATGTAGATATGAAGAGCTCATGCTAAGATTGCGTGGGGTCCTGGAGCGAGGAGCTCCAGGACCCCACGTGAGAGCAGAGATGAGAATGGCATCCTTTAATATTTCCTGTGTTTTATTTTGTCCATTATTCAGTTTTGATGAGTGTGTGAGTGTGTGGGGGACATTCAAGCGCTTTGAGGCAACTCTGTTGTGATTTGGCGCTATATAAATGAAAATAAATTGAAATTGAAATTGAAATTGAGAAAATATGGAACAATTTACATCCCGTACTGCATCAATACAAGATGCAACAATTAATTGTCAAATAAAGAACAATTCTGTATTTTAAGAGACGGCAGCCCTCATCAGAACGCCTGTGGAACCTGAGGACTGGCTCCTCCCTTCAGGCTGCTGCCCCCAAGAGAAGGAGTTCAGACGTCTTGTTGAGAAGTGAGAGAAAAGCAGAACACGATGTGGCCGGACAGACTGGGTTGGTGTCCGCCATCAACACGGGCCCTGTGAAGCGACAGCTGATTCAGAAGCTCTCAAGTCACCATCCGATTTCTGTTCCAATCTACAATGACTGTCTTAAACGTTCGGTTGTAACCAAGTAAAAAGAATAAGATCAAAGAAATAGGCTGACAGAGAGCATTTCACTCGCAGGGTGGTTGGACTCACCCTTTGTGACAGGGTGAGGAGCACCGACATCTGGAAGGACTTCAGAGTAGAAATGCAGCTCTTTTGTTCTCGTCCCAGACACAGCCGGAGTACAATGGTGGGATTATGTAGCTGGCAAGAACAACATCTGGGCTATCTTGTTTTACAAAGAGTGGATTAAAGGTGGAATAATTGTTGTGGATGTTACCACTATCCGTTAGATTATGTTTTCATTGCAGTTTGTCTGTTTGTTAGCAGAGTATCTCAAAAGCACATGAACAGATTGGAGTGAAATCTGGTGGAGAGGTTGACCTTGACTCAAAGAAAAACTCATTAAACTTTGGGTGTGAGATCAAGGGGCAGATTCCACCTCTGTTCTTTGACATGTGCTCTGCTCTGATCCTTTATTTGTAATCCTGATTCCTCCGATCTTGATTCCATGATCAAAGCAATCAAAATCAAAATCTAAGTTAAGCACTAGGGAGCACTCAGAGGTCTGAATCTACCCCTTGATCTTGATTTCTTTGATTCCCATTACATCTACAAATCTTAGCAGCCAGGATTAAATACAAGTGATCAGAATCAAAGACCAGTGAAGAAGATAAAAAAAGCTAGGGGTAAAGATAAGGGATCAGGAAGAAAGGTTAGTAATCAGGATCAAAGGATGGTCATCAAGATCAAAGATGAGCAGTCAGAAGCACAAGTTAGCAATTGCGATCATGGGTTAGCAATCGTGATCAAAGCTTGGTCATCAAGATCAGAGGGAATAAAGATCAAAGATGAGTGATCAAAATCAAATGTAAGCAATCAGGGTCAGAGGATGGTGATGAAGATTGAATGCTAGAAATCCAGCACTAAGGATCAAAGCTCAGTGAACAGGATCAAGGATTATTTATAAATATCAAAGGATAATCTGGATCAAAGCTTGTTCATCAAGAAAAATGGTGAAAGATCAAGATCAAGACTGATGTTCAGGTTCAGAAGCCAGTGATCAGAAACACAGATGAGATGTCCAGATCCTATGACTGACTGTCTGTAGATGTGCCAGCAGGGATCCGGGTCTGGTTTTACGAATGTGTATTTTCACAAGTGATCAGAATCAAAGACCAGTGAAGAAGATAAAAAAAGCTAGGGGTAAAGATAAGGGATCAGGAAGAAAGGTTAGTAATCAGGATCAAAGGATGGTCATCAAGATCAAAGATGAGCAGTCAGAAGCACAAGTTAGCAATTGCGATCATGGGTTAGCAATCGTGATCAAAGCTTGGTCATCAAGATCAGAGGGAATAAAGATCAAAGATGAGTGATCAAAATCAAATGTAAGCAATCAGGGTCAGAGGATGGTGATGAAGATTGAATGCTAGAAATCCAGCACTAAGGATCAAAGCTCAGTGAACAGGATCAAGGATTATTTATAAATATCAAAGGATAATCTGGATCAAAGCTTGTTCATCAAGAAAAATGGTGAAAGATCAAGATCAAGACTGATGTTCAGGTTCAGAAGCCAGTGATCAGAAACACAGATGAGATGTCCAGATCCTATGACTGACTGTCTGTAGATGTGCCAGCAGGGATCCGGGTCTGGTTTTACGAATGTGTATTTTCAGACAGTGGCGGACCAACAGAGGAATGGAACTTGGTTTGGAGTGTTCATGAAGGGGGTCAAGGGGCCTTGCAGGTGATATTCGCACTCCTGAATACCCTGCTAGTTAGTTTTTATTTTGGTTTAGTATACCAACATCGAAAATTAAATTCCACAATAATAAATTCATTAAACTTTTTTTGACTTGTTGTGGCCTAGTTTTCACAGACATGTTTGCTTGTTTCTGTGATGAGATCTGGCAGTTCTGCACTCAACATTTTTTGGCAGGTTACCTTCAGAAAAGGTGCGAGAGCAATCTGTGAGATAACGTTATCTGTGTGTTGAGCACCGCTGGTCGGGTCTTTATAAGTGGGTCACGGGTCTGTGTAGTGTTCCCGAGCGTGTGCGAAAGGCTTAAAAAGGTGGATGTAAACCTGACCGTTAGCGGAAAATATGCACTAAATTGTACATTGTATAAACCTTTAAAGGAAAAAAAGAGAACCAAAAAGTTACTGAGACTGAAAACCACGATGGATTCAGATTCGTTGGCGAGGATGATGGAGCGCAGCATCCGTAAAGCGCTAAAGGGTGATGTGGGTTATGGTGAGTCTGCAGAGTTTGGCAACTTTTTAAAATTTTAATTCTTATAGAATACAACAATTATACTACAGCTGTTTGGCTTTGATGCCAAAATACTTCACTAATTTAAAAATATGATGATAGAGTGCTCTAAAAGTTTCACTTGTAATTTTTAAAAATATGCTCTTGAAATGAAAAAGACAAAACAAATAAAAAGAAATGAGAACACAGTTTGATGCATTTGGAAAAAAAAAAAAATCTGTAGATTTAAGTTAAGAAGTTTCTTGGAAAGAATACACTTACAGATTTCCATTTTAATTTACAGCAAAATACTGGCAGCTGTAGTTGCCAGATTCATTCTTAAAAAACATGCATTGTACAGTGCACGGTGGAGCACACACGTAGTGCACTTGCCTCCAACACAGAATATGTTTGGTCTGGAACATATGGATCCCAAATTGAACCTCGTGTGGTGTATATTGTTAAACTGGGTAAGATGAATTAGGAATAACATGTTGTTGTTGTTGTTTGTTGTCGTCCATTTGGCTGATCCCGTATTGTTCAGGGTCGCCACAGCGGCTACACACAGATCTGCATTGGTATTTGGCACACGTTTTACGGCAGATGCCCTTCCTGATGCAAAAAAATTTGATGATCTTCTTGTATGTCCCTTCGGCTGCTCCCTTGTTTGCACTTGGGGTCGCCACAGCAAATCCAAGGTGGCTCTGCATGTTGAATTGGCGCAGGTTTTACGCCGGATGCCCTTCCTGACGCAACTCCACGTTACATGGAGAAATGTGGCAGGGGTGGGATTTGAACCCGGAGCCTTCTGAACTGAAAACCAAGTGCATTAACCACTTGGCCACCACCCCTGCTTAATGATCTTGATGATCTTCTGTATAGCTAAAAATGTTTTTTATTAGTATGACCTAAGCAGAGGGTCACCCCTGTGAGTCTGGTCTGCTTGAGGTTTCTTCCTTAAATCATCAGAGGGAGTTTTTCATTACCACTGTCACCTGTGTGCTTGCTCTGGGGGTTGGTAAGGTTTGACCTTACGTGTGTGAAGTGTCTTGAGGCAGCTTTGTTGTGATTTGGTGCTATATAAATGAAATAAATTAATTAATAAAAAAAATTTAAATAACATAATTCTAAACCCATGGATTTGTTTTATTACATTTTTTAAAATAATCCTAATTTTATATCCCAATTTTATATTTGATTCCACAATTAAAAATCGAAGAGAAAGCATTTGTAATGACCTCTCACAGTGCACTTGCAGTGCCTTCCCAGCCCACCCGGGACTGCGGACCGCACTTTGGGAATCCCTGCTTCATATAAATCCTGAAATAAATTTACAGTGGTGTGAAATAAAATCTTTTTTTCAGTTAAATCTATTAAATTTATTGTTTCATTCAACGTAATACTTGCTATGTTTTAGCTTCATATTTTAGATTTGAACAGCTGGGCAGCACTTTCACTCTTACTTTTGAAGCAATCCAACATCTTCAACACATCTATCTGCCACATTTGCTGACGATATCTACAAGTGTGAAATAAGTCGTAGGTGAATGACTCATTTTGTTTTTCAGTACTTTTGCAAGCTTCGCCATCATCTGCCATTTATTAGGGAGATGATTGAAATTCGTAAAACAGGAATGTGTGTGCGGACGGCTTTACGGCTTCACGCTCTGGTGGAAATGATGTGGATGCATGATTCCCGTAGACTGTTCACAAACCCTCCATAACGCCACCTGTAGGTTATCTGAACCATTTTGGCCATGCTTGGCTCCTCCTAACTCCCAGCTAACACAATGGTGGCAGTTATTATAGTTGGGGGGTATTGAAAACTATGCCTCATGTTACCTCAGTAACTGACAACATCGGTAGAGCTAATGTCATTAAGCTGTCGATAGCTGCTAATTAGTGCGAATGTACAAATTAAATGCTAAAATTCCTCCAAACAGACAGAGGAGCACAGACTTAAAGGATGTTCACGTTTCAAGCCGTACTTACTTGGAAAACCCAGTTTCACCATGTTCCAACATGACTGAAGCTGTTAAGACTACAAACACCTGGAAGTTACTGCACACTCATGATGATTTTGGGAATTGGGATGAAATTTTTTGAACAATTTGACCCTGATTTCAAATCTGGTGCCGATGATGGCTTTAACTACTACGTACAGTAGTGTTCAGAATA
Source organism: Thalassophryne amazonica (assembly GCF_902500255.1). Taxonomy (NCBI): domain Eukaryota; kingdom Metazoa; phylum Chordata; class Actinopteri; order Batrachoidiformes; family Batrachoididae; genus Thalassophryne; species Thalassophryne amazonica. The sequence goes on from NC_047116.1 coordinate 11,747,689, forward strand.
ATAGTAGTGCTATGTGACTAAAAAGATTAATCCAGGTTTTGAGTATATTTCTTATTGCTACATGAGAAACAAGGTACAAGTATATTCAGTAGATTCTCACAAATCCAACAAGACCAAGCATTCATGATATGCACACTTAAGGTTATGAAATTGGGCTATTAGTACAAGAAAGTAGAAAAGGGGGTGCTCACAATAATAGTAGCATCTGCTGTTGACGCTACAAATGTTCAAACTGCTTTTTTAGCAATCCTGTGAATCACTAAACTAGTATTTAGTTGTATAACCACAGTTTTTCATGATTTCTTCACATCTGCGAGGCATTAATTTTGTTGGTTTGGAACCAAGATTTTGCTCGTTTACTAGTGTGCTTGGGGTTATTGTCTTGTTGAAACACCCATTTCAAGGGCATGTCCTCTTCAGCATAAGGCAACATGACCTCTTCAGGTATTTTGACATATTCAAACTGATCCATGATACCTGGTATGCGATATATAGGCCCAACACCATAGTAGGAGAAACATGCCCATATCATGATGCTTGCACCACCATGCTTCACTGTCTTCACTGTGAACTGTGGCTTGAATTCAGAGTTTGGGGGTCATCTCACAAACTGTCTGCGGCCCTTGGACCCAAAAAGAACAATTTTACTCTCATCAGTCCACAAAATATTCCTCCATTTCTCTTTAGGCCAGTTGATGTGTTCTTTGGCAAATTGTAACCTCTTCTGTACGTCTTTTATTTAACAGAGGGACTTTGCAAATAAATTAGCTTCACACTTACAGGTAACTCCAGACTGTCTTTGATCATCCTGGAGCTGATCAATGGGTGAGCCTTTGCCATTCTGGTTATTCTTCTATCCATTTTGATTGTTGTTTTCCATTTTCTTCCATGCGTCTCTGTTTTTTTTTTTGTCCATTTTAAAGCATTGGAGATCATTGTAGATGGTATAATTTTTTGCACCTGCGTATAAGTTTTCCCCTCTCCAATCAACTTTTTAATCAAACTACACTGTTCTTCTGAACAATGTCTTGAATGTCCCATTTTCTTCAGGCTTTCAAAGAGAAAAGCATGTTCAACAGGTGCTGGCTTCATCCTTAAATAGGGGACACCTGATTCACACCTGTTTGTTCCACAAAACTGACAAACTCACTGACTGAATGCCACACTACTATTATTGTGAACACCCCCTTTTCTACTTTTTTTTTTTTTTACTAATAGCCCAATTTCATAGCCTTAAGAGTGTGCATATCATGAATGCTTGGTCTTGTTGGATTTGTGAGAATCTACTGAATCTACTGGTACCTTGTTTCCCATGTAACAATAAGAAATATACTCAAAACCTGGATTAATCTTTTTAGTCACATAGCACTACTATTATTCTGAACACTACTGTATACTGAGTTTGGTCAAGATTGACAAAGATGGATCAAGAAATTACTATGATGCTTGAAAACATGGAAGACTGGAAAAAATCACTAAAGACCCTTGGGGAAGATCCTTAATCCCATAGTTGGTCCCGGTGTGTAGTGAGCGCCTTGTATGGCAGCACCCTTGCATTGGAGTGAATGTGAGGCATTATTATAAAGTGCTTTGAGCGTCTGATGCAGACAGAAAAGCGCTATATAAATGCAGTCAATTTAAGGTGTCCTGATTTGCTATTCAAGATTAAACGGGAAGGAACTGCACTCTGTGGAATAGTTCCATTAGCAATCACCGATAGCTGTGTCTTTGATCCGCTGGCACACTAGCATTCACTCAAAGAACCACACACCTATTAATCAGAACTTTATGGCTTAAAATTGTTGTGGGCTGTCCCCTGTCCTTGTATTATGTCCTGTCTATTAGCTGTTGTGTTTTCCTTTATGTCACACTTTTGTCTTTCTTGAGTTTGACTTCAGTTTTCAGCCATTGTTCCTTGGCTTTATTTTCAATCAGTTCTTGGTTCCCTTTTACTTAGGTAATGATTCATGGTTTGTTTTAGGTGCTACTCACCCCAGGGTTCTTTGTGGTTTGATATTCCACTCTGTCAGTTAGTCCCTGTGTGTGTTTGTAGGTGTGGTCCTGTCACCTGCTGTTCCTTAAAGTGCATTCTCATCACAATCACCTCACCTGTCACTTCTCATCTCACTACATGTCACTGTTTAAGTTGGTCACTGTTCTGCCTTCACTTTGCTGGGTTAGTCAGATTTGTCTGGTCTTGTTTGATAGCAGGAGTCAGTTCTGTGGTTGTTCGTCTCCCCTTGTCCCTGTGCTGCTCTCCTCCTTTGGTCCTGATCATTTGGAATGTTCCTCGATTTTAGACTCTTATTATCAACTTCAGCTTAGGTAAATAATGTCTTTTTTACTCCTGTTGGGTTGTGTCTGCATTTTTGGGTTCAATCCTTCTGACATCATAGCAAAAATAGCTTAAACTGATGAGTTATATAAACATTTACTCCCATTCAATAATCATGAAATGTGAAACCAGCCATAGAAACCAAAGCTGCCAGCAGGATGTAAACATACTTATTTCTGCTTGAAAGTTCAAGATTTTAATATTGGGATTTTGGAGCCAGCATAAAGTAGCCATTCAAGGAATTGCACATTTTGGCACATTGGCTTCATTTTTCCACACTGGAGGCTGGTGTTTGGTATTTTCACTTTACAGTGTATCCAGAAAATATTCACAGTGCTTCATTTTTTCCACATTTTGTTATATCACAGCCTTATTCTAAAATGGTTTAAATTCTTTTTTCCCTCAAAATTCTACACACAATACCCCATAACGACAACATGAAAAAAGTTTTTGAGATTTTTACAAATTTAATACAAATAAAAAAGCTAAGAAATCACGTGTACATAAGTATTCACAGCCTTTGCCATGAAGCTCAAAATTGAGCTTTAAAAATAATCCCATGTAGGTTGTGTCCCAAAAACTAAGCGGAAGCTCAGAAGGGACCTCACATTCGCCGTTGCAGCTCAAAAATTATGGAATGACCTGCCTCAGCAGATTAGACAGGCCTCATCTTTGTCTGGTTTTAAATCGCTTTTGAAAACCCATCTCTTCTCCTTGGCCTTTGACACCTTGTGAGACTTTTATTCATGTTTTATGTCTTTTAATCATTTGTATATTGTATTTTGTTTTCAATTTCATGTGATGATTTTTATTTTCTATATAGCACTTTGGTCCATTATGGTTGTTTAAAGTATTTAATAAAAAAGTTGGTAGGTTGGTTGATGAGAAACAAAATTCTCTGGTCTGATGAGACAAAGATTGAACTCTTTGGTGTGAATGCCAGATGTCATATTTGGAGGAAACCAGGCACCATCCCTACAGTGAAGCATGGTGGTGGCAGCATCATGCTGTTGGGATGTTGTTGAGCAGCAGGAATTGGGAGACTAGTCAGGATTGAGGGAAAGATGAATGCAGCAATGGACAGAGACATCCTGGATGAAAACTTGCTCCAGAGACAGTGATGGTTCATCTTTCAGCAGGACAATTACCCTAAGCACACAGACAAGATATCACAGGAGTGTCTTCAGGACAACTCTGTGAATGTCCTCGAGTGGCCCAGCCAGAGCCCAGACCTGAATCTGATTGAACATCTCTGGAGAGATCTGAAAATGACTATGCACAGACATACGGATTGACGGACGGACGCAAAGTCTTCGCAATATCCAGTGGCCGTATTTTGGCCTCTGGTAAAAACCACGACTTAAACTCTAGAAAATTCAGTAACATACCCTCATAACTCAATGACTTACAAGGTGATAACATTTATTGTTTTTGAGCTATTGCACTAATAGACTGGGGGGGGGGGGGGTCATTCACTGACTTAATTTTACAAGATGATAGCACTTATTGTTTTTGAGTTATTGCATGAATAAACTGGAGAGAACACATTTACAGGGTCATTGTCTTGGCGCTTCCATTGCTCCTGACCTCTGAATGCTCATTGTTCTTCCATGCAGCTTACTGCAGCAGCTGAGCCCGTACTCGAGTGTCGTAATTTGGGGCGACGCGTGTTGTCATTTGGCGTTGTATAAATAAATTGAATAAAGTTTGGATAAAGCAGCGAGGGCATTTAAAAGGGTTGTTTTGTACAAATTTGGTTTTTACACTTATGATTTAATTAAACATCTGCAATGTTGCAAAGTTGTGTCTGTGCATGACACTCCTTTGGTATAAGCAATGGTGGGCACAGTTCCGATAACAGATAATTATCGAAGATAATGTTTTCATTATCGGATTATCTTTTTAGATGACTTTAAAAACCATTATCGGACTAATTATCTTCTGATAAATTTTTGTCTGATAACTTTTAGACCGATAACGTAGTAAACAAAGCTGAACAGCGGCAAACATTTTTAAAATTTAAAGTCAGTTGAGCACCTACCTGTTAAGAGTTTCCTAACAGATGTATAATTCCACCCTCTGCAAACAGAAGAGAGCTGCTTCCAGGAGAAACTGCTCTATTGTCTGTAGGCAAAGGAAAATTGGTCACAAAAAAAAAAAAAAAATCATTTCCTTTAACACCATACTGAAACACTGGCAATATCACCCAAGTCATCCAGAGGAATACATTTTTAACTTATGGTTCAATTTTTAACCAAACTAATTTCGGACAAGTTATTTAAAATTACTGTCATGTCTGAAGATTTATAAAGTGAAAATATCAGATATGTTTTAGTTTTAAAGTAATGTACTAATTTGTAAGGTGCTAGTGAGCACATGCTGTGCCCAGCAGTACATTAGGACAGGGTAATCTCAGTATGTTCACGACAGGACAAATGCATTTCCGACACTCTGTTCACGCTCCATGGACAACAGCATTAAACTCTAGTGCTTAAAACTCTCGTGAATATATTCTCTGGGTTTATAGACGTGGTTATTGTATTTGCATTTGTTAAATTCCACACATCTTAAATGTAGCAGACACAGATTATCTGGAATTTTGTTTTGGCGGGTTTTCAAGGCCTCTACTGCCATCTACTGGCCAGTAGTGTTCATGGCAGTTCATGGCAGTATTCATCCTGAAGCTGAGCAGACACTGTATGATATTTTAATCACTGTACTTGGTTTCAGTTCAAACTGTACCACAGAACCGCACGGTGTAAAAGTTCAGAGGGCACGATTTATGTTCTCACACACATTGTACACATCGAACTCGTGTTTCCAGAAGCAAAACGTAAGCTTTTTTCAAACTTAACTTTACAAAAACTCTCGATGGGAGACATAAAAGTTCAAAAACAAAACAAAACAACAACAAAAAACATTACAAGACAGCTCTGCGGTGTTTGCACATGCACAGTGCGAGCAGTTGGATGCTTGTAGCTCTTCAGCAGCAGGATACCCTCACGACGGCCAACCAGAATAATATCAAACAGGTTAGATTTTCAATTGACCATACGATCGGCGATCAAGAGGTGGTCGTGAGATGTTAAACGCAGGTTGTTACTCCATGTACACTACACGATGCAGGACGTGCGATTAACCTGAAACTCGGTCCAAAAATTCTCGCACGAATGAAAAATCATCTGAAAAAGTGCCAAAACTTGCACTGTGTAAAGCCAACATTTATGTGTCAAGACAATATTAAGTGCATGTTTTACAATATAATAAAACGTGCGCACATCATAAAATGTGCGCACATTCTCTCCACATGCAAAACATTTTGCAATGACACTTCCAGGGCTCCGTAAAAAAAATGCCTGTTTTTACTAATAAAAAATGGAATATTTTACAAAAGCACATTTATCTGTAAACACCAACACACGACATACGTCACATTAACGTGCTGGTTTACATAATGAATGACTGAACCAATCAATGTTGAGCAGAGGCACTTTTACCCAGAATCCTTTGTGATCTGTCTGTGTTTGTTACAAAACCTCAGAATTAGTGCATTATTCAACATTAAAAGATATGTTATATTTTAACTTTGTACAAATGACAGAATTGACATTAATGGAGTTATTCTATAAGTATTAATTTTATTTATACCCCAAACCATAAGTCAGCATGACTTTATTTTCCAAGACCTCCGCCTGACCGGAGTGTTGTGATCGGTAGAGAGCTTTGTGGTTGCTCTCAGGGTGTGTGCTGGAAGTTTCAGCAGTGAGCAGGATGTTCAAAGACAGAAATGTGGGCTCATTGTTTGGGTCTGTTGTTGTTTTTAATGCTACTAGAAGCGATCATAGTGTTAAAACTCTAATTCAGTTTATTAGTAGTTGCAAATGTACCAGAGATGATACTGGAATTTATTGGTTATCTGTAACTTTTGATACATTTTTGGGTGGTTTATTGTTTTATCTTTATCAAAGATAACTTTTCAGTTATCTGATTATCTGTTATTGAAGTTAATTTTTATTATCTGTGCCCACCACTGGGTATAAGCAAAAGTGGAAAAAACAGCACTTTTTAGACTTCTGAGACATAAGGATTGGAGTTGAAAGTTGACACCTACTAAAACTCGCCTTGCTGTCCAAATACACTACGTGACCCCTTTAAGATCCCTGTGGTCACTGCGTAATCAGTCAGAGATGTTTTTTTCTCTGATGAATGTGTCTCTGTACAGACCTAGTGGGAAAACGTCTAGACTGTACGGTGTTTGTTGGTGAAGCAGTGTGAACGTGGAACTGTTTTTACTGAGTAATTACACTGTAGGAGGAACTCTGTGACCTTAACGTGTTCCTCTTTTTCTTTCGTTGCTCTCGGGCTCCTTCAGTCGACCGGCTCTTGTCTTAATGTGCTTCATGACTAATTGATGGGTTGTTTTCTTTACATGATTTATGGCCATGTGCTGACTGATCACTTGGTGCCAGACTGAAATACATTGTTTTTTCATTCCGGTAACGTCATGGCTTTTCTGTAAAAACCTAGAAAGAAAAAAGTCTGCAGTTGGAGTATGCCACCACTAAATTTGTCATTTTTGTTAAAGGACATATTGTGCATAAATTTATTTGTATCCATTTTTTGTTTTGTTTTGTTTTTGCAGTTAGGTAATACGGTGAGTTATGATTCACCATCTTACAATCCCAAATTTGAAAAAGATGGGGCAGAATGGAAAATGCAAAAACAAACTTATAAACAAAAACACAGTGATTCTTAGATATGCTTTGACTTCTGTTTCATTGCATATGGTAAGAACACAAGATATTCTGTTTTATTTCTGTTCAGATTCATTTCATTTGTTATCTACAGTACATTTGATTGGAACTGAAGATCCATTCCTGCATTTCAGGTATGCAACACATTCCAAAAAAAAGTTGGGACGTTAAAACATTCACCATTGTGTAATGTTGCCGTTCCTTCTCACAATATTTAAAAGGCATTTTGCCATTAAGGATACAAGTGATGGTCAAATTTTGCCCATTCTTCTTGCAAACACATCTTAAGGTGTGCAACAGTAAGAGGTTGATGTTGCATTTTTTTATTTCAAAATTCTCCACACATTTTCCACTGGGGACAGGTCAGAACTGCAGGCAGGCCAATCCAGTACCCGTACTCTTCCTCTGCAGCCACGCCTTTGTATTGTGTGCAGAATGTAGTTTTGCATTGCCTTTTTGAAAAATGAATTGATGTCCCTGGAAAAGACATAATGTTGAAGGCAGCAAAAGCTTGTTGTCAGTAACAGTCTGGATGGTTCATTTAGTTTCTGGTCCAGAGCATAACTGGACAAGATTAACATAAAGCTTCCTGTTTGTACAATAAAATAGTAAGTGGTGTTTGTGAATGTAATTCTATATTGTAGTGCAAGGTTTCTCAAAGTAATCTCTTGCCCAGGGGTTATATCAGCTATTGATGCAGTGTGATCTGAGGGATCAGATATCACAAGTGTTCGGCTTAGGATTCCACCTTTTCCCTTGATGCACTGAAATTTCTCCAGATTCCTTAATACAGTTGACAATACTATGCATTGTAGAGGGAGAAATATGAAAATCCCTTCCCATCTTACTTTGAGGAATATTGTTCTTAAACATTTCAATAATTTTCTCATGCATTTGTTGACGAACTGGAAATCCTTTGCCATCTTTGGGCCTCCTATTTAGACAGGATTAGTTCTACAGTTCTATATGGTTAGGTGGAGTTGTGTAATTTTACCATAGTATTACTATAATATTTATGGCTGATTTACAAAGGAGATAAGAAATCTCAGTATAAATGAAAGAGATGGGAGTGGCTACTCAATAAAGAAGCATGATGCACCACATCACCCCTAAAATAAATGAATAATAAATAAATAAAAGCTAACTTTCCAGGCTTCTGCACTTTTTCAGTTTTTCATTTCCATGTTTTCCGCTCTGTGACTGAACACATCCAACTTATTAGAAACTGTCGTCTTGTTAACTGTTGTCTTCACTTTGTCCCCCTTCGCTGTTTGCACCTTGTACAGAGGTGTGTTATGTGCATAGGTGCTGAAACGGTTTTGTGGCCCCTTTAAATGATGAAGTCAGAGGGAAATTGTGCACTTGCACACATCAATAACTCAGTTTATGCCAACAGACAGTGAATCAAATTTGAAGCCATCCATCGTTTGTGGAATTTCCCTTGATACACTGATGAGCACTTTGTGGTCTGGTCCAGACTCTCCAGAGTATTTGAAAGAAGAGAATATAATGTTACAGTGCTGCTCTCCCAAAGCGTTTCATCTTCCTGATATATACCTGCTATGTGCAAAGAGATCAATAGGGAAGATTCCATTCATACCATTACTCAACACTGCAAAAAAGGTGTAATAATTCAACCGTGGAATACTGTATAATCTACCAATTAGTGTTGTCTCACAAACATCCATTACTTACTGTGTATTTACACTCAACAAAAATATAAACGCAACACTTTTGGTTTTGCTCACATTTTGTATGAGATGAACTCAAAGATCTAAAACTTTTTCCACATACACAATATCACCATTTCCCTCAAATATTGTTCACAAACCAGTCTAAATCTGTGATAGTGAGCACTTCTCCTTTGCTGAGATAATCCATCCCACCTCACAGGTGTGCCATACCAAGATGCTGATTAGACACCATGATTAGTGCACAGGTGTGCCTTAGACTGTCCACAATAAAAGGCCACTCTGAAAGGTGCAGTTTTGTTTTATTGGGGGGGATACCAGTCAGTATCTGGTGTGACCACCATTTGCCTCATGCAGTGCAACACATCTCCTTCGCATAGAGTTGATCAGGTTGTCAATTGTGGCCTCTGGAATGTTGGTCCACTCCTCTTCAATGGCTGTGCGAAGTTGCTGGATATTGGCAGGAACTGGTACACGCTGTTGTATACGCCGGTCCAGAGCGGCGTATACGACTGCGTATCCGACTGCGTATCCGACTGTTTAATTTGTTTTAATTAAACAGTTGGATTCCCCTGGTCCGCACCAGTTCTAAGTCAGCTGCTAGGCGCCAGTGAGTATGCCGGCCATGCAAGAACTGGGACATTTTCAGCTTCCAAGAATTGTGTACAGATCCTTGCAACATGGAGCCGTGCATTATCCTGCTGCAGCATGAGGTGATGTTCTTGGATGTATGGCACAACAATGGGCCTCAGGATCTCGTCACGGTATCTCTGTGCATTCAAAATGCCATCAATAAAATGCACCTGTGTTCTTCGTCCATAACAGATGCCTGCCCATACCATAACCCCACCGCCACCATGGGCCACTCGATCCACAACCTTGACATCAGAAAACCGCTCACCCACACGACGCCACACACGCTGTCTGCCATCTGCCCTGGACAGTGTGAACCAGGATTCATCCATGAAGAGAACACCTCTCCAATGTGCCAAATGCCAGCAAATGTGAGCATTTGCCCACTCAAGTCGGTTACGAACAGGAGTAAGGTTGAGACCCCAATGAGGACGACGAGCATACAGACGAGCTTCCCTGAGATGGTTTCTGACAGTTTGTGCAGAAATTCTTTGGTTATGCAAACCGATTGTTTCAGCAGCTGTCCGAGTGGCTGGTCTCAGACGATCTTGGAGGTGAACATGCTGGATGTGGAGGTCCTGGGCTGGTGTGGTTACACGTGGTCTGCGGTTGTGAGGCTGGTTGGATGTACTGCCAAATTCTCTGAAACGCCTTTGGAGACGGCTTATGGTAGAGAAATGAACATTCAATACATGAGCAACAGCTCTGGTTTACATTCCTGCTGTCAGCATGCCAATTGCACGCTCCTTCAAATCTTGCGACATCTGTGGGATTGTGCTGTGTGATAAAACTGCACCTTTCAGAGTGGCCTTTTATTGTGGGCAGTCTAAGGCACACCTGTGCACTAATCATGGTGTCTAATCAGCATCTTGATATGGCACACCTGTGAGGTGGGATGGATTATCTCAGCAAAGGAGAAGTGCTCACTATCACAGATTTAGACTGGTTTGTGAACAATATTTGAGGGAAATGGTGATATTGTGTATGTGGAAAAAGTTTTAGATCTTTGAGTTCATCTCATACAAAATGGGAGCAAAACCAAAAGTGCTGCGTTTATATTTTTGTTGAGTGTATTAAGGTAATAAAACCGTGGTAAAGGAATAGTTTTCTTTTGCTGATAGAAACAGTTGAGGCTGCTTTGGTGGAAGAAGTTAAATCAAAAGATCAAAAAGCAAAACAGATGCTCCTCCTTATGGCTAAGCTGAAAATCACAGGATTTTTATGAACATTAAAATTGAAAACCTTTGGCATGATTTTCAGTCCCAACTAGTTATCTGACTTGCATAGACTGCCTTTATTTCTTTAATGTTGCAGGGATTCTGCTCCTCAAAATACTCCCTTCAGCTTCTCAACACACTGTCCTTGCTTGAACTTGCTTGGTCTCTTTGTCTGGCTAATACTTGTAAGTGCTTTTCTCCTTTCTTAGTTTTCAGCTTCATGTACTGCATGCTACATAGCTTCCATAGCTTTTGCCACTTTTGACCTTACACTCGATCTCCTTGTGCTCATCTACTTTTATCATCTCTCCGACTATCCCAACTCTTTTCACCCACCTCTCTTTCTTATTATACTTTCCTGCACATCTTCATTCCACCGCCAAGTCTCCTGGTCTTCCTCTCCTCTGTCCCGATGTCACACCCAGTACATTCCTGGCTTTCCAATCTTTTTGCAAAATCCACATCGACCAGTAACTACCTCATTGCCTTTGCTGGTTTCACCAATACGCCCACTGAAGTCTGCTCCAGTCACTGCTCCCAGATTTGTGATCTGCATGTTTAGTAAAATTTAGGCCTGCTGCAACCCTACTCATTTATCTGGGCTTGGGACTGGCACTCCAAATACACTGGTTGAGGTGGGGGTGGGGGAGCGATGAGCACTGCAGATCAAAGATCAGCTATCAGGATCAAAGAACATTAGAGGAAATCAGCACATTGGCAGAGGTGTCTACTCTTTGACTGCTCTTCTTGATGTTTGCACCGGCTTTTGTTCAAAGAAAACAAGTAAAATAAAAAAGAGAGCAGCAACCTCAGCAAGCCAAAAAAAAAAAAAAGAGAAAAAAAAAAAGCTGAAGGCAAACATCAATTCTTTAACTATTTGTGTTATATTTGTGATTTGTTGCTGCAAGTCCACAGCTGCAGACTCGTCTGTGTGATTGATGACAGTCGGGGTTATCCTGCGACAGAATCAAACACTGAATGTCTGTAGGTTTTCTCTGAAAGGTAACTAACGAGGAAAAGAAAACAGATTTTCAGCTATAGCCTATAATCCCTGTTCTTGTCTTTGTGTGAGTTTGTTCTTTGTCTTCTGTGAGGTGTTCTTTGCTAAGTTTTAATAGTATCCTGTTTTCTTTAAAGCGTGTTTATCATTGATTGATTGATTGATGCGACAGCTGCGTCAGAGCCTTCAGCGTCTTCATTGTTCACTTGTCCGTCTTTCGGTTGCTATTAGACTTAAAAGCTGTTTTGTTTCTTGCCGTGGAGCATCTACACATACCAGACCAGACCAAAAAAAAAACCCTCAATCCCACAGCTGACTTTCTTTTGGTTTTTGTTTCTGTGTATATGCGCTCAGACTGAAGAACGATATGCTGTATTCCTTCACACTGAGCTGGTTTCTTTTCTCTTATCTGTCTGTGATGCAGTTTTGACTGTTTCCTCCTCCTGTTGGATCACTTTCCCCGCAAAGGTGACACTGGCACCCTGAGACCTGCTCCAGAACGACCAGTCAGTAAAATCTGATCCTTTTGGAGTGAACAGGTCTCATCTTTGCACACCAAGGACCCGTTGATTGGGGAAAATGTCCTCCTGGTGACCTCTAACTCACCAACGCAGCAAGAAAAGGTTGCCCAGTGTCTCCACGGTAACTCTAGATTCTGTTGACACTGACAAAGAAAGCTGCGACAGCAGTGGGGATATACTTTCCTTCCAACCCCATCAGCAGTCTTTTTGAGCAGGGATGACAGAGTTGGAGTAGCAATGTGTAGCAAGCGTAGATGAAAGAGAGACAGAAATATATTTCAGATCCAAGATTTTACAGTAGAATAAGCGTTGACAAACTTGGTACAATAAGCTCTTGCCTGCAGCTGTCTAGAATCTTCTGTCGGTGGCTGGATGTCCTAGGTGCCCTGTCCCCAAGAGGGACCCTTAAGAACAAGGCGAGGAGTTGTGACATCCTCTGGGAGCTCATAGTGGAACTGCTGCTGCTTTAAGTGGAAAAGGCTCTGTCCTGGGGCCCCTCCTCTTCATCACCTACCTCCTTTCCCTTGGCAATATTTTCCACAAATTTAACATCCATTTTCACTGTTATGCTGATGACACCCAGCTGTACCGTACCACTAAAGTCTCATCCGTTCTTCCGCCCACCTCCCTCACTGATTGCATCTCTGAAATGAGAACCTGGTTCACCCTAAACTTTCTTAAATTAAACAGTAGGATTAACTTAGGTCCTCCTCATTGGCACAAAGACTACCTGATTTGGTGACAAGAAGATTTGAAGATGGGACCTAAGATGGCGCCGGAGTGTCTGTGCCGCCGCTTGGCTCTGCCTACGCGCGTGTATTTTTTATTGATTTTTATGTCTGTCACAGGGACTGTTCATTCGCTATTGGTGTATAATCGCCAGGAATTACTTAAAATCAAGGACACGGTGCAATCATGCGTGATCTATAAAGCAAAAAAGTCAAATTCTTTTTACCTGGCTGATCTCCCAGAGCAGCTCGTCTGGGTGAACGCACCTCTGCCCAGGAAGCGTAAAAGCCGGGGAGTGCGAGCTAAAGGCCTTCCTGGCTCTTTCTCCGAGCACGGTGCGGGCTTCTTCTATTCCACCGGACCTTAGAGACTGTTTCGCTGTTATGTTTCACGGCGCACTGTTGTTCCAGTCGGCGCTTGGGTGGTGCCCATCATTGGACAGCGGGAGGGTCTCTGCGTGCTGCGCCCTCGTCGTTCTCTTCATTCGGGCTCTGGTGGTGTGTCCCCGAGTAACCTTAGGCCACTGGGCCGGGTAGCTCATGCAGCTAACACGACGGCGGCTGCTACGAGGTGCGTGCTCGTGAATGCAAGGTCCATAGGGAATAAAACCTTCATTCTTCGAGACTTCTTCACATCACGATCGCTGGATATACTGTTTTTAACTGAGATGTGGATCAACGTTGGTGAGTCCACCGCTTTCTCAGAGTTATTACCTCCTGACTGTACTTTTATTAATACACCAAGAGCCTCTGGTCGTGGCGGAGGAATAGCTACTGTTCTACGGGTTGGCATTCAGCACAAAGTTGTTACGGAGTGGTCTTTTGCCTCGTTTGAACTAAGCTGTTTCGAGCTAAGAGCGCAACAGACTGATCCAGTGTTGTGCGCTGTCATTTATAAAATATTTATCTGACTTAATCGCCAACAGTGTTAACAAACCCCGTGTTCTTTTTAAAAATGTGAACTCTATTTTTAATCCTAATCCTTCCACTGCATTGGAAATAACCAATGAAACCTGTGAGAGATTTCTCTCCTTTTTTAATGATAAGGTTGCTGTGATAAGGACCAATATTTCACCCTCTTTACCTTGTGGTCCAGGGGCTAACGCATGTACGGCAGCATTTAGCCAGTTTGAGCCTGTGCCACTTGCTGTTCTTACTGGGATTGTGAGTAAACTCAAAGCCTCTACTAGTCCTACAGACCCAGTTCCTCCTCGCTTTTTTAAAGAGGTCTGGGGCACAATTGGCACCTTTGTGAGCGAGGTAATAAACAGTAGTGTGGTCTCTGGCACTGTCCCCATTTTTTGTAAAAATGCTGTTGTTGAGCCTCTGATTAAGAAGCCTGGCCTTGACCCTGTGACTTTAACAAATTATCGGCCCATTTCTAAGCTTCCTTTGGTTTCCAAGATCTTGCAGAAATGTGTGCTGGCTCAATTGCAACCGTTTTTAGATGCACATGGCATTTTAGACCCGTTTCAGTTGGGTTACAAAACGTTTCACAGTACAGAGTCTGCACTTCTTAAGGTTTTTAATGACCTGTTTTTAATAGCTGATGCGGGAAGCTCTGCTATTTTAGTGCTTTTAGACCTGACTGCTGCCTTTGACACAGTGGACCATGCAACTCTCTTATCTCGCTTGGAAACCTGTGTGGGTGTCAGGGGGATTGCTTTGAAGTGGTTTGAATCTTACTTGAGTGGGAGGTCCTTCTCCATGAGGCTGGGGGACTCCTGCTCCTCTTCTGCTCCCCTGCAGTGCGGTGTCCCCCAGGGTTCTATCTTAGGCCCAATTCTTTTTGCTCTGTATCTCCTCCCACTCGGGGAGATATTTAGAAAACATGGCATGTCATACCATTTTTATGCTGATGACTGCCAAATTTACATGCCGATTCTCAAAAATAACCACTGCCCTCTGACACCCCTTTTTTCGACTGTCTCTGTGATGTCAAGGCTTGGTTAGCACAGAATTATTTAAAACTTAACGAGGGAAAAACTGAAATAATTCTGTTTGGCAATTCCCGCTTTGACTTGGGACCTCTCCAAAGTTTTGTGCGTCCCAAAGCCACCAGCCTTGGTGTCACCATAGACAGCGATCTTAAACTTGATAAACAGGTTAACGCGGTTTTAAAATCGAGCTTTTTTTTATCTTCGTCTTTTATCAAAAGTGAAACCTTTTATCCCTTTTAATTTGTTTGAACAAGTCATGCACGCTTTTATTTCTTCTTGTTTAGACTACTGCAATGCACTTTATTCCGGAATTAGCCATAACACACTTTCCCGACTGCAGTTAGTCCAGAATTCAGCGGCTCGACTTTTAACAGGGGCCAGAAAGCGTGAGCACATTACCCCAATTTTGGCTTCTCTGCACTGGCTCCCTGTACGTTTCAGAATTGATTTTAAGATACTTTTGTTTGTTTTTAAAGCTCTGAATGGACTGGCCCTGCAATATATCATCAACTGCCTCCAGGTTTACACTCCAGCACGAGCTCTGAGGTCCGTGGGCCAGTCCCAGCTCATGGTGCCTAGGACGAGACTTAAAACTTGAGGGGACAGAGCCTTCTCCGTGGTCGGTCCCAGACTCTGGAACGCTCTGCTCTACACGTCCGATCTGCTCCCACTGTGGAGTGTTTTAAGTCCCGTCTTAAGGCCCACTTTTATTCCTTGGCTTTTAACACTGTGTGAGTTGTACGGTTCTTGTGTCTTATTTTAGTTTTTATTTTATTGAAATTTATCTTTTTATCATGGTTTTATTTATTTATGTATTATTTTATCTTATCTATTTTACTGTTATTATTACTATTTTGCGTGTCTATGCTTTTGCTGTGCAGCACTTTGGAGACTCGAGTCTGTTTAAATCTGCTTTATAAATAAAGTGGATTGGATTGGATTGATCCAAAACCGACAGTTATTCTCCCACTACTGATAATTCCACCATCCCCACATCCCCCCAGGTTAAAAGTCTGGGTGTCATCCTTGACAGTGTCCTATCCTTTCATTCCCACATCAGTAACATCAACATCATCATCATCAGTAACTGCGTCTGCCTACTTCCACCTATCATCAAGCGCCTCTGCTCCCACTGCTGCCATTCTTGCTAACAATCTTGTCCCCCCTGTTTGGATTATTGTAATTCTCTCCTCTTCAGTCTCCCTCATGAATCCCTCTATAATCTTCAAATGGTCCAAAATTCAGCTGCCCACATAATAACTCAAACCCCCTCCATCCACAGCTTCATTGGCTTCCGGTTCAGTTTCATTCAATTCAAAATCCTCTTGTTAACATTCAAGGTCATTCACAACCACATCTGACCTCTTTGTTCCCACTCCCTCAGATCTACCTCCATATACCTGTCTGTCCCCTCTGCTCGTCTCACTACCACAGGGAGCAGAGAGCATTTAGCCTCTCTGCTCCCCGTCTCTGAAATTCATTATCATCTCAACTCGGAAACATCGATTCACTCCCCCATTTCAAATCACAACTCAAAACACATTTCTTTATGACTGCTTATTCCATTTGCGTGTCGCTAGCATGGCCCAACAGAGGGTCACCCCTTTGAGTCTGGTCTGCTTGAGGTTTCTTCCTCTAATCATCGGAGGGAGTTTTTCCTTACCACTGTCACCTGTGTGCACCCTGAGGCAGCTTTGTTGTGATTTGGTGCTATACAAATGAAATAAATTGAAACTGAATTGGAAAAAGTGTATAAAAAACAAACAAAAAAGCAAAAAAACAAACTGGATGCTGCACCACCGTCTCCTGCAAACGGACGAATGCCAGGATTCCATTTGATGTCTACTGCTCTGTCTATTTTACTTTGTGTATTATTGTACGGTGTCCTTGAGTTCCAAGAAAGGTGCCTTCAAATTAAATGGATTATTATTGTTGTTACTATTATAATAAAGGAACATTTACATTTTAGCAGCTTGTTATGACACAATACCAATACATAGAAGACGGGAAAAACACAGGAAGAGATCAGACTGAGTGGGGGTGACCATCTGGTATAGCTATACTAACCAGACAACAGTCACAACACAAGATTGAAAGAAGATACAATAACACAAATGTTGCAACTAAACAGCCAAGTGCTATCAATCACTGTTTGCAAAGGCAAGCTAATCAAATCAAACACAATGAAGTGTGGATCAGAGTCATTGAAAAAGGAGTGTCCCCAGAGCCACATCCACACCAGCTGGACCTCCTGTTTCCCTTCAAGAAGCATTGCCACTCAAAGTGAGTCAGATCTGAAAGTTCCCATTTAGGCCATGCGCATTGATGCAACGTCTCAGTGAATTCAGACATTCAGGAGTTCACAAACAGCTGCTCAATGTCATGTTTGTTTTTGATTCATTCCACTTCTTGTGAAAGTGACCTCCAGATAGACAGTATGCATTGTGGTGCAGGATCAAAGTGATTCAGACTCCACACCTGCTTAACGCTGCATATATCAACAGATGTTTGTCACTCACTTAAGTGAATTAACCCCCAAAGTCCATCCGATTGAACGCTTTGGAGGAGTTTGATGGAACACATCCTACTGGGGAGTCGATGACACTGGAGAGATTACATACGTGGTCCTGCGGGACGCTAAATCCCGCCCCCACACTGTCACCTGTGGGGTCCCCCAGGGCTCCGTGCTTGGTCCCACCCTCTTCACCATCTACGTGCTTCCCTTTGGGTGTGTCGTCAGCAGGCATGGAATTAATTTCCATTGCTATGTTGACGACACACAGCTCTATCTCAAGGTTACCCCCTCTGCCACTGTCACCCGCCTCAACTCCTGCCTGGAGGAGATAAGGGCATGGATGAGTCAGAACTTCCTGCAGCTGAATGGCTCAAAAACCGAAGCCATTCAAACCGGTAATTCTTACCAACTCCACTCCTCTCCGATCACCTCCATTTCTTTCTTTGGTCACAGCATCTCCCTTTCTCCCTCTGTTACAAACCTTGGTGTCAAGTTTGACCCCCACCTTTCTTTTGACAACCATGTAATCCACATCTGCAAAACTTCCTTCTTTCACCCCCGTAATATTTCCAAACTCCGTTTTTCCCTTTCCCTTCCAGCTGCAGAGAAGTTCGTCCATGCCTTTGTCTCCTCCAGGTAGGACTACTGTAATGCACTCCCCATCGGGATCCCTGGCAGGAGCATCCAAAAGCTCCAGTATGTTCAGAACAGCACTGCCAGGGTTCTGATGAGGGTGCGGAAACACGAGCCCATCACCCCCATCCTCCACACCCTCCACTGGCTCCCTGTTCACCTCCGTACCTTGAGTACAAGGTCCTGCTGCACACCCACTGCTGTCTCCATGGTGATGCCCCTACCTACCTCACAGACCTGCTCACTTTACACACCTCAGGCAGAAACCAGTCAGGCCAACAGCACCATCTGCTCCTGTCCAGGACATGGCTCAAGACCATGGGGGACCGAGCCTTCGAGGCCGCTGCTCCCCATCTCTGGAACACTCTACCAGGCCACCTCAGGGCCTCACAGATGGTTGATGCTTTTAAGAATGGTCTAAAAATTTATCTTTTTAGAAAAGCTCACAGCTAATGTTATTAATTGATGTGTATATTTTTATGATGTTTTTACTGTTATTATTTTTTGTCTGTGTTGCACTTTGAGATTTGGAATCAAACATAAAGTGCAATATAAATAAATTTTTTTATTATTATTACATATCCCATCTATCCTGGGAATACTATGGGATCCTCCTGCCAGTAGGAGCAGCTAGTGTTGTAGAAAGATGTGTGGGCTTAGCATGCTACCACCTCAGCTCTGAAAATACAGGAAAATTAGCAAAAATCTAAAACTCCTGAGGTGTCAAGGTGAATTTTAACATAAAAAAAATTTACTCTGCTGTTCCAAGGACACATTCAGCAGTGGTGGGCTCGCTAGTGTAAATGTTAGCTTCAATAACCGCTAATCTGCCAACGGTAATAATGCTAAACCGATAAATTGCTAAAACCTTTTGTCGAAGCTACTGATAACAGCCAGCCACTAACGTTTATGATATGAATTTAGTTTTGGTTTTGTTTTTTGGCTCAAAAACCCAGAAAAACAGAGCTAGAGAGCTGAAATTTTAATAAACATAAAGATGGAGGCTCCTAAAACAATTTAGCATGCTAGGAACAGATGATGTTCAAGATGTATATCAATAATTAAATGAACAAATGAAATTAATCAGCACTTTCCGTTCAACATACAGTTTATTCACAGTACAAACAGTATAAAACAAATATGAAATATTAAGAAATAAAAACACACATGAAAAATAACTAATAATTAATGACTTTACTTTTGTTCCATCTCCTTGAGATAATGCTTGTTGCCTTTGTGCAATGTGTCAGTTTCACTTATTGGATAAATGTATAAGCTGCAACAGGAAGAAACATGCATTATTTTAGGGTTTACAAACATTTTTGACCATTAAACATTATCCAAAAATATGTTAACGGACTTAAAGTTTGTGGACTTTAAATTAGTGCAAAATATTGTTTTTCGAAGTTATCTAAAAAAGCTAATCTGTTCACATTCTGGCACAGTTTTTCCACAAACTTCACCCTGATTCCTGATCACCTTCAGCATTCTATAGTAATGCAGGTCGGCTCTCTGTCTGATGATTGTGGCAGCTGACGATGCGATAATAATTCACCATGACAGCATTTGAACGCTAAAAATAGATGCAGGTATAACAGAATGGATAGCCGCGTACCACCGAGATGGCCATTTCTGGGTTTGTGACATCACGTGAAAACATTCCATAGTCCAGTTTACTGCTTCACACAGTTCTTGATTCGATTACTGCATTGATATGAGAGTTAGCATCAATGATGATGGTGAGGAAAGAAAAGAATAATTGACAAGGACGCTCAGCGAAGCACCAAGGTCCTTCTGTCACCCGGTGCCACGCCACGCCTTGCTGCAGAGTTCTTCAGAAAACTTCCTCTTCAGACTTTCTGTTAATATCGGTTTTGAGGTGATCTTATTAGAGGTGCTGAGCTATAAATAGATTGGGGGAAACGGACCAGTGAACACTTTCAGGATGTGGAAGCAGAGGAGGATGTGGGTGACACGGCACATGGAGGTTAATGGGGATTTGGTGTGAGCAAAAATGTGATCCATGCCGTGAAAGGCAGGATATGCAGTTTATCAATGAAGAAAACAGATTCCCAGGAGGTTTGATTTTAGTGTTATGGATCAAGAAATGTGTTTGCTTCAAAATACAAAAAGCAAAGATTGCAAGCTGAAATTGATGAAGTATTTCTCTGATGAAGTTCCATCCTACAACTCAAATAAAACGGACCTATTATTGACTTCACATATTGAAACTGATGCAGTTAATTCAATTTTCACCTGTATCTACCTGGATGTTGCATTTCTGATTCCATTTGTTGGTTTGATTGTTGGAAGGAATACTTAAAAACTAAATAAATTAGCCTGACCTGGAAAGGAACCAGAAATCTGGGTGTACAGTACCAAGACATTTAACAACCATTTATCATTGTAAGACAGGATACTTACCAATTACTATGGCAATTATTGTAGGTATGTGCATGTGTGCCATATCCATCCATCCATATTCAATACCTGCTTACTCCAGTTAAGAGTCGTGGGGGTGGGGGGAACAAGAGCCTATCCCTGCATTTATTGGGCATGATGTGGGACAGGACATATATAGACAAACATATTCACACCCGCACGCACATTTGCAGTCAACTGGATGTGGGAGGAAGCTGCAGGCACAAGAACATTCAAACTCCACACAGAAAGGCCCCTGGTGGGAATAGAACCCATGACCTTCTTGCTGTGAGGCAACAGTGCTAACCACTAATCCACCGTGCTGCCTGTGTGTGCCATATATACTTAGTAAATAGATAAGTCAAGTCTGCAAACTAATTACACATGTTCAAAAACAATGTTAGACACTAAAGGATGAAGTAGCAGCAGTAGTACACAGCAAAAATCACCAGTGTTAAATTACCACTGCCAGTATAGTACCATATTACAATGGCAGTCCAAATTTAACACTGCCCGTGTTAATTTAACATGAGATATTTGTACTGACTGTCGCTTCTAAGGGACACCAGTCCATTGCTGGTTACCTCCCCTGCCAAGGCTGGGACCTATTTACAGCTAATTGGACTGGAACAAACCAGAAGGATAGTCTTGTCCATGAATACAGACAGGGAGCGTGACCAAGAATTGAACCCAAATTGGTAGTCCCACTGCTCTACAATAATTTAAAAACAATGTAAATATAATCAAGCCAAGCTCTGGCTTGCTACTGTGGTGTAAAGGATTCAAATACGACTGTTGATGAAGCGAATACAAACTCTGATTTTTGTGTGGAACTGCATCTTCAGGTTGAATTTTTATGAACCTGCTCAGTGGAGTTGGGGCATCTGGTCGTGCATCTGTAAACAGTTTTGCTTCCGCACAACTAAAGAACACGTCGTCTGATTGAAACTGTTGCTTGGTGGTGTACTGTGGGGGGCTAGAGGAAGGTTCATTTAGAAAATGAGGGTTGTCCATTATATAATATGGCCAGCACAGATGCCATCTTGATTTTTGTGTCAGTTCAAAAGGTATTGGACTGTCAGGTTTCAGCCCCAGTCTGGCCCAGTCATGTTTTGTCCCTTATTGTTTTTATTTGGTCATTTTATTTTAGTTATTAATCTAGTCTCATCGTACTTTGGTTCTGATTATCTTGTTCCTGTGTGTAATACTTTTGTCAATGGTTTGTTTCAATTATTTCCTGTTTATCTTACTTTAGTCATGTGTCTAGTTTCATTCCTACCTTTGTATATTCATTAGTTTTATTTCCTGTTTGCTTTTCTTTTGTCTTATGTTGAATTATCTGTTTATGGATCCACATAGTTCCATTCTGGTTTGGTCTTAGTCTTTTAGTCTTACATTTGTTTCATGGTTTAATTCTTTGTTCCTTCATGTCAGGTTTTCTTTATTTTATTTCTTGTGTATTGGGACTTGAGTTTTGTTCATCTTTTGTCTTGGTGTTTTATTTTGATCACTGTGGTTAGTTTTACCATCTTGTCAGGTCCTGTTCACTTTGCATTTGTCTTCCTGCACTATCTGGCATCTGCTTCTCTCACCTTCATTGTAATTCTGTCTGCTCTGTCTTCTTGCACTCTCTTGACTCCTGTCCCACCTCTGTCTCATCTGACCACACCCCTTCCAGAACCTTCCCTGACACCTGTGCCTTGTTTCCCTAATTACTTGCACCTGTTATTTAAGCTCCTCACTTTCTCCACTCCCTGCTAGTTCGTTGTGATTTTTGTCCACGTTCCAGCCTTTGTTTTTGCTCTGCATATGCCTTGCCTTTTTTGACTGTGCTTTGTTTTTTGACCTTGCTCCTGCCTCTGCCCATGTATTGTGTCTCCTGGTATTTTTGAACCATGCTTGTTGTTGACTACGCCTCTGCCTGACCCCTGCCTGTGCCGCTGCTTCTCGGACTGCCTTTTTGTGTACCGAACCCCAGCCTGATTTTTGACATAAAGCCTTTAACCTAAACCTCAGTATTTTGAGTCTGCATTTGTGTTCAACCTCCTTCTGTGCCACGCCTACCCAGCTCATGACATGGACGAGGCTAGATAAATTAAGTATCCTTTTGAAAAAGGGGGTCATTACACCTTATACACCAATTGCAAAGTGGCAATGTTTTACTATACAAATACATCACCTTTAAAGCACCGGTGTCGCCAATCGAATGGTCCTCCCTAAAAATCGGTCCTCCATTTGCATCCGTGCATGCGTCATTCAATCAATCAATCAATTTTTTTATATAGCACCAAATCACAACAAACAGTTGCCCCAAGGTGCTTTATATTGTAAGGCAAGGCCATACAATAATTATGTAAAACCCCAACGGTCAAAACGACCCCCTGTGAGCAAGCACTTGGCTACAGTGGGAAGGAAAAACTCCCTTTTGACAGGAAGAAACCTCCAGCAGAACCAGGCTCAGGGAGGGGCAGTCTTCTGCTGGGACTGGTTGGGGCTGAGGGAGAGAACCAGGAAAAAGACATGCTGTGGAGGGGAGTAGAGATCGATCACTAATGATTAAATGCAGAGTGGTGCATACAGAGCAAAAAGAGAAAGAAACAGTGCATCATGGGAACCCCCCAGCAGTCTACGTCTATAGCAGCATAACTAAGGGATGGTTCAGGGTCACCTGATCCAGCCCTAACTATAAGCTTTAGCAAAAAGGAAAGTTTTAAGCCTAATCTTAAAAGTAGAGAGGGTGTCTGTCTCCCTGATCTGAATTGGGAGCTGGTTCCACAGGAGAGGAGCCTGAAAGCTGAAGGCTCTGCCTCCCATTCTACTCTTACAAACCCTAGGAACTACAAGTAAGCCTGCAGTCTGAGAGCGAAGCGCTCTATTGGGGTGATATGGTACTACGAGGTCCCTAAGATAAGATGGGACCTGATTATTCAAAACCTTATAAGTAAGAAGAAGAATTTTAAATTCTATTCTAGAATTAACAGGAAGCCAATGAAGAGAGGCCAATATGGGTGAGATATGCTCTCTCCTTCTAGTCCCCGTCAGTACTCTAGCTGCAGCATTTTGAATTAACTGAAGGCTTTTTAGGGAATGTTTAGGACAACCTGATAATAATGAATTACAATAGTCCAGCCTAGAGGAAATAAATGCATGAATTAGTTTTTCAGCATCACTCTGAGACAAGACCTTTCTGATTTTAGAGATATTGCGTAAATGCAAAACAGCAGTCCTACATATTTGCTTAATATGCGCACTGAAGGACATATCCTGATCAAAAATGACTCCAAGATTTCTCACAGTATTACTAGAGGTCAGGGTAATGCCATCCAGAGTAAGGATCTGGTTAGACACCATGTTTCTAAGATTTGTGGGGCCAAGTACAATAACTTCAGTTTTATCTGAGTTTAAAAGCAGGAAATTAGAGGTCATCCATGTCTTTATGTCTGTAAGACAATCCTGCAGTTTAGCTAATTGGTGTGTGTCCTCTGGCTTCATGGATAGATAAAGCTGGGTATCATCTGCGTAACAATGAAAATTTAAGCAATACCGTCTAATAATACTGCCTAAGGGAAGCATGTATAAAGTGAATAAAATTGGTCCTAGCACAGAACCTTGTGGAACTCCATAATTAACTTTAGTCTGTGAAGAAGATTCCCCATTTACATGAACAAATTGTAATCTATTAGACAAATATGATTCAAACCACCGCAGCGCAGTGCCTTTAATACCTATGGCATGCTCTAATCTCTGTAATAAAATTTTATGGTCAACAGTATCAAAAGCAGCACTGAGGTCTAACAGAACAAGCACAGAGATGAGTCCACTGTCCGAGGCCATAAGAAGATCATTTGGAACCTTCACTAATGCTGTTTCTGTACTATGATGAATTCTAAAACCTGACTGAAACTCTTCAAATAGACCATTCCTCTGCAGATGATCAGTTAGCTGTTTTACAACTACCCTTTCAAGAATTTTTGAGAGAAAAGGAAGGTTGGAGATTGGCCTATAATTAGCTAAGATAGCTGGGTCAAGTGATGGCTTTTTAAGTAATGGTTTAATTACTGCCACCTTAAAAGCCTGTGGTACATAGCCAACTATCAAAGATAGATTGATCATATTTAAGATCGAAGCATTAAATAATGGTAGGGCTTCCTTGAGCAGCCTGGTAGGAATGGGGTCTAATAAACATGTTGATGGTTTGGATGAAGTAACTAATGAAAATAACTCAGACAGAACAATCGGAGAGAAAGAGTCTAACCAAATACCGGCATCACTGAAAGCAGCCAAAGATAACGATACGTCTTTGGGATGGTTATGAGTAATTTTTTCTCTAATAGTTAAAATTTTGTTAGCAAAGAAAGTCATGAAGTCATTACTAGTTAAAGTTAATGGAATACTCAGCTCAATAGAGCTCTGACTCTTTGTCAGCCTGGCTACAGTACTGAAAAGAAACCTGGGGTTGTTCTTATTTTCTTCAATTAGTGATGAGTAGAAAGATGTCCTAGCTTTACGGAGGGCTTTTTTTATAGAGCAACAGACTTTTTTCCAGGCTAAGTGAAGATCTTCTAAATTAGTGAGACGCCATTTCCTCTCCAACTTATGGGTTATCTGCTTTAAGCTACGAGTTTGTGAGTTATACCACGGAGTCAGGCACTTCTGACTTAAAGCTCTCTTTTTTAGAGGAGCTACAGCATCCAAAGTTGTCTTCAATGAGGATGTAAAACTATTGACGAGATACTCTATCTCACTTACAGAGTTTAGGTAGCTACTCTGCACTGTGTTGGTATATGGCATTAGAGAACATAAAGAAGGAATCATATCCTTAAACCTAGTTACAGTGCTTTCTGAAAGACTTCTAGTGTAATGAAACTTATTCCCCACTGCTGGGTAGTCCATCAGAGTAAATGTAAATGTTATTAAGAAATGATCAGACAGAAGGGAGTTTTCAGGGAATACTGTTAAGTCTTCTATTTCCATACCATAAGTCAGAACAAGATCTAAGATATGATTAAAGTGGTGGGTGGACTCATTTACTTTTTGAGCAAAGCCAATAGAGTCTAATAATAGATTAAATGCAGTGTTAAGGCTGTCATTCTCAGCATCTGTGTGGATGTTAAAATCGCCCACTATAATTATCTTATCTGAGCTAAGCACTAAGTCAGACAAAAGGTCTGAAAATTCACAGAGAAACTCATAGTAACGACCAGGTGGACGATAGATAATAACAAATAAAACTGGTTTTTGGGACTTCCAATTTGGATGGACAAGACTAAGAGTCAAGCTTTCAAATGAATTAAAGCTCTGTCTGGGTTTTTGATTAATTAATAAGATGGAATGGAAGATTGCTGCTAATCCTCCGCCCCGGCCCGTGCTATGAGCATTCTGACAGTTAGTGTGACTCGGGGGTGTTGACTCATTTAAACTAACATATTCATCCTGCTGTAACCAGGTTTCTGTAAGGCAGAATAAATCAATATGTTGATCAATTATTATATCATTTACCAACAGGGACTTAGAAGAGAGAGACCTAATGTTTAATAGACCACATTTAACTGTTTTAGTCTGTGGTGCAGTTGAAGGTGCTATATTATTTTTTCTTTTGAATTTTTATGCTTAAATAGATTTTTGCTGGTTATTGGTAGTCTGGGAGCAGGCACCGTCTCTACGGGGATGGGGTAATGAGGGGATGGCAGGGGGAGAGAAGCTGCAGAGAGGTGTGTAAGACTACAACTCTGCTTCCTGGTCCCAACCCTGGATAGTCACGGTTTGGAGGATTTAAGAAAATTGGCCAGATTTCTAGAAATGAGAGCTGCTCCATCCAAAGTGGGATGGATGCCGTCTCTCCTAACAAGACCAGGTTTTCCCCAGAAGCTTTGCCAATTATCTATGAAGCCCACCTCATTTTTTGGACACCACTCAGACAGCCAGCAATTCAAGGAGAACATGCGGCTAAACATGTCACTCCCGGTCTGATTGGGGAGGGGCCCAGAGAAAACTACAGAGTCCGACATTGTTTTTGCAAAGTTACACACCGATTTAATGTTAATTTTAGTGACCTCCGATTGGCGTAACCGGGTGTCATTACTGCCGACGTGAATTACAGTCTTACCAAATTTACGCTTAGCCTTAGCAAGCAGTTTCAAATTTCCTTCAATGTCGCCTGCTCTGGCCCCCGGAAGACAATTGACTATGGTTGCTGGTGTCGCTAACTTCACATTTCGCAAAACAGAGTCGCCAATAACCAGAGTTTGATCCTCGGCGGGTGTGTCGCCGAGTGGGGAAAAACGGTTAGAGATGTGAACGGGTTGGCGGTGTACACGGGGCTTCTGTTTAGGGCTATGCTTCCTCCTCACAGTCACCCAGTCAGCCTGCTTTCCCGGCTGCTCGGGATCTGCCAGGGGGTAACTAACGGCGGCTAAGCTACCTTGGTCCGCACCGACTACAGGGGCCTGGCTAGCTGTAGAATTTTCCACGGTGCGGAGCCGAGTCTCCAATTCGCCCAGCCTGGCCTCCAAAGCTACGAATAAGCTACACTTATTACAAGTACCATTACTGCTAAAGGAGGCCGAGGAATAACTAAACATTTCACACCCAGAGCAGAAAAGTGCGGGAGAGACAGGAGAAGCCGCCATGCTAAATCGGCTAAGAGCTAGTAGCTACGCTAAGCTCGCGGATTCCTAAAAACACGCAAAGTGAATAATGTGTAAATAATTTAGAGGTGATTCAGCAGAAGGAGTGCTTTAGTTAAGGCACGTAAAGATTACACTGGGAAACAAATCGTAATCTAGATAACTAGATCAATCTAACTGCGCAGATTAAACAGCTAACAGATACAGAAAAACACCGCTGTGCTCCGGAACAGGAAGTGATACAATACCGCAGTGAGAGCCAACCACCAGTAGAGGCAAGCCAGTCATTAGCCGCGGTTGATGGATTAAAACCTCGTTTCTGCTTCTGCTTCAGCGACAGATATCTGAAGCTTTTGTACAACAATCATTTCCACATAAATTCAGCGTTATTTCATCATACAAGGTGGCGGAAGCGATCAGAGTGCCGCGGCTAAATGAGCTGCTAGCTGATGCGTTCACTGTGCGTTTGTCATTTCAAAGCGTCACAGAATTTCGCTGAGTTTCTGCTTAAAATGGTCTCGTTTCTGCTTAAAACTGAGTATAGAATGATTTAAGAGGTTTTACCTTTATTATCTGAATGGTTAATAATCCCTTAATCCATTTGATTGCTTTGGGAGAAGAGACTCCATCTCAGACATGCTGCTGTGGTCCGAAATGACGCATGCGCAGTTGCAAAAGGTGGAGCAATTTTTAGGGGCAGACCGTTCGGTCTGCGACACTGGTTTTTCACAATAGGTAGTTTCCAGACATCACCACTTGTATCTTCAGCTGGTTTTATAGTAGAAGTGATAATGGAGTATGCAACGCTTTGCATGGCTTTTGCTCCAGCTGCTGCAGGAAGAAGGTCCTCTGCTGTGCTCTCTTGGTGATGGAGAACATCTCCCTTTCCCTCTTGATGAAGAAGTCCACAACCTTCTACACAGTCATTTGACTGTTTAACAGCAGGTGGTTGTGACTGCACCAGGATACCAGCTGTTCAACTTCCTGTCTGGAGGCAGACTCATTGTCATGCACATGCGTGTGAAGTAATAATAATCATAATAATCATCATAAGCTGCAGATTACATACTTCTGTACGCACCTGTCAAATCCCCGTTCGTGTCAAACATTTAAAAATTTCATTCCAGTACTGATTTCTGAAAGCAGAAACAGCACTCATGAGTCGGTGCCAGAATTTCTGAATGGTACAGCAGTGGCAGCAGGGTGCTCGCACACTTGTGGTGATTTCCATGACAAAATGTGGGGTGAATCAGTTTGAGTGAGCTTGTTAAACAGAGCGCTAATGCAGGTTAACAGAGGCGGGTCGCGGCGCTTCCAGAGGTACTTCAGCTTCATTTTCGGCTGGCAGAGACAGATACAGGTGGTAACATTTAACTCCAGCTGTGGATGGGTGTGAACTCCAAACCAACAGAGTGGCGATAATCAATGCGTGTCTCAACCTGCATCCTTTA
Source organism: Thalassophryne amazonica (assembly GCF_902500255.1). Classification (NCBI taxonomy): domain Eukaryota; kingdom Metazoa; phylum Chordata; class Actinopteri; order Batrachoidiformes; family Batrachoididae; genus Thalassophryne; species Thalassophryne amazonica. The sequence goes on from NC_047116.1 coordinate 11,776,154, forward strand.
GGTTTTATTCATCTATCACACAATGGCGCAAACACACTGATTTATGGATTATGTTAATATTAAGTTTCAGCTTTTATGGCTGTCAAATATGGTGTCCTGGCATGGCCATGAATGAAAATAAAGAAGAGGAAGAGAATGGGAAAGGTGAACCAAAATGTGTGAACAAATTAATGAAATGTGGATATTCCATATCATAGCAACTAGACATAAGACGTAGCAAGTGCCTAATTGTTTTCATCTGGAAAAAAAATGTATTAGTGGGCATGAACCCTAAAACTTCACTCTAACCGGTTAAAAAAAATCAAAATTGGGATACTTAGCAAAACTATGCCTTTAAGCAGGCGGTGACCCATACACTGCTAAAAGGATTTATTTTGAGCACGCAAACTAGTCGAAGTGTGTTGCATCTCCTTTGCATGCAAACTCGTCAAAATGTGCATGAATTGTGTCTCTCTTGCCCGAAAACTAGTACAAACTGCATCTCATCTGCATAAATTAATTCAAAGACATGCACAAACTGCATCTCGTCTGCATAAATGAATCCAAACACCTGCACAAACTGCATCTCGTCTGCATAAATGAATCCAAAGACGTGCACAAACTGCATCTCGTCTGCATAAATGAATCCAAACTCCTGCACAAAATGCATCTCGTCTGCATAAATGAATCCAAACTCCTGCACAAAATGCATCTCGTCTGCATAAATGAATCCAAAGACGTGCACAAACTGCATCTTGTCTGCATAAATGAATCCAGAGACGTGCACAAACTGCATTTCGCCTGCATAAATGAATCCAAAGACGTGCACAAACTGCATTTCGCCTGCATAAATGAATCCAAACTCCTGCACAAAATGCATCTCGTCTGCATAAATGAATCCAAACACCTGCACAAACTGCATCTCATCATCATAAATGAATCCAAACACCTGCACAAACCGCATCTCTTTATCATAAATGAATCCAAACACCTGCACAAACTGCATCTCTTTATCATAAAACACCTGCACAAACCGCATCTCTTTATCATAAATGAATCCAAACGCCTGCACAAACTGCATCTCATCATCATAAATTAATCCAAACACCTGCACAAACTGCATCTCTTTATCATAAATGAATCCAAACACCTGCACAAACTGGATCTTGTCTGCATAAATGAATCTAAACACCTGCACAAACTGAATCTCGTGATCACAAATTAATCCAAACACCTGCACAAACTGCATCTCCTCATCATAAATGAATCTAAACACCTGCACAAACTATCTCTTCACTATAAATTAATCCAAACACTTGCACAAACTGGATCTTGTCTGCATAAATGAATGTAAACACCTGCACAAACTGCATCTCGTGATCACAAATGAATCCAAACACCTGCACAAACTGTATCTCTTCACTATAAATTAATCCAAACACCTGCACAAACTGCATCTCGTCATCATAAATTAATCCAAAGACCTGCACAAACTGCATTTTGTCTGCATAAATTAATCCAAAGACCTGCACAAACTGTATCTCTTCTGCATAAATGAATCCAAACACCTGCCCAAATTGCATCTGATCAGCATGAATTGCATCTCTTCTGCATAAATTAATCCAAACACCTGCACAAACTGTATCTCTTCACTACAAATTAATCCAAACACCTGCACAAACTGCATCTCGTCATCATAAATTAATCCAAAGACCTGCACAAACTGCATTTTGTCTGCATAAATTAATCCAAAAGCTGCACAAACTGTATCTCTTCTGCATAAATGAATCCAAACACCTGCACAAATTGCATCTGATCAGCATGAATTGCATCTCTTCTGCATAAATTAATCCAAACACTTCGCATCTCCAAACAAATCGCATCTCCTGTGCATGAATTGTATGTTGTGAGCACTCAATAGCATTTATAGTGCTCCGTGTAGCACATCTTGATCTTATTATTATTATTATTATTTTTTTTTTTTTTGTCTGTATGATCTGTCTGGGGCTCTGTATTCAAGTGATTTTATTCTCTTTCGAACTACTTTAATAACAGCATAATGATGTCGTTAAGTATTAAATTTCAACAAAATAGGCTCATGGAGAGTGTAAGACCTTCGCTCTACGCGTCTCACATCAGTTCATGTATATTAATTCTGGATTACTGTAATGTATGATTGTGTTTGGCCTTGACATTTGAACAATCATGTCCAAAACGGACCCACTTTGTTAAAACGCACATCGTTTTCATCATGTTTCAGCCACTTTGGCACTAAACTATCTGAATTATGACTGAGTTTGACATTTCATAGACATCCAAGGTTAAAGGTCTTATGACTATTAGAACGATGATAGAATGATGTGTGACTTCATCTGGGTTTTCAATCAGAACCATTTAGCTTTGTCTGTGTTTTATATCTAATAGGGATTTCCAGGATTTAACCAAATGCACAGCTCACACAGACGGTTTATGTTAAACTAAAAAAGAAGACAAATGCAACAAAATTTCACTCAGCAAGTGAACACCAAATTCTAGGATTTGGCAACAAAGTACCAGCACATGCATAAAAACGCAGATCCATGAAAGAGCTGAAGCAGGAAACTGAATGTACTTTGTGCTTGAAGTACCAGGAAGCAGCGATCCACAGAGTCCCTTTTTACTGTAAATGACGACTGTGATTCTGTTCAGGTGTGTCATTCAGACAGACTCAAGTCGAGCTTCAGTGAGGAGAAATATTCAGAGAGGCAGGTGAAAAACATGCAGAAATCTGAAATATTATATGCTATCAATAGGATCTTATAAGATTTTCTCAATAGGAGTTCTATTTTTTTGTGAAAGGAATCCTATAAGATGTTTTTCTTTAAGAATTTCCTTAGGAATTTCTATAGAAAAAAAACCTGCTGCAATTGTGATGGCAATGCTATAGGATTCCAAACCCTATGCCTACAGCCATCCTAGAAGACTCCAAAACACCCGTCAGAAATCATATGGCAATCCTGTAGGATTGGTAGAATTTTGACATGAATTGTATAGGATTTCTATGGAAATACATTTACCAAAGGAATGCTGTGAATTCATTTCCTGTGAGATTCCTATAGGAGTTTCAGAATAGTTTTTTTTTTTAAGATTTTCCACTTCACTCTCTCCTGCCGGTGCTGTTGCAATTAATGGATTTATTCACAGCGGCCTTGCTTAGGGTTGAAAAAGCATTAACAATTCATCAAGTTGTATTGTGTTTTTTTAATCTAACCTTAAATATTCATAATAAAATTGAGGCACCTTAGGAAAAAAACTGTTATTTATTAATGTGCTGCACAAGTTTGAAACATCAGAGTGGTTAGCTGGTCACATGATCACAACTGCAATATCTGTTAGCAGCATCAGCTGGTCGGCGTGAAGCTTGTTGGAATCATCAGCTTCATCAGGAGGAAGAACTCGTCTCTTCTTCCAACGCTGCATGAACACGTCGACTGTCATCACAGTTATCTGCAGAGGGCAGACGTGATGGCAGTCAACTGTCAGTGTCAATTAGACACAAAATGATGCTTCATCCACAGACACAGCAGCGTTTAAATATTCTGCACGATATTAAAACAGGAAGGGTGAGAAATGATTGTTGCTCACAGAATCAAGTTTTTGTGCAGCTTCACTTCTCTCCCTGTTTATCTGATTCTAAACAGTGTCTCTGCATTAAATGAATTTGTCTCTCCTCGTCCATCTTGGACTGTTTTGGAGGAGAATCAACATGTGATTTGTCCTTGCAGGGATTTACATTCTAGATTTTTTTTTTACCCATTTTCTCTTTGGCTCATCAAAAGAAAATTGCATTTTTAATTAGGTCTCATTGTGATATAAATGTGTTAATTTTGACAACCTTGGAGCAGACAAAACCTTTGGACAAACTGTGATATTTGGCGACCACCTAAAGGGGTATCAGTCAGATCCCAGGTTGGGAACCAGGGGTCTGGACTGTGCCCACCACATGAGCAAGCAAGATGTTACTAATATAGAAGTGAGAGATAAACACAGTTTCTAAGTCAGAAGCTTCTATCTGCTCCGGTGGTGTTGTGGGTTTCTTGGTGGCATACTCGTGTCACTCGGTTTTTGAGAACTGCCCACTCCAGACAAATTCACCATGCTGTTTGTATTTCTGTTTCTTAATAATTAATTTAGACATATTCAGTGAGTAGGACATTTTCATGTTTCCATTAGCTGACTCGCCCAAAGAAAACAGGTTGTAAAATTGATAATTTACTGTAAATTTAGGGGAAGGGGGAAGGATGGATGGAAGGATGAAAGAACAACAGATGAAGAGAGAAAAAGTAAGAAGGTAAAAAAAGAAGGAAGAGGAGAGAATGGAACGCTAAGGATGTTAACCCTCTGGGGCCGACGCCGTTGTACACGACGGCTAAGACCAAGCTTTATTAAATTATAAATAACTTTTTAATGATATGAGATAGAAACTTATTCTTTTTTTTTCCTGAAAAGGTAACTCCGCGGACTTTCAAGCAAGCCATCGGCCATCTTTGTACTCCTCATAGAAGCTGTGTGATGACGTGCGCAATGTGAGTGTCCAATCGGAATTGGTTCACCGTCACATGGTTTTCCAAAATCCAATTGTAGGGCAGATTCACCTCACATGAAAAGCCAAAAATCGTTTTCAGGAGTGATATGTTACTACTCAACAAAAATATAAACGCAACACTTTTGGTTTTGGTCCCATTTGGTATGAGATGAACTCAAAGATCTAAAACTTTTTCCACATACACAATATCACCATTTCCCTCAAATATTGTTCACAAACCAGTCTAAATCTGTGATAGTGAGCACTTCTCCTTTGCTGAGATAATCCATCCCACCTCACAGGTGTGCCATATCAAGATGCTGATTAGACACCATGATTAGTGCACAGGTGTGCCTTAGACTGCCCACAATAAAAGGCCACTCTGAAAGGTGCAGTTTTATCACACAGCACAATGCCACAGATGTCGCAAGATTTGAGGGAGCGTGCAATTGGCATGCTGACAGCAGGAATGTCAACCAGAGCTGTTGCTCGTGTATTGAATGTTCATTTCTCTACCATAAGCTGTCTCCAAAGGCGTTTCAGAGAATTTGGCAGTACATCCAACCAGCCTCACAACCGCAGACCACGTGTAACCACACCAGCCCAGGACCTCCACATCCAGCATGTTCACCTCCAAGATCGTCTGAGACCAGCCACTCGGACAGCTGCTGAAACAATCGGTTTGCATAACCGAAGAATTTCTGCACAAACTGTCAGAAACCGTCTCAGGGAAGCTCATCTGCATGCTCGTCGTCCTCATCGGGGTCTCGACCTGACTCCAGTTCCTCGTCGTAACCGACTTGAGTGGGCAAATGCTCACATTCGCTGGCGTTTGGCACGTTGGAGAGGTGTTCTCTTCACGGATGATGCGAAGGAGATGTGTTGCACTGCATGAGGCAAATGGTGGTCACACCAGATACTGACTGGTATCCCCCCCCCCAATAAAACAAAACTGCATCTTTCAGAGTGGCCTTTTATTGTGGACAGTCTAAGGCACACCTGTGCACTAATCATGGTGTCTAATCAGCATCTTGATATGGCACACCTGTGAGGTGGGATGGATTATCTCAGCAAAGGAGAAGTGCTCACTATCACAGATTTAGACTGGTTTGTGAACAATATTTGAGGGAAATGGTGATATTGTGTATGTGGAAAAAGTTTTAGATCTTTGAGTTCATCTCATACCAAATGGGAGCAAAACCAAAAGTGTTGCGTTTATATTTTTGTTGAGTATAGTTGGCCCGTTTGAATAGTCCCCTGGGTGCTCCACTGAGTACATACTACTTGTATTAGTACGTACTCAGTGTGTCCTGCGCCATTACGCACAGCGAAAGTGAAAGCACACGGAGCAGACGGAGAGCCTCTGATGACAATCTCACGTGCTCAAACAAAGAGTGTAACTATCAGGATTGCTCCACTAGTTTGCATGTGAATGTTACTGGATAACTCTGTTGCTTTCTCGGTGTAAAGCACTGTTTACCATATCAAAATAACAAAACGCATAGACCATTTTGTATATACTGTCCAAAATGTGCATTTGTGTTTATTGTTTGAACCTTTTTGTTGTACAGTCTTTCACACAAGACCTCAAATTACCTTTATTAAAGTGTCAAAACAGTTGTTTATTATAGTTTGCTGTGTGTTTTGAATAAATGTATGTGGAAAATAATTTTTCGCTTTATTTTTTTCCTTGCCTATTTTTGATTGTAAAGCTTTATTACACTTACAAAACACAACAAAAACATATATATTCTGAAAGCACAGGGTGTCTTGAAAAAAAAGAGAAAACCTGATTGTGGGATGCAGGGAGAAATCTTAACAGCAATAATAAAACATTTATGCCAGGCGAGTGAACTGTCCAAAAAATGCCCTCGGACCCCAGAGGGTTAAAAACAAACTCAACCTTAATTTGTAAAGCACATTTAAAACCACAGCAGTCGAGCAAAGTGCCGTATATAATTAAAAAATGGTACCAAGTTACCCCCAATTGGAAATAAATGAATTAAAAATAACAATAAAATTACAACAGGCAGTAAAACAAATAAAAGCCAAAGAAAAGTAAAGAGTAAAAAGTAGTAGGAAATAATTTAATTTAATTTAATTTATTTTATTTACATAGTGCCAAATCATAACAAAGCTGCCTCAGGTGCAGCGCATAAGTAAGGACTAACCTCACCAACCCACAAAGCAAGAACACAGGTGATAGTAGGAAGGAAAAACTCCCTCTGATGATATTGAGGAAGAAACATCAAGCAGACCGGACTCACAGGGGTGACCCTCTGCTTGGGCCATGCTACATAAAGACTCCAAATAAAGTGTCGTTTGTCAGCGTTACTGTAAGTAACAGGAAAAACAGAAGAAATACTAAGGTGAAACAGAGATGTAATCGCTCATGTAGGAAACACCAGAGAAAAGAAATATAATATTAAAGGGGAGACTATTCCAGAGCCTGGGGGGCTGCCGCTACAAAGGCTGCCCCCAGAAAGAAAGAAAGGAAGAAAGAAAGAAGGTAGGAGCAATCAGTAAGAATGGACTGAGGGTGACTCAAAGGAGGAAAGAAAAATAGAGATAAAAGAGAGAGGAAGGGAGGAAGAATGAAAGGATATAGAAAGATTGAAAAAAGATTGTAAATTAAGGAATGGAAGGAAGAGAGAGAGAGAGAGAGAGAGAGAGAGAGAGAGAGAACAAAAAGAAAGAAAGAAAGAAAGAAAGAAAGAAGAAAGAAAGAAAGAAAGAAAGAAAGAAAGAAAGAAACGGTGAAAAAGAATGTAAGGAAGTGAGAAAAAAGAACAAAAATGGTATGGAGCAAGAAGGAAAGAAAGAAGACAAACAGAAGAAAGATGGAAAAAGAGAGCAGAATGATGTGAGTGACAGAAAAACAACAGACAATGATAGGAAGAAAGAAAGAAAGTGAGTGATAGGATGAAAGGAGGAAGAAAGAGAAAGAATTTTAAATTCTGTACTTCAAATTCATTCATGCCTGTAATTCAGAGCAGGACTGTTTTTCTTTCCATTTGCCTTTTTTTCCCTCCTCCAGCTCTTCTTTCCTTTGCTGCCACAGCAACGAGGTGCTACAGGTTTTACACACTATGTGTGTGTGTGTGTGTGTGTGTGTGCAGGAATTGCTGACCGGCAGCAAGTTTTACTCTGTGATGGATCGCTGGTTTAAACCTGTGAAACCTCTGTGTGTACAGTACTGTTTGTGCGTGTGTGTGTGTGTGTGCGTGCGTGCATGTGTGTGTGTGCTCATGTGTGGTCCTGTTTCCAAGAGGTCCCATGACGTCCCACCTGCGTAATGTTGCTGTAAACAGTTTGTGTTCAGCTGGGATTCATTCAACACCTTGGTGCTGTTGTTGCTGTTTTCTCACCACACACACACACACACACACACACACACACACACACACACACACACACACACACACACACACACACACACACACACACACACACACACACACACACATAGAAACAGGACCAAATTTTAGTGTGTGTGTGTGCGCTGTGTTCTATTGTCCTAAGCTTCCCCACTTGTTCCCAAAGTCAGAGTGGTTCGGAGTAATGATGGAACAATAAATGTTCAGATATTCCCGCTGTGGCGCTGCCCTCTGATTCCCAATAAAACAAAGTGTCAGCAGGCGCCCCGAGTGCTGGACATCTGAAGCGTCTTTCATCTGAAGCGGGGTGCAGAACCCTGGAGGAAAGGCTCACTGAGTGTGACTTTGCAGGTGACGCTGTGACCTCTGAGGATCTGATTGCAGCTCTTGAGGCGCTGAGTGGGGAGTCAGACTGTCTGAGTTTGAGACTGACCTGAACCAAGACTAAGATCCAGATTGTCCATGACTTCCTGGGTGCATCTACTTGTGGTGAAAGTGACAAACTTGCTGATATAGTCATTAACCTCAGCAGTGACCTTTGTGCTTCTGGGAGTTCAGGTATCAGGTTTAGACACATCTGGGAAGAACCTGTGGAGTCATGGCGTCACTGGACAGAGGGGTTTGTCAAGGTCAGAATCTTTGCAGGACAATGACGGGTCCTAAGGGTTCTGTACTTTCTGTCTTTCTCTATAGTTGTGAGATTTTGACTCTATCCACTGACCTAAAGCGATGACTGGTACAAGGTCTCTCTGGAGAATCCTTGGATGTCACTGGACTGACTTTATGTCAAAGTAGAAGCACTCAGAGAGTGCAAACCTCCGCCAAGGCCATGGGGTCACTGACGCCATAACATCTACATGCCGTGGAATCATTGAACCTAAAGAAGTCTAAGTAAAAAAAGTTTCATCTGCTGTGACTGGATAGCATGTATCCTTAGCGCTTGGCATCACAGTTTATTGCAACTTGCACCTTTCCCAGAAGCTACTGTCATCTGAGCACTGATATTGATATTGCATGTGCTTATAGACAAAAACAAATAAGAGACAAAATTCAATTTATTATTCAACTAAACTGCAAATATATGAATTTTTTAACATTTATGAAACACTTCTCTAAATAAATAACAGTAAATTCTGAAACAGAACTATTTTTTAAGTGTTGCATGTGCTACACAAGGCCATAGGGTCACTGACCCTAACGAGATTCCCTCCTTGATCTATTCAACAATTCAGTGTTACAACCAAAACTATGATACATACACTTTTCTTTCCTTTATATTTGACATCCTTGACCATGAAAACATACCGCTAGAACTTGGAATCACTTTTATGTCTTTATTAGTTCAAAAGTTATTGTATAAAAATGATTTTTCGGTAATGGTGGTTTTTTTTCTGGATCTAGCTCCATAACATTTGAAGCTACATCAAATCTGATGACTTCTTACTGAATCAGTACAGATGCAGCGACAATTTGGTGTTAGTTGTGCATCTCTAGCTTCATTTGTCACCTCACACTGACACATTTTCTATTTTCCCTATATTTTTGCATATTCTGGATCACCAGATCCGGAATCCGGATCCAATCATCACCAAACTTTGATGTTTGATAGAACATTTGACTATGTTACACCCTAATTTTTTTCAAGCCTTTCTACCTTGTTTTTGTGGAGTTAGAAACTAGAATGTCAAAATTCCCCCTATCCTGCAATGGTGAAGAATCCTTTAAAAAATTCCTGGATCCGGATCGTGATCCGGATCACCACTAAAATTTAATCACTTGTTCCTCTTGTCATTTCCAACCACTCCACAAAATTTCATCAAAATCCGTTCAAAACTTTTTGAGTTATCCTGCTGACAAACAGACAGACAAACAAACAAACAAACAAACTCGATCAAAAACATAACCTCCTTGGCGGAGGTAATGATCACTTATCAGACTTGAGGTACGTTCACTTTGAGAAAACATCAGCTGTGACAATATGAACACTTTTGGTGCTTCCCTGAGCAGGATCCAGTGCACGTGTGCCTCTTTACTAAGAACTCCAGCAACTGCACAAGGTCAAGCTGAAGACAGGGTCAAGCTGGTACCAGTAGGTGGCTGCTTTGTGAGCTGGGGTTGGACCAATTGTTTCACTGGGTAGTTGTCAATCAGGATTTAGGACAATTCTGAGGTGTAGTGGATGTGACAGCGCACAGGACAAGCACAATTTGCCAGATCTAACATCACAGGCAGCACAGTGGATTAGTGGTTAGCACTGTTGCCTCACAGTAAGAAGGTTATGGGTTCGATTCCTACTTGTGGCCTTTCTATGTGGAGTTTGGATGTTCTTCCTGTGTTTGCGTGGATTTCCTCCCAGAGCTCTGGTTTCCTCCCAAATTTAAAGACACGCAGGTTAGGTGAACTGGAATCTTTCTAATTGTCTAGGTTTTCCTTGCAAAACAGGTCTCAGTCTCAATGGGACTAACCTAGTGAAATAAAGGTTAAATTAAATAAAAACTTGTGATGTGTCTAAGCCACCAAGACTTAGGTTTGTAAAGAAACTTGATGAACAGATTTTGGGGCTTGTTCATATAAACAAGGAGGGGTTTTGGTCTTTGGAACCTGTTAGTTTTCAAAATAGCCAACGCACATCGAAAATGTCCTTGTAATTGACAAAACCATCTCATCTTTTTATACATGTATATTTGACATAACCAAAGTATTTGCATATATTTGGATGGCATTATGGAACACTCTGATTTGTTGTGCGACACACAGACATACACTGTAAAATTTTTACATACCGCTTTGAATGCAATGTGATCACAAAACCCGCCTATAATTGCCTACTTCACTTCACTTTGCAGCCAATCACATAGCCACTGATTCACAACAGGCTAAGGACCGCCCTCATGGGGCTGGCCTAGACTCAGGATTAAAAGTTAGTGCAGGAGAAAGATCTAGGCTCTTTGTCCAGATGTTGCGTGTGATCTGTTCGAAGACCCCGCGCTGTTAGATGACTCTCTGTAATCAGTGTAGGCACCTTTCAATACAACATCTAAACTTTGAAGTCCGTTTCCTGTCCAGTTCTTTTTGACATCACTCGCCAGAGTCGCCACATAAAAGAACCTAACAGAAGTAAAGAGTAATGTTAACTAGGGATACTAATTAGCCTAAGGAGCCTCAGGACCTGTGTAGGACTTCTTCTTCAAGAATAAAAATGTTGGATGAAATGAGTTTTTCACATGGTATAGGACAAGTGGAGGATCTGACTTATTTTTAGTTACCAAGGGAGACTTAATGGAAAAAGTATGGGAACTAGTTCTCCAGTGTACTTGTAACCCGTCTCTATCCAACAACTGCAATTTAATCTGAATATAGTCAAAAAGTAATGTGGCTACAGGTACGAGACATTTCCGCACAGTGGCATTCCATCACTCGGACTGGCTATGAACCCAGTAGTATTATGTAGGAAGAATACATTGTCGTACTACTACCCCAAACCAGTAGTGCCATGTGGTGATTGTCCGCATCATATTCATATTTTTACTGTCTATGACACATCGCCCATCCCAGCCTGACTGGAAAATCACTAAGGGCCCTTGGGCAAGGTTCTTAATCCCCTAGTTTGTCCCGGTGTGTCGTGAGCGCCTTGTATAGCAACACCCTGACATTGGGGTGAATGTGAAGTACTTTGAACGTCTGATGCAGATGGAGAAGCGCTATATTATATCCATTAGTCTCACAAGCAATTGCCTGCTGAAAATCAAAGTGGTGACGAGTTCCGTTAAAAACTAGTTCCACACAATTATTTGTTTTAAGCCTGTTATAAAGTAGTAATACTGCAGTACATTGTTAACCACTACATAGTGGATTCTGTCATAGCTATTCATAGTGTCAGAGCACCACTGCCAAAATGTCTGGTAGCTGTAGCCATTTCCACTTGGGATGCAACTCTTGTAGCCATAGCAACATCCAATCAAACAACATATTGTCACAATGCATTTCTTATGAAAAATCACACCGTGATATTTTATGCATATTTTCCTAAATGTGCAATTACTGTTTGCAAGTGCATCTTTGTGTTTTGGTTAAAATTAGGTTTAAGGGTTACCTTTAGAAGTAGAATAACAACAACAACAATAAATATACGATAGCTTACAAAAATAAAAATAAAAAAAAATCTAAAATGATCTTACTCAAAATCAAACTGAAAGCAAATCTCTACAACTTGATAGAAATTAATCAAAAATGTAAACTTAAATAAAATAAAAATGAAAAAATATAGAAATATACATTTGCTTTCAGTTTGTGTTTAAACAAATTTTTGAATTTTTTATTTTTGTATTAGAAATGGCATAAACAAATTAAAATGTGTGAAATACCAAATATTCCAGTTCGTTTGGAGGGTACTGTATATCCTTTTTTAACATTATGGATCTCATCACATAAATGGAGCGCTGATACATCAATATTACACAGCTTGAATTCCACATGTTCCTCTTTAAGTTTAGCATTTTATTTTAAATACTTTGCTGTAGTTGTTTATGAATATATCAGGCAACATAATATTGCATGATCTCAATATTTCAGGGCTGTGTGGAATTATTGAGCCGTATTGAGCATTTGCTTAGATCACTGACTTAAATCATCATCATATTGGAACAAAATGTATATTTTTTTATGAAAAACAAAAAACTCATTAAAATATATTATTGAAGAGAAGTTGATTAACAATAAATTGGTTTCTCAGTTATATTAAGGCACTTATACTCTATTCTAATCTTTAATGATATGAGTTTAACTAACTCTGAACTGTAGTAGTTGTTGTTGTTTTTGTGTTGTTCATGGTATGAGGGTATAGTTAAAAAACAATGAGTCCATAACAGTTATTTACATGTATTATAAAAGCATGCATAGACTTTATTTTATTTTAATGGTTTATTTAACAATAAATCAAATCAAATTAAATAGAGAAAAGCTCAGATGGGTGAATTAATGTTTGCTACATGCATTATCTTGTTTTTTATGTGTGTGGAATCAAGAATTTTACCTCCAAAGCATGACATTGTACCCGCTGCACCTTACAGGTGTGGAATATCAAGATGCTGATTAGACAGCATGATTATTGCACAGGTGTGTCATCGGCTGGCCACAATAAAAGGTCACCCTCAAATGTGCAGTTTTATCACAGCACAATGCCACAGATGTCACATGTTTTGAGGTCACATGCAGTTGGCATGCTGACTGCAGGAATGTCCACCAGAGCTGAATGATCATTTCTCTACCATAAGCCATCTCCAATGGCATTTAAAAGAATTTGGCAGTTCATCGAACCGATGACTGCAGTTCATCGTCATAACTGACTTGAGTGGGAAAATGCTCACATTCAATGGTGTTCGGCTGCTGATCAACACTATGCCAAGGAGATGTGTTGCACTGCATGAGGCAAATGGTGGTCACACCAGATACTGACTAGTATTCTGCTCCCCCAGACCCCTCCTTCCCTGTCCAATAAAGCAAAACAGTAATTTCATAGTGGCCTTTTATTGTGGCCAACCTAAGGCACCCCTGTGCCATAATCATGCTGTCTAATCAGCATCTAGATATGCCACACCTGTGAGGTGGGATGGATCATCTTGGCAAAGGAGAAGTGCTCACACTAACACAGAGCAGATTTGTGAACAATAATTTACAGAAATACATCTTTTGTGTGTGTGTGTATAGAAAATGTTTCCGATCTTAAAGTTCTGCTCATGAAAAATAAGAGCAAAAACAAAAGTGTTGCATTTATATTTTTGTTCAATGTAAATTCATAAGGTGAATAAACAGAGTTGAAAAACACTTCACACCACTGGAAGGTGAGTGATTGTATTTATTTTAACAAATAGAATTTCTTTGTATCTGAGGAAATAATAAAAATTTTTTTTTTTTAATTCCGTACAGTACATAAAAATAAATAAATAAATAAATAAATCAGCCAGACGGAGTCTGATTTCTGTAGAAATTTGCTCCAGTCAACACAGAATCAGACGAGCAGCTGAGGACAGACAGAGACTATTTTCTCTAAATGCTTCTTGTCGTCCTATTTTGTTGTTTGTTTTTTTATTTTAGCATCAGCACTAAATCAATTAGAGCTAATTGCTTATGTTTGTCTTGAACTCGGATCAGCCTCTTGTCATCACGTCGTCCATCCCATCAGGAGGCCGTTCAGCTCCGCCGTCTGATTTATCACATGAACTGCCGGGAAGCAGAAGATGCTCCGATGCGGCTGTTAGTCCAAGTGGAACATGTTGGCCGTCGTCTTATTGTCGTATGTGTGTGCGAACGCAGAATCTTACCACACACACCTACAGAGGCGTGTGTGAAATAAAGAGGAGTGGGAGGTTTTAAATAGAGACAGTGTGAACAAAGAGAAGCAGAGAGAACAGCCTGATGTACTTTTCCAGTCCTGGATCTGACCACACTGACACAGGAGCCAAAGAACAGACCCCATAAGAGAGCACACTGGCAGAAGTGGCAGAGAAACACTCCCTTCAGTAATTTAATGATAAAAAAAAAACACAACACATATTTAACAAAACATGCAATAACTAAACAACCACACAAGTCACTGCACTGCTGAGATGATTATATTCACAACAATGAAGAACAGATCCAAAGCTCAGAAACAAGCTGTGTTACTGGGTCTGCGTCTGGGAGGAGGCCAGACCAGTGCCGGAGGCAGGACAGTTCCCAAAGTCTATTCTGAAACCGGAAGACCCTCAATTTGTCCACTAGATAATCTGTCACTCAGCAAGCAAGTTCCTCAAACGAGTCACCTACTGTTGGGTGTCAGCCACTCTGATACCAGGTCCCGGTTTCATGAAGCAGTCTAATCTTTTAGATTATTAAATTTATTTAGCTGACTATAGTTAGTCACCCAATATTATCCATCCAACATACAGCTCAGCGATATAAACTACACTCCACGCTGCTCTTGTTTTTGTGCGGATACCTGGAAGACTGACGATAACTTTGTATGCAAACAGTGGTGGGGCCAAGTGGGGGCTTGGGGGGACTTAAGCCCACCCAATAATGAGCCAAGCCCCCCTCAGCCTCCCCAATAATTCTGCCAATAATGTGAATAGCGACTGACACATTTGTGGATCTCAACTGCAGTTTTGCGCTGAGAATGTCTCAATATTGTGTAACTGAGCAAAGTGATGAATGTGTGTGTTCAGTGATCCACCAGTGCTGAATCACCCTTCACAAACAGAATTTTCAGTTTTGCAAATAAACATTTACTTGTAAAAACCCACACACAAGTTACAAATCAGAAATTTGTTTTTGTGGATCACAAAGCACGTGTACAAATCAAAGGATATTTGTAAATCACCCTCTGTGCATTTGCAAGTATTAATGAGACAAATTTAACTCCATACTCCAAAAATGTAAGTTTCCTAAATATTTACAGCCACTCTTAAAACTTCACTTATCTTTATTTATACCTATGTGCAAGTTTACTGAACTTGCAATCATTCTAAGTGATGTGTGTGTGCATTGATACCACATTTTAGAGGAGCACAGGTGACTAAAACATATACCTTGGTATTTATAAAGCAATTTACTATATACAGTGGTCCCTAGCTATATCGCGGTTCACCTTTCGCGGTTTCGCTGTTTTGCGGATTTTTTTAGTGCAATTTTGCATGCTTCTTTTTTTAACTGTCTGCTGTGCTTAGTTGCAGCCAAAACAAGACTACAGACTACACTCGCTGTTTTGATGCAGAGCGCTCCAGCAGCGAAGAAAAAGCACGCGCATTGTGTTCTGCATGTGTCTGTTTAATCTTCTCACTCAGAAGAAAAAAAGAGCGCCAACAACTACCCATATCACTCGGAAAAAGACGCTGCGGAGCGGCGCCACGAAGAAGAGGCGTGATCAGAGGAACTGTGAAATACTGGTCAGTTACTATTAATAATTTCTTATGTGTCCAACCTTGTAGGTTGATCGTTAAAATTAAATTTGTTAGTTCTAAAAGCCATCATAATTATTTATAGGAAAACATTCTATTTTTATTTCTCAAACAAATGTTTGGGCCTAAAAACAGGTTTTGATCTTTGGTTTCAATCTATAATACTGGACTTATTTTTCTACTAAGGTTTGAACTTTGAGAGTGTTTACACAGGAGAGAAAAGTGAGAAAATGTGTGTAGTGAGGGGTTTTACAGCCTTAAAACATCTATAATAATTGAAAAAAAAAAATGACACTGACTACTTTGCGGAATTCACCTATCGCGGGCTATTTTTAGAACATAACTCCCACAATAAACGAGGGACCACTGTATTGTTCATTTTGACGACATTTTGTGGAGCTCCTCCAACTTTTACTTCAGCCCCTCAACAAAAATTTCCTGGCACCGCCACTGTATGTAAATAGCTATTATAAAAACACCCTTATATCTGTGATTTATCACATATTTATATGTAATTGTGTTGCTATAACATTTATTTTGGATGATTCAATGGCGACTACAGAGTTTGTTGTTTGCAGATGACATTCAGTCATTTTTGACACTTTCAGGTTTTACACATTGAGTCCGTCATGGTAACACTAGGATACAACCCCTGGCAAAAATTATGGAATCACCGGCCTCAGAGGATGTTCATTCAGTTGTTTAATTTTGTAGGAAAAAAGCAGATCACAGACATGACACAAAACTAAAGTCATTTCAAATGGTAACTTTCTGGCTTTAAGAAACACTATAAGAAATCAAGAAAAAAAGATTGTGGCAGTCAGTAACGGTTACTTTTTTAGACCAAGCAGAGGAAAAAAATATGGAATCACTCAATTCTGAGGAAACAATTATGGAATCACCCTGTAAATTTTCATCCCCAAAACTAACACCTGCATCAAATCAGATCTGCTCGTTAGTCTGCATCTAAAAAGGAGTGAACACACCTTGGAGAGCTGTTGCTTCAAGTGGACTGACATGAATCATGGCTCCAACACGAGAGATGTCAATTGAAACAAAGGAGAGGATTATCAAACTCTTAAAAGAGGGTAAATCATCACGCAATGTTGCAAAAGATGTTGGTTGTTCACAGTCAGCTGTGTCTAAACTCTGGACCAAATACAAACAACATGGGAAGGTTGTTAAAGGCAAACATACTGGTAGACCAAGGAAGACATCAAAGTGTCAAGACAGAAAACTTAAAGCAATATGTCTCAAAAATCAAAAAATGTACAACAAAACAAATGAGGAACGAATGGGAGGAAACTGGAGTCAACGTCTGTGACCGAACTATAAGAAACCGCCTAAAGGAAATGGGATTTACATACAGAAAAGCTAAACGAAAGGCATCATTAACACCTAAACAGAAAAAAACAAGGTTACAATGGGCTAAGGAAAAGCAATTGTGGACTGTGGATGACTGGGTGAAAGTCATATTCAGTGATGAATCTCGAATCTGCATTGGGCAAGGTGATGATGCTGGAACTTTTGTTTGGTGCCTTTCCAATGAGATTTATAAAGATGACTGCCTGAAGAGAACATGTAAATTTCCACAGTCATTGATGATATGGGGCTGCATGTCAGGTAAAGGCACTGGGGAGATGGCTGTCATTACATCATCAATAAATGCACAAGTTTACATTGATATTTTGGACAATTGAAAGGATGTTTGGGGATGATTAAATCATTTTTCAAGATGATAATGCATCTTGCCATAGAGCAAAAACTGCAAAAACATTCCTTGCAAAAAGACACATAGGGTCAATGTCATGGCATAGGGTCAATGTCAATAATTTTTTCCTCAGAATTGAGTGATTCCATATTTTTTTCCTCTGCTTGGTCTAAAAAAGTAACCGTTACTGACTGCCACAATCTTTTTTCTTGATTTCTTATAGTGTTTCTTAAAGCCAGAAAGTTGCCATTTGAAATGACTTTAGTTTTGTGTCATGTCTGTGATCTGCTTTTTTTCTACAAAATTAAACAACTGAATGAACATCCTCTGAGGCCGGTGATTCCATAATTTTTGCCAGGGGTTGTATATAGCATAGCAGTGCCATCTGAGGCTCGTACCCCCCCCCCCCCCCCCCCACACACACACACCATGTATGCTGCCTTCACAGAAAGTGTGTCATGGCATCTTCTTGTTGTTTCAAGGGCACTGCAAGGGATTTTGGGCCCCATGAAAGGAAATCTTACTGGCCCTCCTCCCCCAATATTATTTTGTCAGTACTATAATTGGCAATCATGGGCCCCTGGAGTCCTTCTTCCTATTCTCCCCTTTTTGGAACCCCTGTTGGTGATGTAAGATTGGGAATGGCAAAAACTGAAAGGGGACTACACCTTTAATGCGTCTTATTTTTTGCATCTCCTCTTTGATGTTTATCGCTGCATCTCTTTGCCACACTCACAAAGCCACGCCCCCCTCTTTGCTCCCTCCTCTCTTCCCTTGACCTCTGTCCCTCGCCTTTGGTGCAATATGGAAACTCTAAGAATAGCCCCGTCACCTGATGGTTCTGATAATAGCGTATTGATGGCAGCACTGGTCTGTTCTCCTCCACCGAGCCGCTTAGCGACTGTTTGAGAGCCGCCACATTTCTGTGCCTTTCAAAGCGGTGGATCAATGAGCTGTTGACCCGAGAGTTCTCTTCTGCAGGACCTCAGGAAGCCATGATGTTACCTGTTAGTGCAGCGGACACCAAGCTGTATCTCTCTGCCTACCCAACGTCTCCCCGTGTTTAGTCATGCTTCACTATCCGGCAGTTTTCCGCTCCTCTTTCTTCTCTCTGAATCACGCGTCAGTATCTTTGTGTACATTTAACCTTTTCCACGTTTCGCCGCCGACTCTCACCTCTCTTCACTGATCACACACCAGACCTTCTGTGATGACACACGGGGTTTATTTAGTGGAAAACACTGTGTGCTTTTCCACTGGAGATAAAAAGGAGGGATGAAGAAGTAGAGGGAGTAAAAGAGAGAGACGTAGATGGCATAAGAGTCTTCTTTAAGCCAAAGCTTTCTTTTAAAGCTACAGTATGTAGGATTTAGTGGCGCTTATTAGCAGAATTTGAATGCAGCATTCATTAATGTATAACTACTTGCAACATTCAATGGATGTGCATTCATGAATTTAGAATGGGCCCCCTGGTGGAGGCCGCCATGCTTCATTGCCATGTTGCTACCAAGTCTCACCTTCCAGTGCTGCAAAATGAAGCCAATGCGGAAGTGACAAGTCCTGTAGTTCTTTGAACGATCACTTGAGGCTGGCTCCAAAAGCAAATCACTACATCAACTCTATGGTCACGTTAGGTACAAGCGATGGAGGCAACGTGACAACTTGCCATTAATTTTCCATCAGAGTGGGCATTTTGCAGTGAGAAGAGACCCGCCAGCTAGTTGGGGCTAAAATAGATGAGAAGTCTATTTTATGCATCACAGCAACTGCCAATCAGAGAGAAGGCAGTGTGACATCAGCTGGCTATTTGCTCAAACAAAAACAATCCAAGATGGTGGAATTCACTTCAAAAAACAGCTGAATCACTGTATAAATCTAACAGCTGTATTTCTGTATAAATCTAATATTTTTGGCATTTCACCTCATATATTGTAAAAGGTAGCACCAAATAAACACTTCTGTATCTAAAAACACTGTTTTTGTAACTGGATAACACCTCTGAAATGATTTTCAAGGCATCTTACAGAGATGTTAGCATGCATGTTAGCGATACACAAATATCACTGTGAGAGACGCTGGACTGAAACAACTCAAGCAAACTTTGGCTTGAATTTTCATCCATTTAAGCTATTTTAAGCCATAAATTTATGAATATTTTTTGCTTTGAGTGACAGCTGTGTGTTGGATTTAGGAATCTCCTTTCTGAGTATTTTATTACAAATTTGTGAGATATTGTGGCGTTCTGTGTGGTTAATTGTACTAATGGTTCATCATAGAAGTCTTTTTCTCCAGTATTTCTGTCGAGTGAAGTTTATAATTGTTTGATTTCTATGTTAGCACCCTTAGCACTAGGTTAGCATTAATTAGCAGGTAATTTTGTCATACTAGGTCCACTGATGGTGCAACAGTTACTAAGGCAATATATGACTGACTTGAACCCAAGCAAACATTGATGAAAATCACTGCCCAATCCACAAAGATATGCTTTAATACAACACCCAAACCAAATTTAGCTTGTTAGCTACAGCTTCACTTGTTTGGGAACTCAAGCTGAGGAGTACGTATGTTTGGGCTTCACTTGTTCTGTCAAGCCAGTTTTACCCACAATCCACCTCTTTTACCCATTTATGGGTTGGATGGAAGTTAGGTGGAGTCAAGATGTTGACATCCAGAACGGATATTTTTAAGTTTTAAACCTAATCTTCAGCCTGCGGCCTGATCTCAGATAAGCAGTTGACAATGTATGTATGTCTGTACCTGCTCTTCAAAATGCCTATGGGTGACATCACAGAGGGTTTGACCACTATATAAATAGTCTATGCTTGATACAGTAACCCAAAAGCATATTCATACATACATATTCCTTCTTTCCCAGTTTGCAATGCAGCCAGAAGAGGAATCAGTGGTTGCTTCGCTGTCCTTTCATTGCTAGCGCAAGCTAACAAGTTTGTGCAGCCTCATTTTTCGTGAACTGCAGAATCATACATGTTGTTTATCACAAGAGATGGCAAGGGAGCACAAATCCTAAAGAAGTGAAACTGTAAAGTGAAATAATCCAACCTGCATCCTGACCACTAGATGGCAGTCTACCCTACACATTGTATCTTTAAGAATGAAGGCAGACTAATGTAATCATTCCAAAGAATGAAACATAATCTCAGCCCAGCAATTTTTACTATAAGCAAAATGAGTTTTGCCGCAAATAAGATTTAGTGGTTGACAAGAAAGATGAGATGAAAAAATGTGTGTGATAATAAAGCTACGGGCCTGTGCAACATGCTCTCATTCTGGAGGGTGGGGGCGGGGGGGTGAAATCCAAAAGCTTCGTCAGAGCCCTCGCTGTCATGACAATGACATGCAGTGTCCTTCACCCCTTCTTTTCGGAAATGGAATCGTTGGCATCATGAATGTGGAACCTCAAGGGGGCGTGGCTCTTAGCAAGCATCCACTTGATGTCAGAGCCAGAAATATCCCAGAAGGAGAGAAAGAGTTCATTGCAGAGCACGTTAGTGATCTTTAACATAAGGATCTGCGTCAAGCCCAAACATGACCAGGGACCATGGGGGTAAGAGCATTCGAGACTAATTTCTCCTCATGTGTGAGGCACTGTGCACCAAGAGTGGGCAGTTTTTGGGCATTTTGACCCTCAGCTGCCCCCATAGACTTGAAGTCAAAGCCTAAGAACTCTTCATCTTCAAGAAGACTTGGGCCCAATCCTAATACTCAACCCAAACCCTTTATGAAAACACAGCACTGTT
Source organism: Thalassophryne amazonica (assembly GCF_902500255.1). Lineage (NCBI taxonomy): Eukaryota > Metazoa > Chordata > Actinopteri > Batrachoidiformes > Batrachoididae > Thalassophryne > Thalassophryne amazonica. The sequence goes on from NC_047116.1 coordinate 11,797,477, forward strand.
CGCACTACATTCACCAGCCACTTTATTAGGTACACCACGCGAGCAGCAGGTTCATCTTCAGAACTGCCTCAAGCCTTTGTGGCAAAAACTCAACAAGGTGTCACAAATATGCATTCAGACATTTTGGTCCGGCATCACATCATGCAGTTGTTGTGGTCATTCTACCACCAGCCAGAATTATTGATACAAAGGCAGGATGATCCACCGCCACATTCTGAACTACCCAGCAGTCAAGTCTCATCAGATGAGGCGACACTTTTCCAGTTTTCTACAGTCCAACTTTGATAATCCTGTGCCCACTGTTGCCTCGTCTATGTGCCAAAATACACTGAGCTTCTGCCACGCAATTGGCTGATTGGATACAGCAGCTGAACAGGTGTTCCTAATGAAGTGGCCAGCGAGTGTAAATCGGCAGCTGTTGTAAATAGTGATTACTGTGTTACACTGTTTAAACAGCTGAGCCAATCACAGCGAGATACATCTCAAGCAAATGTCATCTGGCCGATGCAGAGTGACAGATATGAGCACAAGAAATCTGAGGAATGATGGAGCTTTAAGGCCTTATATGTGTTATTAAAAGTCCATTTATGTCACATTTACTGAACACTTTGAAGCTATGATGTTAAAGCAGACCTGTTGTTATTTGATAGTCATGCAATCACATGTGCAAAGCTCAGCAAACAAACACTGTAATTTGTTTCAGATAGCGGTATTGGAATTTCAAAAGGTCTTTCTCACTGTGTGTCACCATGGCGTGCACACGTCTCGTGTTTGTTGTTCCTCTGGATTCCGAGTGACGTGAGTGTTGTTTAATGATGACATAGTGCAGTTCCTGTGTGTCAGCCTCCATCACCGTCAGGGACTACACACTGAGGATCGGCCTTGTCGGACACCTCGTGTTGGTTTTCCTCGCTGACTATTCAAGGAAAGTGCATGCAGTGAGAAGTGTAAGTTCTATAACACTTTTCCATCCGATGCAGACACTCAAAGAGTCCACAGGAAAAGAGGTTTTCTTTACTCGCTCAGGGGAGTAAACACTTGAAATCCGGCCTCAGTATACCATGAGCTACACAAGAAGGTATGGTGGCCATTCCGTGGTGGCAGCTATAGGGCTCAATGAAAGATTACACATTGGTTAAAATTTTTAAAAAATGCTGCTATTGTATTGAAAAATATACCAAATTATAAATATAGCCAGAAGCGGTGATGGGCAGTGTCCAAGCCCTGTTCCCACAATTTCCCCCTCTCCCCTGCATCTTCCTGTGTGGCTGTAACTGTCTGATGGTGCTACGACACTTTGTCATTCATGGCGCCATGCACATGTTGTAGCACCCCATGAGGAAAAACCTTCAAAGATCTTTTCAATAACTTTGGAGATGTTAAAACAGGGGTGGGTAATCATGTGCCATAAAGGGCCGAGACACTGCAGGTTTTCCGTGCAACCAATCGCCTCAGCAGGTGATTTCATTAATGATCATGTCTCTCAGCAGGTGATTTCATTGACAACCAGGTGTTTATGTTCAGAGCAGAAGCTCATCAGCAACCCACCTGCTGAGGTGATTGGTTACATGGAAAACCTGCAGTGTCTCAGCCCTCGATGCCCACTCCTGTGTTAAAATAACATATATCCCACATTTTGTTAACACTGAGGATAAATTTTTAAAAGAATCGCAAAAAACTGTGACAGAAAATTCGCAATGGCCATAGATTTTCAAGGCTGAAGTGGGTGGGGCCTATATGGATAGATGCACAATTGTCCACGGAATCGAGATCCATTTGAAATTTTATTTTAGGTCTCCTGTGTCAGAAGATGTAGCCAAAATATTGTGGTGGTTGTAGCGCTCCCATCAGGTCAGTTAAGGTATGATGTCTTGCAAATGTCCATTCTTATGCTGCGTTCACACCGGGCGCGACACGAGCGACTGCAGCCACAGGTTGCATGTAATCCCTATGTAAGGACTCGTTTTGGCGCCAAACCGTGCAGCGCGACGCGATGGACGCAAGTGAAGTGATGCGAGTGAAGCGATTTTTGCGATTTTTGCGACGTTTGCGCGTTTGTGACGCAATATCGCACCACAAACGCGCAAACGTCGCGTTGCCCTCCTCCTCAAGTTCAAAAATCTGAACTTTTTCGTCTCGTCGTGCCGCGATGACCAATCAGGGACTGAATATGTAGTGATGTGGAGATGTCTGGAGTTTGACTGAAGATGTGAACATGTCCTCTATCTGGTAGCAGCCTGTGAGCAGGACTTGTCTCTTTTGTCCTTTATTTCACAATCATGACAGAGTTTTTGGAGCGAGCAGCAGCACCACAGCAGGGGGAGCGGAGTTTCTTTTTATTTTTATTTTACGTGCAAGCGAATCATCTGTAGAGAATATTTTATTAATTAACTACACAGATGTATAATAAAACAAATGACTGGTTTCTAAACACAATTACGACAGTTTTTGGAGCGAGCAGCAGCCCTGCTTGCAGCAGCGGGGAGCGGAGCTTTTTCCTTTTCTTTTCTTTTTTTACGTGTGCACGCGAGCGAATCGTCTGTAGAGAATATTTTATTAATTAACTACACAGATGTATAATAAAACAAATGGTGACTGGTTTCTAAACACAATTACGACAGTTTTTGGAGCGAGCAGCAGCCCTGCTTGCAGCAGCGGGGAGCGGAGCTTTTTCCTTTTCTTTTTTTTTTACGTGTGCACGCGAGCGAATCGTCTGTAGAGAATATTTTATTAATTAACTACACAGATGTATAATAAAACAAATGGTGACTGGTTTCTAAACACAATTATGACAGTTTTTTGGGGGAAGAGCCAGCTGCAGCAAGCAGCGGAGTTTCTTTTTTTTTTTTTTTTTTAATTGTTTACATGTGCGCGCGTGAATGGGACAGTTGGTCCTCAAACTGGGTCCCGCAGAGGCGGAAGGACCACTGAAAGCGGCCGTGACCCAGACACAGCTCCTGCAGCAAATAATGATACTTTCTGTATTGGGAGCTTTCCACAGCAACTCGCTCCGTGTGATCAAGGTCCGACAACCGGAGCCGGCGAGCGGAATGGAAGCTCCTCCTATTTGATGACGCACCAGGGCGAATTTTCGCAGAGAAAGTCCACCCAAGCAGAGTGACACACCGGGCGAAGGAGGGCGCGTCCATCGCCTGGCAACCCCCACGAATTTGTAGCGTCTGATCGCGCCCGGTGTGAACGCGGCATAAGAATGTCCAAGTTTGGTATCAAAACAGTAATTAATTCGTAAACGATAGATTTTGTACATTAAGCCACAGCAACTCAAATTTGGCAACGAGCTGTGGCAACTGAAGAGGAACTACGACAAATCTATCATACCTTTAATGTGAAAAGTTTTGTGATGATTAACCAAAAATTGTAGGAGGAGAAGTGAAAACATAGATTTGCAAAAAGTTCTAAATGGCTGAAAAATTTCTTATGGGACAATTTTGATTGTTCAGTGTCTTACGATGCAGAACAGAATCCAGAATTTTTAATTTTAACCCAATATTTGAGATGTTATTGCATATAACATAGTGGTTATGGTGGCCCCATTGGTTCATTTCAGGTATCATTTTTTTCAAATTTTCATAATGATCTTGCCTATTAGTGTTGATTTAAAAAAAGTAATTCTGTGAAGTCGCCACTGCATTCTTTACAGGATTTTGACATCAGTGCTTGAGAGTAGCAATTTAGACATTTGCAAATTTCTCACTATTTAAGGATCCCCTTGAGGAAAAAAAAAGACGTCTATGTGGCAGCTGTCAAATGCTGAAGTGACACCTCAGAAATGCTCACCTGTTCTTTGCAGCGTTACCTCATAATGGTTCACACAGACATGAGACAATCCATGCACACATGAATGTGCAAAATGTGTGCATTTTTCATCAAGCGTAAAACCAATATGGCAGCGAAGTCACAAGGTCATACGTCTAATGAGATATTCTTATGTTTAATATGTATTATTTATTTAAAAGCTACAGAGTGTAGGATTTAGTGTCATCTAGTGGTGAAGTTGCAGATTGCAGTATGCCATCACTGGTCTAGATTTTGTTTAACTTCACATTTTCCTTCAGTCTATTGGTCGTACTGCAAAATGCAAAGCACAGAATAATTATGTCCCTTTTGGGTTACTGTATGTGTATGGCAGTCTCTCCTGTTTCGATTTGACGGCCTCATTCTAAGCTCACGAAAACACATTCATTCATTGATGCACGTAATTAACAGATGGTTATGAACGTGACTGCGAGCAGACGCCCGTAAATCCGACACGCTGTAGCATTAATACAAGTGTCGTCTTCATTTTTGTTTTTCTTTTTTCAGCAGCACAGGTTAACATCCCTAATTGCTTTGTTTGTCAGTGATACATTCACTATCAGGTGCTATTTTGCCACTGTGTGAGTCAGCGCTCATCGCGTTTCAAAAAGTGAGAAACCTCAGAGTTACAGACACAACAGTTGCAATCATCTCCTCGAAATACCTCATTCGCTGACAGAAAGTGGCACCTCTGAATGTCGCTGACAGACTGCGGCTCCACAGTAGGTGATTCACCGTCTCGGTGTTAACGGTGCCAAAGTTCACTTTCTATTCACAAAAGGTTGGCACAGCACAGAAAAAGCAACAAAGCCACCATTAGCTGCCTTTGTGGACACCTCAAGCTAAACAGAACGGAACACTGTATGGCAGTGACATATGCGTAACACACACTCACAAAGGTGTGAATGCTGGTGTTTGTTAGCCGGATGGGCTTTTGATCCTCACAGACCTCCTTACATTTTCTTTTTTTTTTTGTAATCTGACAGGAATGGATTAAGCCGTTGCAAAGTTGAAGCTCAAGTCAAATCCAGCTGATGGAAACAAGAGTGTTCACCTCATTAACTGATAATCAAGTCAGCGTACACAAGGTAGCATGCTGGAAACGGGTATCAAACTGGGGTGCAAGGACCCTCTTGGGGAGCAAAGAGCCTTTCTCGGTAGTAAAGATACTGAGATAAAATTAGCTAATTCTCAAATTAAAATTTGACAACCCTCTGACCTATGAATGTACTTACAGTATGCCTATCAGAAGATGGCATCATCTGGATGTGTTTCTTATGGATTTTGGCAAGGACCCAGAACAAAAGGCAGTTCAAACCAGTTTTATTGTCCAGTTGTGGTTCAAAACAGGTAATTAGAGCAGGCAAAAGCATTGTCAAAAACAATCTACTGTCAAACTCACAGATTATCAGTGCAAAGGACAACAGTCTTACAATTGCTGAGGCAGCAAAACTATATAAAACAGAGACAGTTAACTAGAAAAGTCCAAGACCACAGGTCAACAAACAAATGACAGGAATCTGGAATAGCAGTAAAGGCCTGTAACATGAAATCAAAACCAACGTCAGAAGAAAGCTGGAGAACAGGACAAAGACTAATACAATCTGGCAACAATAGCTGTTATGTAAGACACCAAACAATTAAACCTGGAGGGGCAGGGGCACGTGAACATGGAAGTAAAAAAAACAAAAAAAAAACAAAAACAGAATTTAAACTAACCAATATGATCACAGAGAAAATGTCACAATAAGAGCTCAAATAAAAAAACACCAGGAGAGGCAGTTTATTCATTTTATACACCCGCTTAATCCAATTACGTGTCATGATGGGGCTGGAGCGTATCATAGCAGTCACTGGGCAAGATGCGGGGTTCATCCCTGACAGGATGCCAGTTTAATACAGGACCACATATAGACAGACAAACTCAAATTTTTGTTTCTGGTCATTTCACCTCCATGTCGTGTAGTGAATTTAATATTTGACCAGAATGGCAGAACAGAATTTGAGCAAAATTGTGACCCCTGGCAGTGTTGCGTTCGTGTCTCTGACACCTTGGTCTTTGAGACTGATAGACATCCGAGTAAAGTTTGTGGAGCTACGAGGTTGCTGGATGATGTTGTATGATGACTGATATTTTTGCACAAGAATGAAAATCCAAGTCTTTAGGGTCTGTGTGCTTGGATTCTAACTAGTAACCAAAGACAAGGACTGGATGTCATTGGTGCTCGGTCACTTCTGGGGATCCTTGGGTACCATTGGGAAGACTCTGTCAAATGATCGGTTATTTACAGAGGCTCAGATGGTGAGTATCTCTGGCATTGTGAGGTAACATCAGCAGCCACATTTTGGCCATATGGTGCATTTCTGTGGTCATGATCCAGCATGCAGATGCCTCAGGGTTGAGGACCCCAGCAGCTGGAACAGACCAAGGGGACGTCCATGTCTCTCCTGGCTGTGACTGATAGAGCTGGGGATGGGTTGTCTGTCTGGATGGTTGCCATTCAGGACCCAAGGCGGATACAGTATGGTGGATGTGGCAGCATGCATCATCAGTGCATGATACCAGTCCAGATCTGATCCAGATCTGTATACATTGTGTCAAGTTAGCATATGATTGGCCAACATCTCTCACTGTAAAAATAAAGACGTTTCTACAGCCAGTTTTTAAGTAGACTGCTGATGCAGCAATAGAAATCTACTTACTGGGTATCTTGACAAGTTAACAGGATTATACCTACTTCTACTTTTAAGCATGATTTGCAGTTGATGCCTGTGCAGTCATGACTGTAGCATCACATTAGTCACCAAACGTTTTTTAAAAAATCATTTTCAAGGCTCTCAATGTATTTTTGGCTCATCCTGGAGTTTCTTTTTCTGAATGTTTGCACAACTATCAGAATGATCTTACATATAAGGTGCCAGACAGAAGTGTTGCTGTTTCACACTGAGACCGCATTGTTTCAAAAAGTTGGATTTATCAAGACAGTTTTGCCTATGGGAAGTGACATTGCGCCCCCTTGTGAATTTGACCTGTATTACACCAGAATGTGCTAATTTCCCCTGCTAAATTTACATAATATTTAGAGCCCTCAGATAACACCACAATGCAGCAGAAAAATAAGATACTGTACTTTTCAGAATTACATTTTTGTTTACTAGTTTGGGAGGTGACTGGGACTTCAGTGCAATTTATATACTGAAAAGATGGACTCCAGTTAAGCTGTAGAAACAGCTCAAGGATGATCAGTGGACACAGGATGCGCCTGAGCTCAATTCTGAGCTTCATGGAAAAGGTCGTGAATACTTATGTATGTGTGATTTCTTCATCTTTTATTTTAATAAATATGCAAAAATCTAAAAAAGAAGCTTTTTCACATTGCCGTTATGGGGTGTTGTGAGCAGAAATGGAAAAAAATTTCAATCCATTTTGGAATAAGGCTGTAACAAAGTGTGTAAAAAGTAAAGGGCTGTGAATACTTTCTAGATGCACTGTACATCAGGCTTTCCCCATGAGTCAATGCACTTAACAAAATAACCTGAAATAACAAAAGTTCATAACAACAATGAATGAAAATCCCAAAGTAAATATCTGATAAATATTCAAATGGGGTCAGATTTATATGGTAGTGTTTCCAACACTGTGGACCAGCAATCTGTGCTTATCTGTGTCAAATGATGTGCAGAATGTTGTCCAATGCATGCTTATTTTGGAATTTAACAATCCTAATGGTACACACCACAAGCTGAAGGCTTCTTGCATAAATCCACAGTTCACTTCTCCATCATGTCCAAATTACAATTTATTTTGTCCAAACAGTGTGAAATAACATGCATATGTTGTCCAAAGCATGTTTATTTGTCCACCTTGCTTATTTTTTAAATTTATGTAAGTCCTTATGTTTAGTAACAGTTAACATTAATCATTCATTTATGATGTACTTGTATGTGTGAATTTCAGGGACACTGCATCTGGTGGTTATGATGCAAGTTGAGGGTGCATGTAATCTCAGATCTGAATTTATTGGATCACTGTGTCCCAGACCCATGAGGGGGTAGCAAATGAGTGTACATAGCACAAGTGCACCATGTTAACAGATTAGCCTCCGTCAGCACCTCCATTAAGAGTACGCCCATGATGACAGGTGATTGGACGAGGTGCTGCAGGAGTTTGAGATGCTGGTGGATTGAGATTAAAGCCAGCAGGCTAGAAAATGGAACTTGTCATCTGAATCTGCTGGATTAATCTTGTGGTGATAAGGAGGTGGTGGGCTGTGGGTAGTTATATTTGATTGTCAAGATGACAAATATTTAAAGAACAGCTTGTAACAATCAGTTGGTTGATGAAGCAAAACCTTTTCTGCAGAAACGATGATGGAAATGTTAGTAAATTTGGGGAATGTGGAAGTCAAAACAAAAACAAAATGAAACGAAACGAAAAAAATCTCTAGTAAAGGCAGTTGGAAGAGAAAAATAAATCTTATTTTTGGAAATTGTTGTCTAAGTGAGTCTAATTGTTGTCTGAGTGTCTAATTCAATGAAAAATGATGAAGTTCAAATATGATTAATCTTCCTGCTTGAATACAAACTAAGGGCCCTGTCCCACTGGGGAGAGGATTAACTGCGCATGAATTGAGTATACAAATTGCAGGCGTTCATTGTCATCCACAACAAAAATGGCCAAAAATGACAAATGTCCCAGTATGAATTACGGATATATTAATAATATATAGTGAATATATGATGAACGATCACGGTTATATAACGCATGTAGTGAGGAAACCGATCCGACACATTGAGATTATCACAGCAGTATTACGGGTGTATTATGAATGCATAGTGCACGTATTACGCATACATGACATCTGCATTGCGATCATAAAAGAAGTGCACTTGCACCTTTCGGCATCACTATTCACACCAACAATACAGACTCTGGAGCATTTGCTGGACTTGGACAAGTTGATCACAGAGTGTTGTCATGCGAGGGTTAACTGTTCATGAGTTTGGGGAGTGGGGGGTGTGAGACGGTGTTTTTTTTTTTTTGAGTGAGTTGTGGCTAAACAGCAACTCTTCCTTTTGTTGGTGTTAAATAAAAGTCCTGGATTGCAGCAGCTACGTCTTTGTGGATTTACACAGCCGGTCCAGCACTGACTGGCAGGTATGTCGCTTTCTGCCACACTTTGGGTTTACGTGACGTGTTTGTTATGCATTCACAGATTGTCCACAAATCAGCTGCAAAGCAGATGTAATAAAAACGCTCTATTCATGGCCAGTTTGTATGCATTCACTACAACATATTTTAGTTTGTGATGTGGACATGATGGGCACGATATATATCTGTTTCACACACTGTCCCAGTCCGCTGCCAAGCCGCAAATCCCCGTCATTTGCAGATATCAGCGGTTAACGGCCGATATACAGCGCATAGAGTGAGTATGTATTGTGTATGAATTGAGTATATATGGAGTATGTAAGGCAGATGTCATCCGCATTCAGATTTTTGAACAGCTCAAAAACCCTGGCTGTGGACATGCGTGCCTCTGCAGATGATCACGGGCGTGTTCGGATGACAGCCGACTCATACAGGCATGTTACATGGATATTGCGGATGTTTGGTGAATATGGGCCAATTTTGTGCGCAATCCATACACAAATCCTCCTAAATGCCAGTGGGACAGGGCCCTAAAAATACCACAAACTTATTAACATGAACTCCGGCAGTCCACGTACATGTTACGATTTAACTAGTGTGCATGTTAGTGTGCAGGTGCACATGTGGTGCAACAGCAACAGACGGTGGAGCATTTGAAAGCCGTTTGACATATTCGTATCCATCTGTTGTTTAGAGTCAAGGCGAGGTGGTGCTCCAAGGAGAGGGGAGGGGGTGTCAGACCGACCGTGTCATGCTTGTGCACCACTGAAAGCCGGGGGGGGGGGGGGGGGGGGGGTCAGTTCTGCTTAGTGATTTTAACTTTCTATCATATTTCCTATCCATTTCCTGCTTGCAGCATCTCCTCCTCAGCCTTGGTCACCATGGCAACCACAGGAAGCACACAGAGAAAATGATGGAGTTAATTATACTTGGATCTGAAAGCCTTAAATCAGACAACACGTCTTTGCAAATGAACAAAGATGATAAAAAAGTGAGTGTGAAGCAAATTTGTTTCACTATGAGGCAGGCGAGGATCAGCTGTCTGTCACAGCGAATTAGAGTTGAAAGCGCATAATGAAGACAAACTCATCGTCTGTCAGTGTTAGTTTGAGGGTAATAACATTGAAGAACCAAAGAGCAGTCAGAGAGTGGAGACGTCCGTGAAGATCAAAATTCCACCAAATCAAGTAGTGGAACTCTGCAGTGTATAGTGGAGCAACCACTGGTTTCTGTCCCCCAGTTTTCCAGCTATGCTGCACAATGCAAACTGCAGAGTAAATATGTCCAACTTTGGCTATGACGTGTTCGTTAATCATTGATGACTGTTCTTTATCAAATGAAAAAAATGTATTGAAAACTTATATTGATAAAAATACAGGTACTGAATACTGAGTTATTGAGCATTCTTCACCCGCTGCAGCAGATTACAGACTTCTTCCTCCTCTTCACGGATTTCCTGTCTTCACACTCGGAGATGTGCTTCAGTCCTGAGAAAGATAACTTATATCTGAAGTGTTTTCTTTTACTGATGTGGACATTCGACAGTGCAGCTTTTGCAAGGTGGCATCAGTGGCGCCAGCAAAAAAAAAATTCTAAGGGTGGCTAGTGGGGGCTAGGCAAAATCTTAGGATGGCATACCCGACCAAAAAAAACAAAAAAAAACTATTTGATATACTGAATTTACAGTATATTCATATATTTAAACACTGTTTTTTTTATTATTGCAATCACACTTTAATTACATTAACTTAATATATTTGGGTTATTCAACTATTCATGACAGAATATAATGACTGAGACAAATTTGACAAGACTGTACTGTTATTGTTTCATGCAGACTAACAGGCCAGCATCAGGCTGCGTCTACTTTTAGGGCCCGAGCACCGAAGTTGCGGAGGATCATATTGTGCTCTGTTTCTTATTCTTATTATATTATATATTATTATTGTTGTTGATTATGTTGCTGTTGCTCTTGTTTTAACACCATTTTCACATTATTAACTGTTGTGATTTAAAATATATTCCCTAAATCCACACAAATCCAATGCACCCTCATGTGGTGGCTGAGGGGTGGCTCAGAGTAATCTGGTGGTGGCTCATTCGAAGCTCATGAAAACACACTGGTTTGTCAGGCATGGCTCAAACGGTGTGGACGCAACTGCAAACTCACACAACCAATGGAGTAAGAAGAAGATTTAATGAATACAACAAGCAGGGGATCAGTACACAGGTGGTCCAGCAGGGAGGCAAAAGTAGTAGACTGAGGCTGAGGCGTGTTTCAAAAAACAGGCAAAGGTCAAAATACACAGGATGGAGACTATCAGAGGCAAAGGCAAATATGAGATCAAGGGCAAAACAAGGTCACAAGGCCGGAAAGGCTGGAAACTGAAATACATTCAACAATCTGGCGGTGAGCTGTGGAACTGTGAGGGCTTAAATAAGGGGCAGGCTATTCAGGGTAGAGGTGGGCAGGTCGATCCTAATATCTATAATATCGATACCAACGCTGGTATTGATATTGAACGTTTCTCATGTAAAAAAAAAATCAATACTCAAGCTTTTTTCTCTCCTGCACACACTGACTGCTGCTCACGCAGATTCATCAAAGTCTACTCTGTCTGTAAGATCAGCGCTGCTCTGTGTCACACAACACGGAGCAGTGCACCCTTGTATTGTGGTTTGTCAGCCCTCTACCGCAGAAGATTTTGTTTTAAACAAAAATGGTGATTGTGATAATAAAGTATTTTGTTGTCACATACAATGTTTGGCAAAATTCTATCCTAGGTCTTTTGGATCCTTTGGATCCATGAAGCTTAAATATGAAAAAGTGTCAGTATTGGTATCGATATCGGTGATTCTGGGCCTGTATTTACTTGGTATCGGATCAATACCAAAATTCCCGGTATCACCCACCTCTAAATCAGGGTGTGAATGAGGAACAGGTGTGAGGAAGGTTCTGGAAGGGGCGTGACTGACAAACACAAAGGCAGGTGCAAGATAGTGTAGTGACCCAAAAAGCAAAGCAAACCAAGGCAAAAGAATTAAGTGACAGGAAAACCCATCGTTGAAAAACATGACGTGCCCAAAGACCTTCAATAAGTGACATGAGCAAAACAAAGGGAGCAACCAAGGAAATAATATGACAACCCTAACAGGAGAACAACAAGAAAATAAAAGGCTATAACCAAAACTAGAATGGAACTGACTATGGTTGAAGTATAAAAGTAAATACAATAAACAATAATAAAATAGCAAAACAACCTATAGGTGAAACAGAAAATAAATGATTACCAGCAAACAAGACCACAGATACAGTGACAGATAATGCAATAAAAGACTGAACATAAAATGAATAACAGAAAATAAAAACTCCTGACTAACAGAACACAACCAGATAAAAAAAACAAAAAAACAAAAAAAACACTGAAGATAAATAATAACCAAAACCAGTGACTAAAGCATAATACAATAAATCTGATACCCAGAACTAAACTGAGACTGAAGTAACTTAAGGGACCAAGAGTGAAAGAATAAAAAGGTAATACAATAAAAAATTAGGCAAAACAACTACAGAAACTAAGGCAGAACTGCACATAAAGCAAAAATGAGATACACGGATGATAAATACTAAACAGAAAACAAAAGCAACAAAAACAGGAGCATGACAAGAGTAAAGACACAAATGTGTAGAGCAAGGAAGCCGATAAAAATGAAATATTATGACAAGAGCCCACAACAGGCAGGATCATGACATGATTCATTGTTGCAGGTGATTAATTATACGCTAATACATGGATTGTTATTGATATTATACTCTACCTCTGCTGATAAACACACTGAAATTCTACACATTGTAGCTTTTAAGGAATATTCAGCGTCTATGTTAGAAAAAATTAATAAATGAAACTAAAACAAAATAAAGACATCAAAAAAAAAAAAAAAAAAAAAAAAACCCTGCAAAATTGTCCATGCTCCAAACCCTGTGCTGTGAATTACATTTTTCACATTGCTGGTTTTCAAGTGATTGCACAATGCAATGTAAAAACAGGAGGCAGAACATTCAGGATGTGGCATATGTGGATCCTCAATCCAGCTGTGGAACATTTTAAATGTCACCATAACATTTTTAAAACGTCTTTTGTTCTATACCCGTATGAGGACATCTGACAGTAATGTTGTGTGATTCGAACTGAACCATGATCTTGAAACAGTGATTTGTACCGAGTGCGAATTTTGTTGTGATAGACTGTGAT